>NC_135484.1:61109082-61432719 GCF_052094955.1 Ictidomys tridecemlineatus | reverse complement strand
CAGAAAAATCTATGCCCAAATTCCTGAAGAATTATCCTAGGTAAATAAACCATTATCAGTAATTAATCTATATGTAACTTCAGAAACTACCTAACAACAATCCTTTCTTAAAAGAATTTATAACACTAGCTTAAATTTATTTAAAACCAAACTTTAAAGACTGATTTGATGAGCTACTTAAATAAACCATAATAAGTGTAAAAAAAAATCTGAATTATAGACTGGAACAAAATCCCAATGATATATAACTGCCTTTCCAATTTGTACCATAAACGTACATGGCAAAAGACAGATTAGACAGACAGAGAGATAGATAGACAGACAGACAGACAGACAGATACATAAAAGTGAGCTAGCTCTCATTCAAAAGCATGTAATATAACCAAGTCTGAATATAATTAAAGAGCCATATGATAAAGCATAAAAGAAAGCTGCTATTTAAAAGAGACCAGAAGGAAATTCCTCATTACAGTAGAAGGTAAAGGAACAGCTCCTAATTTCTTTAAGACTTACCTTCTATATCCAATTTTCAGAAAGAAAAGAACCTGTTATTTGTGACAGATAATTTCAAAGAATATTGTTACAGCAAAAAAAAAGAACTGAAACTTCCAAGAGGTCCTAAAGTCAATGTGATTTATCTAAATAGTGGCAAAGTTAGTAATATAATTAACACTGGTACTTTCCTGAAAGCATGGCTCTGATATTATCACTCACAAATCTTAAACAGCTTACATAGCTGGATCCAGATTCCTACATACTTGGAAACTGAACCCATCACTTTTTTTTTTTTTTCAGTCTTATTATATATTTTCTGTTCTAATCAAAAAGGATTTTTTAACATTCAAAATCATCCCACCAGGCATGGTAACACCTATAGTCCCAGCTTCTCAGGAGGCTGAGGCACAAGGACCACTTGAGCCAAGGAATTCAAAGCAAGCCTGGACAATATAGGGAAATACTGTTTAAAAAAATAAATAAATTAAAAATTTTAAAGTTGGGAAAAAAAAGAGATCTTATGCTATGCTTAAGTCCTTTCATATACTTATTTGTCTTCTTCCAGAGCCTCTGATTGTTCCAAATCCTGCCCACATTTACAATTCCAAATTTCAGTTGCCTGTTTCAAGGACAGTACAATGTTGTAGATTTTTTTTTTTAAATTTCTTCACTGTAACTAGTTACATATGACAATTGGTTGATTTACACAACACAGGCCTCACTGACTACATTTTTACACAATGCCTCAGTAACATTATATATTGATATAGAAGAGTAACAGTTTATATGTGTGAAAATAAACCATTTTATAATATTATTCCTACTTTCTTTAAATATGAAGTCTTGACTTTTATTATAAGTTAATTTATAGAACACAGGCATACAATTTTTCGTCTTGTATTTAAGAAAACACATGAAAAGGAGCTGGTGTGGTAGTTCAGCAGTAGAGCGCTTGCCTAGCATGTGAGAGGCACTGGGTTCGATTCTCAGCCCCACATATAAATAAAGGTCCATCAACAACTAATAAAATATTGAAAAAACTCTATAAACCATATAGTGCTTTTAAATTAATTGAATGAGACTTTGTACATTTGACTTATTCATTATGTACCTTTTACTTCTTGGAGATTTAGATTTAGGATATTTAGGGATTATGATAATTCTACAGATAATTAAACAAGTTTGGTACTACTGATATTAAACTCTGAGCAAAAATGGAATTCCCATTTAGAAACTCATTCTTTATCTAAATTATAAATATACAGGCTTTTGTAAAGATGCCATTATCATCATTTTTCAAGTTGTATGTTTATAAAACAATATACTATAAACTTTCACAATATTATCTCCACTTTTTGGATGATAAAATGCAAACAGTTTGAAATTCTGGGTCAGATCTAACAACTAAATCATTAAACAAGATTCACAGCAATCTTAATTTCTAGACAAAAGTTCTTTTCACTACATCACACTGATTCCCTGTAAATTCCTAGAAACTAGATTTATGTCTAATTCTTATTTACTAAATAAATTTAAATAAATAAATCTTGGGAAATTATGCAATAAACAATAAAGTCCTACTATATCACTAAAATGGGATTAACTTAAATATTCGCTAATAAATTAATGGTTAGTTATGGTATAACCATAAATGGCATTCCTTAAACATGGAGGATTTACATATCTTGCCATAAAGAAAACACATTAAAAAGTAATGAGTCCATTTTATTTATTTTATTTTTATTTATTTAGCAGTAGCAGGGATTGATCCCAGGGGTACTCTACCATTTCTATTTTTAAATTTTAACACAGAATATCACTGAGGACCTCTTTCTATTTTTAAATTTTAAGACAGGATATCACTAAGCTGTCAGGGCAATCCTCAAACTTGGGATCTGTCTCAGTCTCCTGCATAAATGGAATTACAGGTATGTACCACCAGGCCTGGCCCAAGTCCATTTTTTAATCAAAGGAAAATAAACATAGACTCTGAATATTTTTAAAAAAAAAGATAACAAATAGCATTTTAGGAATATAAAGATTTTTAATGTGCATTTTAATGTAATATTTTATTAACAAATATTTGTCTTGCCTACTTCACAGTTATACTATAAGATTTGAAAATACTTTAAAATTTTTAAACTTAGTTGAGTAGTGGTGCTTCATAAATGTTCACAGCCTTACATAATGACTAGCTCTTCCTCCATGCAACTCAATCAGATGTCCAAGTTAGACTTAAAACCCACACATGTTCACTTCACATAGCAGTTTCTCAAAAATGAATCTCTATGCACCTGCACTATGCTACTCTGAGGACTCAAAATCTAAGAACCTCACTAGCATTTGTTGCCACAAATAGCAACCCAACAAAGACGCTGACTACTGCATTCTGAAAACAATGGGTTTCCCAGGTCTAAGGCACAGGAGGACTTGTGGTTGTGCAGTGGGCCAGCAACCACTCAAGGGTGTCTCCCAGCTCCACCAAGGGGACCTGAGCTCTAGTGCTTGGTCCGCATTTAATGACATAGTTGACCACGAGTATCTGCTGTCAGCCTACTGATGAATGGGCTGATCATTGGAGGAGAATTCTAGACATTGTAGAAGAGAAGGTGGTACCCCAACTGGCTGGTATAACCAACCCATTAAGCCAGCGGTCTTTTGGCAACTGAAATATATGACTAGTGTTTGTAAAACACAGATAAAGTATCTGAGGAGTGAATTATCTAATGTACCAAAGTTCTGCAGGCCCTACCCTCATTCTAAAAAGGTAAATTGTCAGAGGAAACCTATGTGCTTTACTCTTAACCAAGTGAATTTACTCCAAAGAGCAAAACAGAAAACTTGGGTTTTCTTCAGGAAGGGGCAGCCTCAGAAATAGCACGTGATATGCTTCCAGAATACAAATCTGTAATTAGTCATGCCCTTGTTTTCTAACGTGCATCCAAATCCAGACATGTTACATTAATTGTGAGAATCTTGTTCCCAATTAACTTATTTACTTTTCTTTATACTTACACAAATTTTGTACTGAATTATCTTTTTAAATGGCCGGGCTGAAGTTAGTTAACATCTGCATTAAATTTCTCAAGCTTTTTCTATCTGCTTATACTCTTGTAACTCTAAAAGGACTGGGATTTTAAGTTGTCTAGTTTTGGCCACAAGATATTTTAATCAAAACATATTAAGTAACCAATTGGCAAAAGTGTCAGAAATTTCAGAACTTAAAGCTTTTAATGAAGTTAGTCTAGAAACCTAACCACTTGGATATCTAATTTTCTATCCATAAATCAATGAAAAAACCTAAAAAAAAAAAAAACTGGCTACAATATTTCAACTGCAACACATTTAAAGGGAGAGACTCAGAAAGACACTGGAATACTTTTTTTATTAGCAAATATTTGCCTTGACTACTTCACAGTTATATTGTGAGCAATGAGATGTGAAATGCAGAGTAAATTATAAAATATTTCTCAGAATACTAAGAAAAAGTCAAAATAAATGAAATAGTCCTGCCATAAATAACTAAGTAAAGAGCAGGATTTGAATTCAATTTATCTGGCTGATTGGAGCATTCATATTACAAGTCATCTTTAACCTTTAAAAAAGCCCTAAACCTTACGTAGAACTTTAGCATACAAAATGAAATAGTTGGTATTTTATTTATTACTTCAAGTTATACAATGAATTCTTTTAAATTAAAGAGTTGAGGAATGGCTACAATCTTAAATCATTCTCAACACAATTTATGTCTCCATTTTCCTTTGATTGCAAAATATTAAGAATTAAATAATTGTAAATTGTCTTTTCAATAGTCTGCCCTAATAGTTAAGAAATCCATGAAAAGAATGAGTAAAAATTTTAACTGAAAATTACATAAAAATATTAACTACTTACATCATTAATTGATAAGCATTCAATTTAGAAGCTGTCAACAAACTCCCTGTCCAGTTAACTCTTCACCATTTAGTAGAAAATGTTTTACAAATATCTTTTCTACTTATATTTTAATATTGAAATGTTCAAAACACTCAATTTTTTTTCATTTTTATGTCCAAACTTTAAATATCAGTTTTACCCCAACACTTGATCTGCAATTGTGAAAAACGATGTATTACAATCCTACATTATTTACGAAAGCTCATTCAATTTATTAAAAATCGGCAAGACAAGCAAAACTGGTATAAACATGTTATATATGAATAGAAAATAGCTACCTCACATTTTAATTTGATTACAATGTTTCTTTTAAAATATATATATAATATTTGAACCTGTGTCTTAATGTCCTAAGTCATTACATGTAACAAAGTACATTACACATAACAAAATACAAAAACAATCATTCAAACTGAGCATATACCATACCACGTTTCCATAATTTTCTTTCTCTATATTTACCTTCATAGTCTACTCGTCTAATTTTTAAACAAGTACAGTATATAAAATAATCTCATGAATCTTGCTTGTATTTTCCTCATTTTATAGAGAAATTCAGAAACAAGGAAATTAAATAACATACTAAGACTACAAGAAAAAGCCAAGTACAGTTGGGAAGGTGGAGAACATAGAGGTAAGCTTTACCATAAAGTTTTTTGGGAAATAATAAATTTATGTGATATATATTTAAAACTGCCTAAATAATGTTATCTAATACAATGAACCTCATTTAAAGAGTGTAACTGTGCAAAGCACCTCAAGCAATACCTTATATTAAGTAGGCATAATGTTCAAGTATAGTCATTTTTGAAAGGGTAACTCTAATGCTAAGAATATTCCTACATTTATATATGAACTTTTGCCATTAAGGTGAGCAAATGATTAATGAAAAGCAAATGAAGAGTAGAATAGATGATGAAATTAAAATTGGTTCAAGGTACTTCCCTATGTTTTAAAAACAGCCACTTAATTTTATATATATTCATTACAAAATGTGAAGAAAATTACCAACCAGTATAAATATATTCCATTACTGTTTTTTCTATGTGATCTGAAGCATTTTTATTATGGAACTAAGGAAAAGAAAGAATAATTGCTACAGTTTTTGATATGGATCTAAATTTTCCCTCAAGAAATCACCTGGGAAATTTTTTTCCCATATATTTGAGAAATGAATCTTCAACAAAATCCTAAAATATGCAAGGCATTAGTCTAGCACTAAGGAAAGACTATTATCAATAAAAATAATGTACTGTTATCATGAAATTTACATCCTAGTGGCAATAAACAAGCAAAGTGTCAGATAATGATGTTATCAGAGAGTTTTATTATAAAGAGTGACTAGGTGACAACTTGAGATTGGATGGTCAGTGAAGACTTTGTTAAGGAAATGATTTTTTAGTAGAGCTCAGACTGACAAGAAAAGATCTACCCACACTAAGATTATGACAGAATAACACTCCCAGCACAAACAGCCACATATCCAAAGTCTCCAGTACAGGCAGTAGTGTGGTAGGTATGAGTAAGTGAGAAAAAGCCACATGTCTGAAGAACAACTGGTGAAAGCAAAGATGATGAGATGTTGTGAGGTCAGAGGGAAGGGTGGAGGGAGATTCCATGGGGCCAGAGAATGCGTTCGGAATTTCTGTAGGTACAAACCTGCTAAATCTGAAAAATTTAAACTACAGCACTGTTAACTATGCCTTTTAGCTAATCAAGAATTTGGAATAATATGCTGACTTTCAATGTACAAACAGGCTATTTCACCAAGTTCTTTTCTTTCATTTAGTTTTGTTTTTAACATTAGAAAAATAACCTGCATTAAGTACATTACAATTTCAAATTATAATCCATTAATAATGAAAATGTTAGTGTAGGTTGGGAACTGAAACAGTCATAAGATAGATTAAATGCCATGACTCACTATAGTAGGTGGTCATCTATAATAAGAGATTGAGCTACATGGCTTTTAATATTTCTTAGAGCTATATTAAATTTTTAATTAACCTTATCATTACTTCAGGCAGTGTCTCCATATTCTAAATTCCTATAAATCCCTCATATCCAATTATACTATAATTAATGGTTTACTTCCACCCCCACCACTCTATACTAAACTTTGAGAGGAAAGACTATCTTTCATCATTATGAACACTTGCTAAGAAATTTTAGCTTTCCATCATATAGTATATAGTTTATAAGGAATCTAGTTTGAAATCTGTCTGGTTCTTTAAAAAAAAAAAAACTATACCTATTTGTTTTGCAGCTTGTAATATGTCTTTTAAGTCTTCATTTATACTTTGCATTTCACTCTTCTCCAGGTTTTCATTCAAAAATGTTACTATATTCTTCCATGTCGGTCCCAAATCTAAAACTTGTTCATGAAGTTTGGATCGCTTTAGCTGAAACAAATAGCATAATACAGAGAACGACTGGTTAAATTTTTTCTTAAAGTCATAGCTTAGTCCATATATTCTGCAATATAGAATACAACTTGGCACTATGTGTAAGATTTTGAAGTTGTATCTACTCAGATCCAAGTTACTCTCAGAATGAACTTTATTTAAATGTGACTTCACAGAATCTCACTTGTCTAAAAGATAGGTTTAATAAAAGATTATTTTTTATAATTTTATTTACAATGCATACCCATCATGAATTTCTATAGCAAAGTAAAAAGTTAAACCAACATCCAGAAGATGGTAATAAATGATAACATCCCACATACCTCTTCCCAATTTCCTTTTTGTGTGTGTGTTGTACCTTTTTATTTTTATTTTCTTTAATTTTTATGTAATGCTGAGTATCAAACCCAGGGCCTCACACAAGCTAGGCTAGTGCTCTACCACTGAGCCACAACCCCAGCCCCCCTCTTCCCATTTTCTAACTGCTTATTTTTAATATCACTCGGACTATAATATATATAAATAAAAGCTTTATGTCCTACTTTATAATGAAAGGCATTTAAAGATAATTAGATTTCCATAGTTGATCTCAATATATTCAAGTCAATACTGCTCTCCTATAATACTATAACTCTTTGCTTGAGACTAACAATCTTTTCATTCACTAGAACTAACTACAGAAAGTAATATAAACTTAAAGTCATGAAACACTCTAACCAAATGAAAAAATGGCGAGTCAGGTAGAAACTGTAATTTTACTCTTGATTGTATTCATGATGTTTACTCATCATTACCTTCCTGTTTTCTAATTTTAAATGGGGCCGGTCAATCTGGGTTTAGTGGGGAAAGAATGGGCAAGGATAGATATGAAATATATCAGCCATAAAAAGAAGTGTTACAATAGGATCATGGGTCCATAATGATTCATATTACTTTTATCTCTACTTTTGTATGTGTTGGATATCATCTCCACACATCCCTCAACCCCTACCCCCGTTCCACCCCACCCCCACTCCAGTCCTGGGGATTAAATTCAGGAGAAGTGCTCTACCTCTGAGGTACACCACCAACACTTTTTAAATTTGATTTTATTTTTTTTTTTTAAGAGAGAGTGAGAGGTGAGAGAGGAGAGAGAGAGAGAGAGAATTTTTAATATTTATTTTTTAGTTCTCGGTGGACACAACATTTTTTGTTGGTATGTGGTGCTGAGGATCGAACCCGGGCCGCACGCATGCCAGGCGAGCACACTACCGCTTGAGCCACATCCCCACCCCTTAAATTTGATTTTAAAGAGTGTAGTAGAGTGACAAAAGCTGGCCTCAAACTTTCCATCCTCCTGCCACAGCTTCCTGAGTGGCTGGGATTATAGGTGTATGTATCATGCCCAACCATGTTTGGCATTTTCTGAGATAAAAAGTTTCAGCTTTTTATATATACCACTTTTGGAAAAAAAAAAAAAAAAAAGGACTAAAAGCCAAAAGGAATAAATGAAATGATATGGGACAAGCACAAGTCCTTATTCACTTTCAAATTTTAAAATCTTCTGTTCCATAATAAATTCTGAATTACCTGCTAAAGGCCTTGAGGAAGAAGAAAAGAATTCAAGTGTAAACTGTCAATAGTAACTAATGGTATAGAATATACCCTATTTTTAGTGCTGTGAAAAAATATAAAATAGCTTCTATTGTAAAGGTTTACTGTTTTGTATCTGACACAATTCTGCATTGTTAGAGGAAAAACATCTAAAAACTGTTCTTCCTAGAATCAATCTTTAAGTGAGGCTATTAATAGAACTACATAAAGACTTCTAGCAATAAAATTCCAACCTACTAGGAAATATTATTATCCTAAAATAAAGTCAGGAATCAACACTTGAAGTGACTACTGTTTTTTAAAAGAACAGTGCAAGGTCAGATCCTTCACAAACTATTACATGGCTCATTTCTTCATATGTGCAGTTCATGTATAGTTTCAACGCTATAAAGTTCACAATAATATGACTAAACTTCCTAAACATTTACCTTTTTCTAGTGAAAAGTCAGTCCATTATTTATGTGTTGAAATGTCCTTAAAGGATTCAACTGATTCTTAATACTACTTTAATTTTTTAATAAATTTCAACAACTTAAAGATAAATGGTTTTAAAACTATCCAAAATACATTTTGGTATGAACAGCTACAGGTTTTGCTATGCAAAATCACATTCAGGAAGAAACACAGTAATCTAAACATTAAAAATAAATAAATTCATCATAGTAATACAAACATCCTCACATCTACCAACTGATCAAAATCTATATTTTATGGGCTCAACTGTGTCCCTCAAAATTTATATGTTGAAGTCCTAACTCCTAGTACCTCAGGATTTGACTGTATTTGAAGACAGGGCCTTTATAGGAGTAATTGAGTTAAAATAAAGCCATTTGAATGGACCCAATCCCACTGACTGATAAACATACAAGAAGATGAAATCTGAACACTTAAGGAGATACCAGCAACATGCTGATACAAGGAGAGAAGACTCAGAGGAAATCAAACCTGCCAATACACCTTAATTTCGACTTCTAGCTTCAGATTGGTGAGACAATAATTTTTTGTTTAGCCTTCCAATCAATGGCATTTTGTGAAAACTAACATACCACATGTCAAAGGCATTTCTAAGAATCTCTTCTAAATATTTTATAACTATATGCACAGTTTTTTTTCTGTAAGTCATGACATAATATACTTTTATTTCTGTTTAATACTAATTAAATTTGTAAGTACATGTAACTTTTTGATACTTTTTATACAAGTTAGTTTACTCACCAGGAGAAATTCTTTGTCAAACCATATACCCTAATTTGTAGTACAGAAAATACATTCATTGAACCTATATAGGACAGAGACTGAAGAAGTTCCTTTCATAAGACAAAAGTGACATTTCAAAATGATAACCATTTTGCCCTGGTGGAATCTATATTTACAGCAAAGGTAAAATTAATATTTATTGTATAAAATGACTCATGAGGAAACTTGTCCACATATTAGTTATTATGAAAAGTAGGAGTTGATATTTACTAGAAAAGCTAAAGATTCTGTAGTCAATGTAAAATTTTGTTTCTTATTTTGTTTCATGTTTATTTTTGAAATTTTAATCATAAAGTGACTTTTTAAATAACAAGTGTTTTCTTAAGCTTTAAACACCTCTCATAAGAGGTTTAAGCCCAATTATAAGCATAAGCCAATTATAAGACCAACTACTGAGCTCAAGAGATTAATATTTATATTTCTCATGTTAAGGTACAGACATTGTTTCTGTTTGTTTGATAAAAATTTTACCAGAGACCTAAAAACTTACTCAGATAATTCAGAAGTAAATTACTGGATTATATCACAAAATAATCTGAGCAAGGGACCTTAGCAACAGAAAAATTATAGTTCTGATTATTCCTCTTGACAGTACAGTGATGGGTGCTTAATATTAAGTTGTCCCATAGGAACATCAGTACACCTACTCTCCTTCTTGGTCTCATGCCAAACAAGATAAACCTTCTATTTTAGCACAAAGAACAAAAAAGCAATGTCAAATATATGTACATACTCTATAAGAAATAAAGGTAAAAAACTTACCTTTAAGTCAGCCACTTCTTCACTATAATTATCTTGCTTGGTAACATTTGAAAAGGAGCGCAAGGCTCCTGTGAGGCGAGGCAAAGCCATCTATTTCTCAATCAGTGATCCCTGCAATGAGAAACCTGAAACTGAAACAAAACAAGATGATATTTATCTGTTCAGAAATGGGAGGTATAATCGACTCAAAAAACTGACCAATACAAGGCAAAGGGGAGAAAAAACAATTAAAAATTCTCCTGATACATTTCCAACTCTTGAAGGTTTTTTTTTTTTGTTTCATTTTGTTTTGTTTTAAATAACACATTTACTATGGTTGCAGAAAAGAAAAAGGAACAAATAGATATTTGTTTCAGGATATTACTATACTATTACTTCAAAATGACTTCTATACAGTATTTGAATATAAGCCTCAAATATTGTTTTACTACTACCAATAATATAAAGAGATGAAGAAAACTGACAATATTTTCCCCAATTTTATTTTACATGCACTGATTTCAAATTACACAACTTTCCAGTGGTTTTCTCTGTTTGCAATGCTCTTCCCACTGATGTTCATATATTTGGCTTCTTAACATGGAACTTTTTTGGTACTCAATAATTTTTTTTTCAATTAAAAAAATGAAGAAAAATGGAGAAAATAGGAACAGGAGAAAAAAAAAAAAAAGAATCAAAGCAGCTGGCGATGGTAAACTCCCAGGAAAAAAGAAAGTCAGATAACTATGTCTAGTCTCTGTTAGCATGCTGGCAATTAAACAACCAATCTCCAGGCAAATAGATTTAATAATATTTGCATTTGGAGAATCCTTATCTATCTCTTTTTAAGATTGTCCTGGCTTAAGATTGCTTATTAGAACAAAACTACTATTTACAGTTATAAAATCCCCAGAGAATGTCAAATAAGTTTTCTAAGTCTTAAAACAATGCTCAACTAGATTCCCTCCCCACACCACTCTCCACGGGACATTTGGCAATATCTGGAGACATTTTGAGTTATCACAATTAGAAAGGAAGTGAAAGTGGTCTATGATTTCTGCTGGGTAGAAGTCAGTGAAGCTGCTGTACATTCTATAAAACACAGGATAGCCTCTCCACAACAAACAATTATCTGACCAAAACTGTCCAATATAAGAAGGAAAAAAAACAGATGGATGGGGGCAAGGGACATACAAGATATTTTAGACCACTCCCACCTCTGCTGTTCCTCTTAACTAAATCTCTATAAAGCTTAATACCTAGAAAATCTGACTCATATATTAAAATAATTAGATATTACATAACTGAGATTGAAAAAAATGAAAGAAGGATTTTTAAAATACTGAATAAGAACTTGCAGGGTTTGAAAATGTATTTTAGAAATAAAAATATATAATTGTTAAATTTGAAAACAATCAACAGATAGACTACAGAACTGACTAATCACAGCTAAAAGGAAAAGTATGACCTGAAAGAGAGCACTAAAGAAATAATCCAGCACACGTCACAGACAAAGAAGCTCAGTTGTACAGTGTTTGCCTAGCATGCACAATACCCTGAGGTCAATCCCCAGCACTGCCAATAATAAAGAAAGAAAAGAAATAAAAAGTATATTTGGGCTCAGAGTGACCAAATTAGTTTCCTGACTCCTGATATAGGTCACTCTCTGAGCAAAATATAATAAGATTAAAAATCAGAAACAAAATGATAAGATCTATAAACATACATAATTACACTGCAAATCAGTAAGGAACAGGTATGTGAACATACTTTTAAAAAACCAGTTGGAGTCTACATCACACTGGAGAATTTCAATCCAAAAAATTTGCAAATAAACTCCCTAGGGTAGCCAACTTTAGATTCCAACTGCCCATTGGGAATGAATTTAGGAGAGCATTTGTAGAAATTAAGATGATTCAGAAAGTTATAAATGAATTTTTCTAAAAGTGAGCAACATATTTCCTGAAGCATGTAGAGGAAAAATATGAAATCAGGAATTAGTGGACAGCATAGGGCAGAAATTTTCAATTTTTATTATTTATTAAAGTCACCTAGAGGGCTTTCTAAAACAAATTGCTGAGCCCTACCACCTTAATCTTCACCCCAACTTTCTGATATGGAAGATCATACAGCACTGAATTAGGGCATAAAAGTTTGCATTTCTAACAAGTTCACAGATGAAGCAAAAACTCCGCTGTCGTAGAGATGGTGTCCTTCATCCTTAAATCACCAGTTTTGCCCCAAGTCAATAGTGAAAAAAAAAAAAAACCCATCTAGTAAGAAATTGGGAGTCAGAATTTACGTGCAGTGGGGCTAGAGTTGTAGCTCAGTAGTAGATCACTTGTCTCGCAAGTGTAAGGCACTGGGTTTGATCCTAGCACTACATAAAAACAAATAAAAAGGCATTGAGTCCATATACAACTAAAAAAAAAAATTTTAATTCACATGCAGTATACATCCTACCAGCCTTTATCAATGGGGTTCTGTGAGATGATTAAATTCTATTGAATGATTGAATGTATCTTTTTTTTTTAAAAGAAAGAGTGAGAGAGAGGGAGAGAGAGAGAGAATTTAATATTTATTTTTTAGTATTTGGCGGACACAACATCTTTGTTTGTATGTGGTGCTGAGGATCGAACCCGGGCCGCATGCATGCCAGGCCAGCACGCTACCGCTTGAGCCACATCCCCAGCCCCGAATGATTGAATGTATCTTGAATGACTTTTTCTATTAATCCTCTCAAGGACTGTACATAGCTAGTATCATCTACAGAAAACTAAGGAGCTGAGAGCATAGTGGCACACACCTGTAATCCCAGCAACTCAAAAAGTTGTGGTAGAAAGATCACAAGATTGAGGCCAACCTGGGCAATTTGGCAAAGCCCTGTTTCAAAAAAGTTTTTAACAAAAATTTTAAAAAGGGGATGTAACTCAGAGATAAAGCACTCCTAAACCCCTGTTTAATCCCCAGAACACACATACACACACATACACACACACACAAATAAGTAAGGCATACGATAAATGCTTTAGGGGAGTGGGGCTGGGGCTCAGTGGTAGAGCACTTGCCTAGCATGTGTGAGGCACTGGGTTCAGTTCTGGGCACCACATATAAATAAATAAATAAATAAATAATGAAGGTCCATCAACTAAAAAAATATTTTAAAAAATAAAAATAAATGTTTTAGAACACTAGAGTTTAAATTTTCTACCCACACTGAAGGGCTGCAAAGATGCATTCTAAAGTCTTCAAAGACCCTGACACTAAACTGAAAAAATTCTCCTCAATAGTAGTGCAAGTATGCTGAGGGCCATTACCAAGTAGGAATGACGCATCGAAATTTCCTTGCCAAGCGTACCCCATGCTGCTTAGAGGACATTCGATGGGACATTGCATGCATGCTTTAATAAGGTGACCTTGCTCAAGGACCAAGGCAGATCCGGGTTTAGAGCTGATCATGTTTGAGGAAGTAACCGGCTCCTTGAGTTTAAGGCGTTGCCAGTTTAAGATAATGGGTTTTAGGGAAGTTGGAAGTTGAAGATTATTGCTGGGATTAGGGTGTTCCTGCTGCTTGTTCCCGTTGAGTTCTCGTGAGATTAATATGGGATTTGGAGATAGCCTCGTGGAGTAGGTGAATTGTGCGGGAGACGGCAGAACGCGTTTGCCCCTGGATCTGTGTGGAGGCGGTGTGAGAGCGGGAATAAAGAATTGCTGTTTGAACCTACAAAGGTGTGTGGTGGCTCATGATTCTGGTGCCAAGCCGAGACATTGGCCTTTGGCACAAGTAGCCATTTGTTTATAAGACCATGCCTGAGGTAGAATATTCCATATATCATATCTCTTTTCTGATGTTACATTTGAAAGCATTGATTTATGTGGTAAAGGCACAAGTTCACTTTAGATCCCACCTCACTCTTAAGAAAAAAGCAAGTGCTCTTGAACAGCTTCTGTTAAGATTTGGATATAAGGTGCCCCCCAAAACTCCTATATTAATGCAGGAACTTTCAGAAGTAAAGTGATTGGACTGTGAGAGCTATAACCTAATCAGTCCATCCTACTTTGCATGGACTGATTGGATGGTAACTATGGGGCATGGATGGAGGAGATGGGTCACTGAGGATTACATCCTGGAAGAATTGTTCTTCCCAACAGGCCCCTTCTTGGGCTTTCTCTCTCTGCTTCCTGACCACCACGAGGTGAGTTGCTTTCCTCCATCACTATCCACTTCACTATCAATAAACAAAAATTTCTGAAACCATGATCCCCAAATACATTTTCCCCCATAGCTGTTCTTGCATATTTTGATCACAATGTTGCTAAGCTAACTAAAACAGTTCCCATTTAAGTTAGGAAACACATTGGAAAAGAGAGAATAAAGGAAGCATAGGAAAGACAATTACATACCTACATATGTACTTTTCATGTAATACAAAATATATGATGATTTCTTAAAAACAAAAAAAAATATGTATAGGGTTGTTATTCTCTTAACTTACTCAACTAACTACATACAAATCAAAGTTCCCACCCAAAGACTGGGGCAAGTGGAGAAGCCTTGACAAGCACATAACCACAAATCAGTATTTATACTGTAGAAGATTCCCTACAGTTATATTGATCTTACTTTTCACAAAGCATAAGAAAATCATTTTCTTTAAATGTCTTTAGGAAAACAAGTGGCTAGAATATTTCAGCTTCTTATGAGGACAACAAGAGTCTGAATAAACACCTCACAAAGATCAAAAAAGTACACAAATCACTCAAGAAAATCTGGAACAGACCCACTACACATATGCTTATATTAACTCTCTCCCCATTGGTCCCAGTGGAAAATGACCTATAATAGATTATGTCTAAAAAACATAATTCTCATTCCAAAGGTTCAAGGAACACAGGCTGAAAAATTTATTTGACTCAAAAACTTTGAATACATCTTCTCAAGAGATACATTCTTAATACCAAACCAAAACTCTAGTGATGCTCAGCTTTAGATGTTGAGAAGGAAAGGGTTTTCCTGACTTTATAGTCCTCTGTGACACAATTATATAGAGCACCATTCCTTTCCTGAAGCATTTAAAAATTTGGTTAATTTTTACTCTCAATCAGTGTTACTCCAAATTTAAAGATATGATGACCTTAGTTTTTTGTTATAAATAGCTCTAATACCAATACCATATAAGATGTTGACACATACATGGTGATAATGAAAGAAATGTCTACCTCTGCCTCTCAAATATAGAAAACTGGAAGCCAAATTTTCATAAATTAGGACTCAAAGGAAGTTGCACAGTAAACAAGAAACAGAAAAACAGAGAACTAATTCACAGGGTATTACAAATTAGAATCCTCCCCATCCCTCTTGGCTTCCTGGGCTGCTTTCCTCCTCCATACCCTTCCTTGGTGACCTTCTGACTCACCTCTAGCCCAGAACAATGGAGTTAGCTGTCAGTGGACTAAGACCTCTGAAACTATGAGCCCCAATTTAACTTTTCCTCCTCTAAAATTGTTAGGTTTTTTTTTTTGTTTGTTTGTTTGTTTTTTTGGTCACAGCAGTGAAAAAGCAGATTAAAACATACTTGATCTTCCTGAAAGGATGTATTGTATAACCTAAAATTACATGACATTCTAGTAGATTTGATATTTATGATGTAATTTATAATAAACTAATCATAGAAACAGGGTAATCTCTTCTGTTATATCAGTCAGAAATGTGCCTTGACAAATACAATCCATAGAAACATTTTCTGTGTGCCTCATTCTGAGCTGACATGCCATTTCCCTATCATACTCCATCCAGTTATAGCTTCCTAAACTGAAATCTTTGAAAAGGTCAAGCCCATTTTTCTTTCTTACATTTAAAAATTCTAAGCCATTTTTCTTTGCAACAAATTATAAATAATAAAACTGGGGGCAAAAAAAAAGGTTTGCAGTTGGGGTTGGGGTTCAGTGGTAGAGCACTTGCCTAGCATGTTTGAGGCCCTGGGTTCAATCCTTAGTTCCACATAAAAATAAAATAAAATAAAGGTATTGTGTCTGTCTACAACTAAAACAAAAACTTAAAAAAAAAAAAAACAGGTTTTGTCAGTCATGAATGAATGATACCTCCTACTTTAAAAAAATTAATTACTAAAGAATCAACATGCTTTTAAAAAGTATCAAACATTAGAAACATATTTTTAAATTTACCTTTTTGTTTATTTGTTTTTAGTACCAAGGATTGAACCTAGGGGGCACTTAATCACTGACCCACATCCCTAGCCCTTTTTATTTTGAGACAGGGTCTAGATGAGTTATTTAGGGCCTCACTGAGTTGCTGGGGTTGGCTTTAAACCTGTGATTCTCCTGACTCAGCATTCCAAACTGCTGGAATTACAGGTGTGTGACACTGTACCTGGCCTAATTCACATTTTGATGGCTTAAAAATTATAGAATGAAGCTTTAAAAAACAGTAATGTCATGTATCTCTCTAAAGATAGCAAGTTAATATTTTTTAATGGGGAAAATAATTGAATATTTGAAAATTTGACATACTTTGGTAACTTTTTAATAAAAATGACATCTGTATCGGTTAAACACTATGTTTTTCAATGTTTACAGAAGTTTTCAAAAAGCATAGATCATAAGTTGAATTATTAACTCAATGTATGTTGCATTCTCGTCTCAAAGTACTTCTACAAAAATTATCTGTAGTATCTAATGTCAGTAAGCTATCAAATCTAAGCACTCATTTGCATAAATGGCTTCTAAAACAGCTGACGATATTTGTCATCCTACTCTAAGCTTTTTTCCTCACTATATTAATCAATTCCATTTCTATCAGTCCTCGTCAGTATGCCTTGATTTATATCTCATTACACAGAAATATGTAGAAACATACATGAGAATCTTATATACCAGCTTCAAGGACTGAGGAGGAAAGAGTGCAGTGACAAAAAGGAACAAAAGCTGCTATTTTTTCAAAAAGAAAAATCCAATGCAAATGAAAGTTAATACTTGTCAAATCTGTGTATGCAGTAAAGTGTTAATATTATTTTCTGAAAATTTTCCATATTATTGAAATATTATATAATTAATCTTTAAGTAAACAGAGTCTAATAAGAGATAATGATTATGAAAGCATCAAACTAAATGTCTGGCACCCTATAGGTTTTGAAAACATTTCTCTAAAAATTCTCAGGTTTATAAGAAACTAAACATCTGAATGTTGACCATCAGGAGGCTCTTTTAATATTCTCACCCATAATGCAGTTCAATTTTGTACAAATCAATTCTGCCATTTCCAATCCAGAGTCCACTCTCCATTCTCTTTGGTATAAAAGGAGGAAGCAGACTTAATAGATAAATAAGCCTTTTTTGTTTTTCTTTTTAACATCCAAGTACATGCATGCCCCAAGAAACAGACTGATAACAGCAGCTTGAAAATTGCTTTTTGCTAACTCTTAACATTTCCTCAAGGACAGGCATTCCAGTCTTACAAATCTGTATGTGTCCTTGGTTTCTATACTCTTCTATGTTCAGTTCATACTTTAAAGTATTCAGGCAAAGCAACACCAGTTTTTGTTGTTGTTGTTGTTTGTTTTTTGGGTTTTTTTTTAAAGAGTGAGAAAGAGAAAATTTTAATATTTATTTTTTAGTTTTCAGCGGACACACATCTTTCTTTGTATGTGGTGCTGAGGATCGAACTCAGGCCGCACGCAGGCCAGGCAAGCGTGCTACTGCTTGAGCCACATCCCCAGCCCCAGCAACATCAGTTTTTTGAAGTAACTCCCCCTTCCTGCTCTTCATTTATATGTGATTTCACTGCCAGGATTGAAAAACCCAAACACTAACAATATCCTTTTGCATTTCTATTTTCACACTAAGAATCATAAAATCTTTACTCTAAACTGTAGTTGCCAGACTTAACAAAAACACAAATGTAAAGATAAATTTGAATTTCACATAAACAACTTTTTTTGGAAAATTTTAAAATACTCCATATTCTATAGCTCCTAATGATTTTAGTAAGTAAAAAATTATTTGTTATTCACCTGAAATTTAAATTTAAATCCATATTCTGAATTTTATTTACAAACATTTAAAAATCCTTCCTTCACTTTACTAACAAATATGTCTTCTACATCTAAGAATTAGTCCATAAGAGAGATCTCAGATTTTTGAACTTTTTTTAAAAAGTTCACATGGAAAGTAAAAGATTGGTAAAGAATTATAAGAGGCCTGGGGATGTGGCTCATGTGGTAGCGCGCTCGCCTGGCATGCGTGCGACCCGGGTTCGATCCTCAGCACCACATACCAACAAAGATGTTGTGTCCGCCGAGAACTGAAAAATAAATATTAAAAATTCTCAAAAAAAAAAAAAAAAAAGAATTATAAGAAAAATGCAAAGACTTAGGAAACAACAAGTTAATGAGGATGAAAGAGTAACCTCAAGATGGTAATCCAACCAAGGAAAACTATAATTTAATTCTTACAATAATCCAAAAAAGGTATTACTAAAATGTTCTTTATTCCACTTTTTATCTAGCACAGATCTAAAAAAAAATGCATCTGATGATAGTTTTATAAATAAATTTGTTAATTTATTCAAAAAAATTATTTAAGTCCTGGGAACAAATGATAAAAAAATACTGTGTTAAAAATATCCCCTCTCTCCTTATCTGTAATATTTTCTTCCTCATTAAATCATTCCCCAAACCTAAAAACATGCTGTAGTGGTGTTCATAATTTTAAAAATCTCTGCTTTACCCTCTTCAATTACCATTCCACTTTTCTGCTTCCTATCTATAGCAAAAATTCCATTCCAATAAGGTTTTTTCCTCTACTATTCGAGCTATTAAAGTCACAAATAACCTCAGCATTGCTAAATCCAATGTTATTTCTCAGTTATTACAGGCATGGTGGTACATTCGGGAAGTTTCGGGAAGTTTAGGGATTCGGGAAGTTTAGCAGGAAGATCACAAGTTTGAAGACAACCTCAGCAACTTAATGAGCCTCTGTCTCAAAATTAAAAGGAATGGGAATGTAGTTCAGTAATAAAGCACCCCTGGTTTAATCAGCAGTCCCCCACACCTCAAAAAAGAAACAGATTGGTATTTGTCCTGGGATTCCAACACAGAACACCCTTGGAATTTCCTGAATTATAGGAGTCTCTTCTTGTATTCATAGCAAGCCCTTGTTGATCATACCTGAGTTTATGACAATAAAGTGACAGATTGGGCCAGTAACCTAAAAGACCAAGTAATTAGAAGACTAGGAATTTCCAGCAACACTCACTAATCTCTGGGAGCAGGAGGTTGAGAAGCTGTCAATTAAACTCTGTACAACAAACTCTTGAAGAAGAAATGATGAACTCACATGTTGGTGAAACAACCTACCAGCTTGTAGAATAGCACACCACAACTCCAAAAGGGACAGAAACTCCTTGAGGTTGGGTCCCTTCTAGACCTTGCACTAGGCATCTCTTCATCTGTATCCTCTACAATATCCTTTATAATAAATAGACACAAGTAAAGTGCATCCCTGAGTTCTTTGAGTCATTCTTGCAAACTTTTGAACTCAAACAATGTGTAATGGGAACCCTGGATTTATAGCAAATGAGTCAGATGCTTAGAAGGCCCAGACTTCTGATGGTATCTGAAGTGAGCCTTTAACTTGTAGGATATGAGGATAATTCCAGGTAGATAGTGACAGAATTAAATTTAACTGTAGGACATAACTAGTATCTGAGAATTGGTCAATGTAAAACAAAAAAATGCACATATGGTGTTAGAAATATTCTGTAAGTCTGTGGAGAAATGTGTGTGCTTCATAGCCTTCTATTTATTCTTCCCATTTTCACTCTTAATTCCAAATATCTAGTTTCTGCATATAAACAAAAATATTTTGTTTTGTTTTTTTGTCTTTTTCCCTCCTTTATTTTAAAATACTTCTTTTTGGATGTTGTTGTTTTTGTTGTTTTGGGTACTGGGGGAATGAACTCAGAGGCGCTTAACCACTGATCGACATCCCCAGCCCTTTTATTTTTTAGTTTGATACAGGGTCTCACTAATTTGTTTAGGGCCTCCACTAATTTGCTGAGGCTGGATTTAAACTTGAGATCCTGCTTCAACCTCCTGAATCACTGCCATACCTGGCTAGAATAACACTTTTTTAAAACCTCACAAACACTGTTGCTCTCTTATCTGCTTAAAATCTTATCTCTGGATTATCTTCAAAGGCCTGAAGGAATGTTCTATGTTTTAATCTGACCACATAAATGCTCCTCCTTGCTCATTATGGCATCACATTGCCCTTCCTTCCAATGATATAAACATCAATTTCTCCTTTTGGAGATACCACATAAACAATTCCTTTGTTTCCTTCAGGTCTTTGCTCAAATATCTTACAGAGAAGACTATCTTAGTCATCCTATCCAATAACACCCCCCTCCTTGATCCTTCTCTGTACCTAATCCACTATACTCCACAGCACTTATGACTTCTTTTCCATGTTTATGTCCGCTTCATCCAATAGACTATGAACTTGGCTCCCTGCTATATCCATAGCACTTAAATCAGTGTCTAAGGCATAGGAAGTCCTCAGTAAATTTTTATGTAATGAATGGATGGAGGAATTGACAGAAAGCACAAAGAGAAGACAAAATTGCCACAAAATGGGGCAGTATTTGACTTAGGTTCCTACACATCTATTTATATCATCTTCAAAAGACCCAAAAAATATTTTTTCACAGAAACTTGATTATTCAAAAAAAAAAAAAAGAAACTTGATTATTCAATCTTCTGAGATAAAATGTTTTACAAAGTAGAAAATATGCTCAAACATGAAAGAAAAGCTTTTATGCCTTCCCCCAAATCTAACAAGTTGTGATTTATTCAACTGATGATGTCATTCTTTCAAAGAACTCAAAATTGTACAAGTAGACAATTCCAAAATTAATATTTAGGCAAGCATTTTCATGTCTCAAACAATACAGCAGAAAAGAAAAAGTAAGGTTAAAAGAAAAGTCAATAGTTGCTAAACGCTAGGACAGAGGTGGGCTAGGAAGGATAACTCACAGCAGATGAATAAAACAGCTTTTACTCATTTCACTGATACTTCTTAGCTGGTATTTCTACTACATGCTGGACAGCATGCTGGGAAGACCAAGCTAGCAAAAATCAATCTAGTGCCTACCCTTGTAAATACTGCGGGGAAAATCACCCACAGATTTGTATGAAGACTAAGAAGAAGACAGAAAGTGCAGAAGCACAAGCCTTCAAGGAATAAATAACGAAAAGGTCTATAAAGGAGATTTTGAATAGCAAGAGGCCAAAAAGACCAGAGAAAACCAGAAGTGTGATACCATCAAAACAAAAGGAAAAGAAAAAGAAAGAGGTAGTAATTAACCATGCAAAATATTACATGAGGTCAAATATCCATTGGATTCAGCATCTTATCAATGTTTTTCCAATATTCTGTTTTTTAATAAATAATGTATGAACACATTAGGTCTGAATAATTGAAGTGAAATCATCCACTCTTTAAACTTCCTAACAGTGTACTCATTTTCTTTCCAAGATGATTTTCAGATTCAATGAATGAGTGACAAGACCTTGCCTCAGGTCAGTACACTCAAGAGTCCTACAAAACCAGGAACCTCACACTGAACTTCAATAGATCATAAGTAATGTAGTTTTTGCTTTTTTCCCCAGTACCTTGTGTGGTTATTGGCCTATGCTTAGGAACTTAGTAAATATTTGCTAGATGATGTATATTCAGAGTAAAACCATGAAGCTACCCAAAAGTGATTTTTAGGCATTCCTTACCACTCCAATCCTCAGAATAAAGATAATACTATATTTTTGCAAAGCTTCCTTCACTCCTTGGAGAATGTTCAGTAAGACTCCTTAGTGTTAAAGGTACTACTCCAAAGCAGGCCTCATTTTAGAAAATGCATTCAAATTGGAAAAGATATACTGAAATTATTTTGTAAATTGAGTTATCACCCCCAAATAAATTTCTTCAAAATAATTTATGTAGAATTTTATAATTAAGTTTCTTAAATGAAGATAAAGGTGTGTTTATTTCTATTTATGCTTAAGAGAAGAATTTAACATCTTCATATCATTCCATTTGATTAGCCTAAGGGCATTCTATTCACTTTCAAAAAAAGAGTTATAATTTTCCAAACTAGAGGAGCTATTTCAGCAGTAAGCATGAATTTCCTCTCTTGGAAAAAGGAATTTGCACTTTCTCTTATCAAATTCTATGTATCATATTTCTTAGCTACCCATAACTGAATACTTTGCTAGCCATTCACTTAATTTAAAATGACCTAACAAATCTTTCAAAATAGTAGAAAACATTAGCAACTGCTTCTCTATAATCCTGAGAAAAATTACTTTGCTTCTTTTGAAGTTCAGGTTTAATGAGACAGATAGTATCCTAAAGTAAGAGCTGTTGAGTTCATAGGTTTAAAGTAGAATTTACCCCAAAATACAAACTGTTTATAATCACTGGAGAGTTTCATGGCTAGGAATTCTGATTCAGTAGTTTGGCAATCTTTGGTTTAGTGATTAAATAAGTAGGTGTAAACTTCTCCTTCTTCATATATAAATATTCACTGATCAGCAATTATCTTATTAAAATATATCCTAAAATCTCTTATTGTTAACTGTAAATTTCTTACTCATTACTAGAATTTTTATTATGTGCCTCTCCAAATTTCAACCTAATTTTCCATGCTACTACTATAAACCTCTGATAATGAATGCAATTCCTAAAAATCCTCTTTGGAGAGTTAATCAGAGAAACAGAGGAAGATTAGCCAAAATATACTGAAACCAGCAAGATAAATGAGATTATATCTTGATTTTAAAAGCTCCCCAAGAATTAGTCTAGTCAGATAACAATGAGGAGAGGCAGAATAATATAGTATAAGTAAAATAAAAATAAGAAAAACTAAGTTCTGGTGCCATTTTTTGCTTCATGCATGGTAGAAAATCAGCCAACTTCTCTAGTATCAGTTTTCTCATCAATAAAATCAAAGTGGTTTACAAAATGACTTCTAATGCCCCTTTCACATTTCAAAATCTAAACAGAATGCTCAAACATGAATTAAATTGTACTATCTTTGAATCAAAAGTTAGAGGTAGCATAAAAATAGGAAAAACTTGTAAAACATAGTGAGTAAATAGAAAAATGAAAACAAATAATAGATTTATCTTCATTTGTTCATCCACATGCAAAATGCAGGACTTAAATGAGATGGTACTTTTTTTGTTCTGCTATACCTAGGATTGCTCTACCACTGAGCTACACCCCCAGCCCTTTTTATTTTGAGACAGTCTTGCTAAATTACCAAAGCTGCTTGGAACTTGTGATCTTCTACCTCGGCCTCCTGAGTAGCTAGGATTATAGGTACATACCACTAATGCACAGCCTGAAAATTATTTTACATAGTACTTTTAATGTTTTCTTCCATGAAAAAGGTTTCATGGTATGTAATTTTCCATTTATGATGTTCATGTAAGAGCTTAAAATGCTTCAGATTTTGGATTTGGGGATTAGGGATATTTAATATGCATCTTACTCTCCTTGATAATTCTGTACTTTTTCTATCAATAAATGCTGATTTTGCTAAAATTTCAATTTCAGGTAGACATCTTCAAGTTGAAAACTATACCACCTTATATCACAACATATTTCATGCTGAAAGTGCTTATGTCAACTATCTCCTCAAGGAAGGTATTACTGAGTAATAAATTTATTTAGTCAATAGACATGTCCCTGAGAAATATGCTTTATGTTATTACTTATGTAAATCACAAGTTATTAACATATGGTAAATTAATCAGACTAATGTACAGAATGGAAAAATACTAATTTTTTTCTGGTAGATTTCCAATTGTGAACTTTATATTTACACCAACTTTGCAAAAAGAAAAACTTACTCCTCTTAAATGGCACACCACTAGCATGTATACTGTCTTTTTAACCAAAGACAACATCAACTAATGCTGTTCCTCTTTAAATGCCAGTTACACATAAGCATCTATAATAGTATATTCTTGTAAAAAGCTTTGCCTTGATCAACTAGATATTCATGGTATGAAAAAGAACCCTTGTCAAGATTCACTCTTAAAAGGGTGCCACTACTATACAAAATTCCATGAGCACAGACTGTATCTTTATTTGCCAGATTTGCATATTGCTTGGCACATTTGAAGACATGAATGAATGAATGACAAAAAACTGACAGGGATCAAGAAAGCTAAGTCATAAAAACTAAGTCACTTTAAGACAAAGCTTACTTAGCCTACACTTAACTGGCATCTCTAGGGATCATTTTCCTCATGTAAGACTATTATAACCATCATTAAAAATAAAGGTGTAACATGGACTGAAGCACAATCTAGACTAATATCAAAAGTGGAGTTCTCAACTTTTGTGCTTCCTTTTTGTGATAATGAGAAAAAAAATTAAACATTAAATCTGGTTATGGAGATATCTACTATTCAACCTAACCATAACTTGAGGTAAGACAGACTGAAAACATTATTATCAATTTTAACTGCCCATGTGATACCATTTATGTCAAACTTTTGTCACTAAAATTGTTTCTTTTAAACCAAACAATAACAAATACCAGAGCATTCTGAATTTCATTAATAAGTTAATTCATGATATGTAATCTGTCTTTAAAAACCACCCTCATACCCGTGTCATCTCCCTAGCACACAAACAAATTTGTTTGTTTCAAAATGTCATTCTAGACTCCTTAACTGCTAAATTCATCCACAGTTCACCATAGTAAATTTCTTACCCAGTCTGTTCACTTTTCAGTGTGTGTGCGCCAGGGGGTGATATACCAGGAGGCAGATTTTCCTCCCAAAATCTAACCACAGGAAACTCTCACCACGGCTTTGAAACCAAAATAATAATAATGAAAACAACCCATACACAAGACACAAGAATAACCCCAAGTGGCCACATTGTGGCCTTTACACCTGGGAAGTAAGTGGCTTTTCTCATCCCCACCCCCATCTTCAAACTCCTGGACTGAGCTGGGATAGGTCCCAGCAGATGCGTCCCAGGCCAGAAGAAGGGTGACAGGTCCGGGCTTGCCCAGTCTGACTAAGGCTGGCCCAGGGGTCTTGCGGCCCCACCTCCCGCCCGTTCCCGACCGCTGCACCCCTCTCCTCCTCCCTCCCACTCCCCCACCTCCTCACCTCTTGGCCGCGCTCACGCGGTTCCCATCACTCCGCCCGCTCCTGCCTCCGCGCCTCCCTCCCTTTCGGTTTTATCTCTACTTCCCACGTCTGGTGGGGAGCGGAGGGCCGGGACGAGGATGCCGGTGGGCAGCTGCGCGTCCCCTCTCCTCCGCGCCCCACGCGGGCCCTTCTGAGGTCACTCCCAGTCACCGGGAACCACACGCGAGGGCTGCCCCTCCGAGGGGACAGACGCACAGACCCGGCAAGGAGTGAAGGCGCTGAGCCGGCGCGGGCCTACACGTCATCGCCCGCACCGGCGCCAACGTCGACACGTCGTCTCAGCTGCCCTCCGCCCCCGCCCGCGTACGCGCGCTGCCGCCCCGCCTCCCGCCCGCGCCGCTCTGGGGAGTGAAGGCCCGAGGCCGCGCTCCGGGAGGGCGCACGCTCCCGCGGATTCTGTGATGGTCCGAGTACACGCACCAGGCCAAGCCTGGGGTCCGCGGCTCTCTACTTTTGAGTCTTTCCCTGAAATTGCTTCGTTTGGCCTCGTCTTCCAACCACCCACCTTTGGTGACTACATGGAGGAAATAATCCCTATTATAGGTGAAAAGAAGAGCAATATGAATGAATAACTGGGTAATTGCCACCGTCGTCAGGAACCAGAGCCCTCTCACTGCTGTACACTTTATACAACATTCTCTGTTCTCAAGTTCCGCTTTCCCTAACTTGTAGATTCTCAGCTCAGTACTTCTAAAGTTACCTCTGCCACTCAATTCATTGGTCAGTGACCTCTGCCAAAAAAACAAAAGCCCAAAGATTCCTTAGCTCAGTTGAAAAGATAGGAAATGATTTTAAACTTACGTAAAGAACTGTGTGGTGTATGTGTGTCGAGTTCTGGACTAAACAAGGATGCAGTGATGTTATGAATTGATGTGTTGTAATTCTCCTACTCCAATACCACTTCTCCCTTTGGTAATGTGTCCTGATGCCTAATTGAACTCTCTTATAGAAGCAGCCAATAAAGATCCAAATATACTCTTCACTTGCCAGACCACATGTGAAGTCCTAGTATTCAGTTCTAGATTGAGCATTTTAAAACCTCAGGGGGTTGGGGCTATGGCTCAGTGGTAGAGCGCTTGCCTAGCATGTGTGAGGCACTGAGTTCGATTCTCAGCACCTCATATAAAAATATTTTTAAAATAAAGGTCCATCAACAACTAAAAAATATTTTTTAAAAAGATCTCAATCAAGTTGTAATTATTTGAGAGAAGTAAAAAATCATGAAGATAACTTGAAGGCATGAGGAGTATTGGTGGAATTTCAGAGGATTCCCCTTGAAGAGAGAAAGCTGCTAGATTATCTCCAAATACAAAAAGACCCATCAGGTACATTTGTTCTATGTAAATTTCAAGGAAACAGATTTCAGATTTGGAGAAGATCCTCTTCTAGCACTAGCAAAAGAAGTATATATACCTTAGCATGTGTGAATAGCTCCACCACTGGATTTATTTTTGTCTCCAGGGAGACCAAAATGCATGTTTAATAGGCATTTGTTGCAGAAGAGTCCCATGTCAAGAGAAGAATTAGATGATAATTTTGTTAAAGTTATTTCCAACCTTGACATTCAATGAGTTCCTCATGAGGAAACAAGTTACCTTATAAAACAAATATATCAAATAATGAAAGGAGGCCAAATGACAATGGCAGGTGCTTGACAGATCACATCAGAGTTCCAGAAGGTTAAGGAAAAAGGAAATAGAAAATAGACTACCTAGAACTTCCCCTATTTAAAATTGATGCTGGGAATGTGACTTATTTAAATTGAGACTCCAATAAGTGCAAAATGTAAATCACATTTCAAAGACTTGGAAGGAAAACAAATGTAAAATAAATTTTTATATTGATTGCGTGTGAAAATAATATTAGGTACATATCAGGTCAAAAAAATATATTAAAATTAATTTCATCAGTTTTTCACTTTTAAAATATAGCTTCTGGAAAACTTAAAATTACATAGGTGGTTTGTATTATATTTCTTTTAGGAAGCCTAGTAGAAAATATACTTCAATGATCTCTAAGAACTGTCTTCGGTCTGTTTTTAGGCCCAGTTTCCCAAATGTTAATGAAAAGCCACTCTAAAGCAGATGGGCTCTAATACAGAGGAGGAAGATGTTCCAGAAACTATGGCATAAGCAAAGCCCCAAATCGAGACTGCAGTAGTAATGAGTAACCAATTTATCTAGAATGGTAGGTTCTTTTATTAATATTCTTGTAATATTCAGTTAACATATTAAATGTGCATAATGATAGGGTTCAGTGTTTTTTACATACAGTGTACACCAATCACATCCAAACCTCTTTAATCACTATTCTACATTCAGGTCAACTATTTTTAACTTTTGCATAAGAAAGAGAATATGTATTACTTGTCTGGCTAATTTCACCTAAAATAATATCTTCCATATCTATCCATTTTGCTGCAAAATAAAGGATTTCATGAATTACAGTAGATGGGGTAGAGAGAGAAGATGGGAGGGGAGGAGAGGGAGGATAGTAGAGGATAGGAAAGGTAACAGAATACAACAGTTACTAATATGGTATTATGTAAAAATGTGGATGTGTAACCGATGTGATTCTGCAATCTGTATTTGGGGTAAAAATGGGAGTTCATAACCCACTTGAATCTAATGTATGAAATATGATATGTCAAGAGCTTTGTAATGTTTTGAACAACCAATAAAAAAAAACACAAAGGATTTCATTTTCTTGGCGACTGAATAATATTCCAGTGTGCATATAAGCTACATTTTTATACATTCATCTGTTGATAGACACCTAGACTGATTCCATATCTTAGCTATTGTGAATATGGACATGATAAATATAGATGTGACAGTATCTCTTACGTATGTTGATTTTCTTTTGGATATATGCCCCAAAGTAGAATAACTAAATTACATGGTACATATATTTGTTAATATTTTTACAAACTTTCATACTCTTTTGCATAATGTCTGTACCAGTTTATATTCCCACCAATAGAGTATATAAGAGTTGCTTTATCTCTACATCCTCACCAGCATTTGTTATTTTTTGGTTTTTGAGAATAGACATTCTAATTAGGATGTGATAATATCTCATTGTAGTTTTGATTGCAATTCCCTGATATCTAGTAATATTAAGCATTTTTTATACATTTGTTGGCCATTCGTATTTCTTCTTTTGAGAAGTGTCTGTTCAGATTGCCAGTTTTTTAATTGAATTGCTAGGGGGTTTACTTTAATTTTTTTTTTTTTTAGTTCCTTACATATTCCTCTGTTAGATGAATCGTTGGCAAATATTTTCTCTCATTCTGTAGGTTCTTTCTTTACACTATTGATTGTTTCCTTTGAAGTACATCACCTTTTCAATTTGATGTAATTCCACCTTTCAATTTTTGCTTATATTTCTTGTCCTTTTGGGGTCCTGTCCACAAAATCATTGTCTGCACTATTTGTACAAACTGTTTTACCTGTATTCTAATAATATCCCAGTTTCAGTCTTACCTTTAGGTCTTTGATCAATTTTGAGTTGACTTTTATACAATAAGAGAAGCATCAAATTTCAGTGTTCTGCATATGGATATTCAATTTTCCCAGAACTGTTTGTTTGTTTGTTTGTTTGTTTATATTTGTGGTACTGGGGGATTGAACTCAGGGCCTTGTACATAATAGGCAATTGCTCTACCACTGATTTACATCACCATTTCTTTTTATTTTTTATTTTGAGAGGACTTGCTAAATTTTCCAGGCTGGCCTCAGACTTACAGTCCTTCTGCCTCAGCCTCCTAAGTAGCCAGCAAAAATTAATAACTAACAATAGTTAGTAAGGAGAAAGTGAAAGCTTTTATGTTGGTAACACAGAGTAAAACTATTTTTGTTATCTTATTCAAGGAAAGCATCCTGAGAACTTGCTACTTGACTATACATCCTATAATAAAACATAGTAAAATCTGGTATTTGGCATTGCTGGCCCTGCCCTATATATATATCGCAGTTGTTTGTTTATAATTACTACATAGGAGAGAGAACTGGCAGACATCCTACTCACTAAAGGCAAACTGTATCAACTATCATTTATGCTTAAACACCAGAGGAAGAATTAATAGGAAAATCAGAAAAAAGAAAGCCAATGAAAAAACTAACTTTAAAGAAAGCAAATATAATTCATGAAATAAAAAAGAACATTTTGAAGAATTCCAATTTATATATTCTGGAATTTGGGACATGCTTTAAGATATGAACAAAGTTGTCTGGAAAAAGAGCAACCATAGTATAAAAAAAGCTCTTAGACATTGATGGTACTACTTAAATTTAAAAAATTGAAATACTAAATATTAAAGAAATCTTCGAGATCATAGCATACAAAGAAAGACACAAGTAGAAAAAAATTTTTTTTTTAAAGAGAGAGTGAGAGAATTTTTAATATTTATCTTTTAGTTCTCGGCGGACACAACATCTTTGTTGGTATGTGGTGCTGAGGATCGAACCCGGGCCGCACGCATGCCAGGCGAGCGCGCTACCGCTTGAGCCACATCCCCAGCCCACAAGTAGAAAATTTGAAAGAAAAGATTAACCAGGGACAGCCTATCTAACAGTTATAACATTCAAGTAGTAGAAGAGAAAAAAATTTAAAAGTAAAAATTATGTTGTTTTTATTTCTTTAATATAGAAGAAAATAAGTTTTCAGAATGAGGATATTTACAAGGTACTGGAAAATAGATGAAAAAAAGATTCTTATTTGGAGACATTATGATGTAATTATTATCATCATCATCATAATCAATCCCAAAAGTTTTTAAACATAAAATACATGTTATCAACAAAGAAATGAGGATCAGTTCTATCAGTAACAATGGATACTAGATGACAATGACAGAGTATTTTCAAAGTTTTAACGACATATTTTTCAATAAAATTCTGTACTCATTCAAATTATCAATCAACCATGACAGCAAAAATAATGTTATTTCAAATAGAACATTATCCTCCTGGTGATTTTTTAGAATATCATTAAGCCATATATTCCAGGAAAACAAGGACAAATTGGGGTTCAGGAAAAAAATGTACCAGCCTTAGAAAAAGGCAAAAGGACAACCGTGCAGCAAATCTAAAGATCAAACAGTGTAGACTACAGCAACAACATGGAGATTCAAGAAGTGAAGTATTATGTGGGGGGATTTAATAGAATAGATGGTAAGATAAAGAATTTTTTTTAAGTTGTAGTAAATCAAATAGTGCCAACATAAAAAGGGAAAGAATATTACCATGAAAAGTATACAAAATAATATATATCCATGACTCCTAGTACTAAAAGGAAAAAAAAAAAACTAGCAAAGGAGAAAGAAAAATAGAAGCTAAAGAGTTAGGAGATAATCAGAGTGTATATTAAAATATTTTCTAAGTCTTAAATAAAGTTAATTCCTATTTCAAAGTAAAAAGTATAAAGATTGTGTCTTTGGAAATGTAACTGATGATTTAGAAGTGATTTTAGTGAGCAGGTAGGATGGACATAGATGGACATGTAAGTCAGCTTTCCATCACTATAACAAAATACCTGAGAGGATCAACTTAAAAGATAAATATTTATTTTAGCTCACAGTTTTTGAGGTTTCAGTCCATGGTCACTTTGGTTTTATGAGGAGGTAATAGAGAGAGTGTGGTGAAGGTAGCTGCTTAACTCACTTTCAGCTGGGAAGTGAGAGAGAGAAAGAGAGGAGGAGATAAGGGTCCCAATATCTTCCTCAAGGACATTCCCCAATAATCTACTTCCTCCAGCTAGGCCCCACCTCTTAAAGTTTTCACCACCTCCCAATAGTACCACAGGCTTGTGAACAAACTTTTAGCATATGGGCCTTTGGAAGACACTTAAAATCCAAAACATAACATTGGCAAATATGTGAGTAACTGAGAAGTAAGAAAAAAATAATGATAATTGGTTTTGTTCAAGAAATAAATCAGAAACACAAGACAATACACAGAGGAAATAACAAGAGTTCAGAAAAAAATGTGTCTGTGTGTTTGTTTTTAGATATAAAATAATTAAAATATTGATTATAGAAGTAAAGAATCTATAAGAAAGAGATGAGGTAAGTAAGGAAATCATAAGGTGAATGCAGACAAGGATACACTGAAGGGTGAAACTATTCTTTCTTTTTTTTTTTTTAAAAAGAGAGTGAGAGAGGGGAAAGAGAGTGAGAGAGGGGAGAGAGAGAGAGAATTTTTAATATTTATTTTTTAGTTCTCTGCAGACACAACATCTTTGTTGGTATGTGGTGCTGAGGATCGAACCTGTGCCACACGCATGCCAGGCGAGCGCGCTACCGCTTGAGCCACATCCCCAGCCCCTGAAACTATTCTTAATTTTGGCAAAAGAATGTTTGCCTATGAGGCTGGAAGGAAGAAGTAGTGGATACTTGAAAATACAGGGAAGTTTAAGGAACTGAGGATGACATAGCTATAAACATTATATAGTTAAATATGTATGAAAATTATATTTCCTTTGTCAGTCTTGAAATTATGAATTTTTTGGTTTCAAATATGTTGGGGATAAGAGGACTAGAGGATAGAGGGGTAGAAGAAAAAGAGAAAAAAATACTCGAAGGAAGAAGCCAGGATTGTTTGTAGTTTTAGAGATCTGTATCTTTCCTGCTCCTCCTCTCATCCAATAGGTGGGCTTGTCTATTGTTAGCTGTCTATTGTTACCTCTGCCCTCAGGATGGTGGAGGTAACCATCACATTATAGTCAACTTACAACCAAGACCTTATTCCAAGTAGAAGTCCAAAAGGAAAAGGAGAAAAAAAAAAAAAAAAACATACTTTGAGAACAAAAGTTGAAAGTATACCTATGACTTACTCTTCAACCCCAGGGCTGTAAAGGCCTAGCATACTGTTTTCCAATCTCAAAGAGAGAATTTGGAGGACTCAATGGAGAGGTTTTGGACATTTTATTATTTATTTACTCCTTGGCGGCATTGAGCCAGGATACAATGGAGGGCTGTGCCATGCCTGGATACTGGAGGAATATATAGGATAGGTTACATGCCTGCTGTGCAGGTGGTTTTCTTCAGATATTTTATGAGTATATTCTTTTACTTTACAATCCAGCTTTCTGTCTTCAGGTAACAAGGGGTGTGGTCTGCTCCCTCTCTCTCTTTCCCTCAGTACCACATTTATTTTTAGAGAACGTCTTATCTCACTACAAGCTTTCTGAGGCACTGATTAGTGTTTAAACCAATACTTACAGTCTATTTATCAGACTTTAATCATATGATCACACTTAGTTGCAAGGAATGATGGGAAATGTAGTTCTTATTTTAGTCAGCTAATACAATACACTTGGCCCTTTATAGTTGTGGTTTCCACATCTGTAGATTAAATCAATAGCAAAACAAAAATATTCCAAAAACTATATATGCAGACTAGTTATCATTGTCCTTATTCTTTAAACACACAGTGTAATAATAATTTGCATTGTATTTACATTGTATTAGGTATAAGTGACCTAGAATGATTTAAAGAATACAGGAAGATGGGCATAGGTTATATGTAAATACTGTGCCATTTATACAAGGGAATTGAGCATCCACAGATTTTGTTATCAATTTTTTTGATGGTTGTGGAACCAATCCTCCACATATACCAAGGGACGGATGTACTTAATTAAAAAGCAGGTGCTCTATCACTTTAAGAAATACTTGGAGACAATTGTTTCACTTAGAACATTTCTCCTTCTCAGTTAAAGCAAACATACTTAAAGCAAACAGATAATTGTAGTCACTTTTCAATTCCTATGAAAACTGAAACTTAGGGAACAGAAAAGAATGCCAAGAATAACTTTTATCTCTTTTAAATGAGAAAAATGAACCAACAGAAAATGGAAAAATAAAATGCTGGACATTAATTATTTTAAGGACCAATTTTTCCTGAAGTTTAAACTATTCTTAAGCATGTTTAATATGGTCAAGTGAAGTTTTCATTCACACCGCTCACAACTAATTAAACATATATCACATAACCCACAGATTGCTAAACATTGTGAAACATTTCAAAGAAAATATACAATCTCCTTTCTTAAGGAACTTAGAGGAACTTACAGAAAGTGGTAGACAAATTTAATGCGCACGATACTATTAAGGAACAATTAAGTGCTGAGTTGTATGATGCTATTTTTTTAATTCAAAAGGAGTCCAAATTAAAGATAGGCCACTGTAAGCTGCAGGAAATTAAAAGCCTTTTTAGAAAAAGTAAAAGTTGAATTAGGAACATAAGAATAGAGGGAATTAATTTATAAAAGATTTCATATGTAAAGTCATGAGTTTATTTGTAGGAATTATTTCTAGGTTATAAAGGCATGTTGAATTTTAAATTCCAAGTTGTTACTGGAGGTAATTTAATGGCTAAATCAATGTAGTCGATAAGCAGGTTTTATTTCTCTTTTTGCTTTATGTTGTATCCACAATACTACCAGAATGCCTGAAACATAATAGCCCCTGAGTGTTTGTTAAGTTTCTTTTACACTGTTTTTTTTTATTATATGCCCAAGGACTTGATTTTTTCAAAAAACTGAGATATAGCTTTTCAAAATTGACATACACCAAAGTGTAGAAGTCATAAGTGAACAGTCTGTACACTGTCTCAAATAATCATCACCCAAATCAGGAATTGGAACATTCCCAACACTCCATTATAACCCCCATGGCCCTTCCTTGTCGCCACCCAAATCTGTACCCCCAACTCCAGCCACCCCAAAATAGGCAGTATTCTTTTTTTTAAATTTTAATAATAATATTGTTATTGACATCTTAACATTTTAACTATGTTTTTTCTAAAAAGCTTTACAATTAACAAATCTACACTTCATTCTTAAAGGTATCAGGTTCTCAGTAAAACTCCCTTGTTTTATGGAATGGGAAAATATTAGGTTTTATTTTTAAAATATACATTTCCAAATTACCCAAAGAGTATTAAGATTTTAATTTTATTAGATAATTGTGGAGCATAATAAATCGATGATCATGTTGATCATTACTATTCTGAGAATCTGAAATCCAAAGTGTTTGAGCACAGGCATGATGTCAAAATTAGAGTACTTACATGGATCTTCATGTGGCAGGTTTAGTCAAAGTTCAGGTGTATTAAAAATAATATTATTATAAAAGTATCTTTGGTCTATCTGTACTAGGTATATATGCAACATAAATGAATTTAGCATGTAGTCTTGGATCACATTCCTAAGATATCTCATTAAGTATATGCAAATATAAAATTAAAAAAAACTCTGAAAACTTAAGCACTTCTGGTCCCAAGTATTTTGAATAACACCAAAACTGCTGCACATACTATTCATCACATAACTAACATATTTCTTTTACATTTTTATTTAAGCGTATATGTAATTGCAAAAAGGTAAAATTATAACACACACATTGCTTACAATAACAAAGCATCATTCAAACTTTTCTTATTAGAACTTCCATTCAATTACACATTTGGGTTTTTTTAATATTTTTTATACTGCTCATGCATTAGAGACATGATATAAAACACAAAAATAACAAGACAAGGAAAATGCATCCAAAATATAAGAATTTGATTTCAGTTTATACAAGTGCTATTTTAGAAGTGAAAGTGACAAATCATTTGAAATATACAATAAAAATACATTGAAGTATTTAATGAGAATGATAATTATAGGAAGACCCAACTTTAATGTGCTTTGTCCCCCTGTAAAAATAGGCAGTATTCTAACTTTCATAAACATAGATCAGCGTTCCTTATTTTGAACTTCATGCAAAGTAAATCAGAATGCCACTCAACATTTTTTTCCTGTTGCCATCCTGACTTAAATTTGTAAGATTAGTTGACACTTGAAATTAATATTGCCACCCCCCACCATTTTTTTAAAGTTTTTTTGTTAAGGAAGAAGTCAGTAAAACTGTAAGAAAGTTTGTTTTATTACGTGGTAATACACATTAGAAATGTCACTGATCTTTATTTTATTTTATTTATTTTTTATTTTTTTAAAGAGAAAGTGAGAGAGAGAGGGGGTCAGAGAGAGAGAGAATTTTAACATTTATTTATTTTTTCTTAGTTCTCGGTGGACACAACATCTTAGTATGTGGTGATGAGGATCGAACCCAGGCCGCACGCATGCTAGGGGAGCGTGCTACCGCTTGAGCCACATCCCCAGCCCCTGTCACAGATCTTTAAAGACAGGTTGGCCTTTGTTTAAAGTTACTAAATCAGCATAACTTCCATCCTGCACCTTCGTTACCGTAGCCAGGTACTTTCAAAGTGTCAGTCAACTTGTTTCACTCAAACAAACCTGGAAACACTCTGTGAGAAGTTGGGCCAACTACAAAGTTAGAAACAGAGTCCCCGTTCTTATTTCTGACACCAGCTGTGAGTTTGAGGGTTCCTAACCTGCAACAGGATTAATAATTTGCCAGAAATACAAAACTCACTGAAGGCTGTCGTACTCACAATGATGGTTCAGTGAAGGGAATGGATACATACATAATTTCAGCCAAAGGAAGAGACACCAGGAAGATTTCAAATGTGGAGCTGCAGTTGTGTTCTAGCCATGGAGTTGACATATCACTGATCTGACATCCACATGTGACAATATGCACAGAGTACTGCCAATCAGCAAAGTTCACCTGAACTTGTTGTCCAAAATTTTGGGGAGAGTTTCATCACATAGGTATGACTGATTGGTCATTGCATACTTCTATTAATTTCAGAACTACTGATATCATGTGACCCAAAGCTCCTACATTGTTGATCTTTGGGATTGGCCATCTCCTGACCTAAGATTTTATGGGTGTGGTTAGTCCTCACTATAAATCATGTTGTTAGACCCAATTTGATCCAAGTCTCCCTGAAAGATGTAGGGCTAAGAGTGAAGACCAGCTAAACCCAAATTATTTACCATACATCTTATAAATCTGCACTTCTCTCTTCAAAACATTTGCTCCTTCCAACCTATGCAATTAAATTTTTTATACAAAAATATTTTTCTCAGTTTATTTCAACAGTTTTTTTTTCTTAAGCAAAATGGAGGATTTGATTGCTCATGTAAGTCTAGAAATAGGGCTAGCTCCAGGTATAGATAGGTTCAGGGCCAATCAACAACAAAGGTACTTGGTTCTTCTCCATCCCAGTTTTCTGTTGTATTGGTCTCAGTTTCAAAACCAATGTGGTCAAAGATGAGTTTGGCAGGTCTCACCTCCTCACAGAGCTGAGTCCATACTCGTCCTTCAGGAAGTGTACTCACCTCTGGCCACAAGTTTCCTTGATTCTGATGACATCACAGGCCATCACCACCAAAAAAAAAAAAAAAATGCTAAGAGCCATTGCCAAGTAGGAATGACGCATCAAAATTTCCTTGCCTAGAGGAAGGACTCTTGGAAATGGACATTTGAAGTGACATTGCCTGTATGTTTGAGAAAGGTGACCCTGCTCAAGGACCAGAGTGGATCCGGGTTTAAGGAGGATCCTACTGGATTAGGGCAGATCAGGTTTTAGGGAGTATCCTGCTCCTTGGGTTTAGGGCATTCCCGGTTTAGAACAATCTGGGTTTAGGGCGGTTCCAGGTTTAAGGTTATTCCTGCTGGGAATAGGACTGCTGCCTGAGTTCCCGTTGAGTTCTCATAGAATTCAGAAAGTATTTGGGATTAAAAGCCTAGTGGAGTACGTGAATAGGACTGCTGCCTGAGTTCCCGTTGAGTTCTCATAGAATTCAGAAAGTATTTGGGATTAAAAGCCTAGTGGAGTACGTGAATTTTGCGGCAGAACGTGAATTTCCCCAGAACGTGTAGAGGCCCCAGAACGTGTTTGTAGAGGGCCGGTGTGAGTTCGGGAATAAAGAATTGCTGTTTGAATCTACAAAGCTGTGAGTGGCTCGTGATCTTGTGCCCAGCCAGACTGCGGCAAAAAAAAAAAGTCTCTAGGGCCAAGTAAATGCATGACTTTGGTTAATCACCCTGAATCACATGCTTTTCCTATATCTGCATGCGAGTAGATGCCTTTGGAGCCACATGGACTGAAAGAGAGGAGTCTCCACACCAAAAAAAAAAAAAAAAAAGGAAAAAGGGGAATGGCTGCTAAGCACCAAAACATATCAAATATATTTCACATTTTCCCCCATGTAATATTACACCAATTTATATTAACAGGTCCTGGAATACTATAAAACTTGATTTTAATTTATTTTTTGAGTATATAGTTTTAAACAATCAACCCTTTCTCTATTTAACAAACTGATCACTATGTGGATCAAAGGATTGTTCCTTTAATGTCTGCTTTCTAAAATCACACAATACCCACCCCCTGTGCTGGGAATGGACCTTAGGGCCTCAGGTATGCTGGACAAGCACCATCCTACTGAGTTCCTCTCCCAGCCCCCATATTTTGACATTTTGAAAGTAGATTCTTATTTAATACACATATACATTTAATCTGGTAGTGCTTCTTTCTTCCCCTTAAAAGCTATCAGAGGAACATTTAGCTATTGAAGAAGGTGTTTTTTAATTAAGGAAATATAGGCTTGTAAACATCTTTGTACTATCAGGGTAAAACTACTACACTATGGCAGGTAGGAAATAGTACTTGATGAACCAGAATTACTGAAAAAAAAAACCTGATGTTCTCATATTTTATACAAGTCACTGTTGGACTGATTCAATAGGTATTGGTTTGGACTCACTACAGGAGTCCGGTTGGCTATGATTCTTTACTACTTTTCTGAGACTGTAAGACCTATATTTTTGTTTTATAATCTTCTATCTGCCCTTGTTTTTCTTTATTGTCCCAGATTAATATGGAATATTTTTTTACCTAATTGACCCAAAAGCCTATTGATCATTATTTTACTCTGTCCTAAGCTCGGACTGATCTGTGTATTTAATGGGGAAGATATAGGCATGTAAATTTCTCCTTTAAGTCCAGATTTGTGATTGTCTTTATTTACCATTCTTGTAAGCCTCTGATCATAACAGTGGCACAATGGCACAAGTATTACCCTCATTTTCTTCCTTCCACATGACACCTTTTCTCTCTACCCCTCTTCCTTCTGTCACTTCTTGTGTTTATGGAAAGAAGTTAGGTGAAATCGCCTTCTGCCCCTAATGTGAGACTTAAGGCAGCAATGGCCCTGGATGGTGGAACCCTCTGCTTCTGCCAGTTGTGTGTGTGATAGGAGCAGATTACAGGACTCAATTCTTCAGTTTCCTATTTCCTCATCTGTAAATGATGGTGTGGACTTTTACCTCTGTGGTCTCCTTCAGCCTTAAAATTCCTCTCTTTTTTTGTTATCATTTTTTCTTTTTAGTTGTATATGACAGTATAGTCTATTTTTACACATTTTTACAAACATGGAGTCTATATTTTTCTAATTAGAATCCCAGACTTTTGGATGTACAGGATGTTGAGATTCACTGTGGTGTATTCATATATGTACATAGGAGAGTTATGCCAGATTCATTCCACAGGTTTTCCTATTCCTATCTCCCCTTCCTTTCATTCCCATGTGTTTAATCCATTGAACTTCTACTCTTACTCTCCCCTCCCTTGTTGTGGGTTAGTTTATACATATTAGGGAGACCATGCTACCTTTGATTTTGGAGGATTGGCTTATTTCACTAAGATTGTCTTATTTCATTTAGTCTCCAGATCTTTCCATTTACTGGCAAATGTCATAAAGTCATTTTTATTTATGGCTGAGTAATATTCCATTGTGCATATATACCACATTGTCTTTATCCATTCATTAGTTGAAGGGCACCAGAAATGTTTCCCCCACATGCTTGTCAACATTTATTGTTACTTGTATTCTTGATAATTCCCATTCTGACTGGAGTAAGGTGAAATCTCAGTGTAGTTTTAACTTGCATTTCTCTACTTGCTAGAGATGTTGAATTTTTTTTTTCATTAATTTGTTCACCATTTGTATATCTTTTTTTAGAAGTGTCTTTTTAGTTTCTTTGCCCATTTGTTGATTGGTTTTTTTTTTATTGTTGTTGTTTTTGGTTTTTGGTGTTAAGCTTTTTGAGTTCTTTGTATATCATAGAAATTAACCCTTTATCTGAGGTGCAGGTGGCAAAGTTTTTTTTCCCATTCTATAGGCTCTCTCTTCACACTCTTGATTGTTTCCTTTGCTGTGAAAAAGCTTTATTGTTTGATACCATCCCATTTATTGATATTTATTTTACTTCTAGAACTTTAGGGTCTTGTTGAGGAAGTTGATTCCTAACCTGACATGTTGGAGTGTTAGGACTACATTTTCTTCTAGTAGGTACAGAGTTTCTAATCTAATATCTAGGTCTTTGATCCACTTTTAGTTGAATTTTGTGCAGGGTGAGAGATAAGGGTTAAATTTCATTTTGCTACCTATGGATTTCAAGTTCTCCTAGCACCATTTGTTGAGGAGGCTATCTTTTCTCAATGTTTCCCTCGTCTTTGTCTAGTAGGAGATAACTGTATTATGCAGATTTGTCTTGTGTCTTCTAGTCTATGCCACTGATCTTCATGTCTGTTTTGGTGCCAACACCATGCTATTTTTGTTACTATATCTCTGTGGTATAATTTAAGGTCTGGTATTGTGATGCCTCCTGATTCACTCTTCTTGCTAAGGATTGCTTTGGCTATTCTGGGACTCTTATTTTTCATGAAATGAATTTCATGACTGCCTTTTCTATTTCTATGATGAATGTCATTGGAAATTTAATAGGAATTGCATTAAATCTGTATAGCGCTTTTGGTAACATGGCCATATTTTATTGAATTACTTATTTATTTAATTTGTTATATATGATGGCAGAATGCAATTCATTTCATATTACACATATAGAGCACAAGTTTTCAAGTCACTGGTTGTACACAAAGTATTTTCACACCATTTGAATCTTCATGTACTTTGGATAATAATGTCTAACTCATTCCACCCATCTTTTCTACCCCCATGTATCCTTCATTCCCCTTCCTCCCCTTTGGCCTATCTAAAGTTCCTCCATTCCTCCCATGCTTCCTCCCCATCACCATTATGAGTCTGCATCCTCATCAAAGAAAACATTTGGCCTTTGGTTTTTTGGGATTGGCTTGCTTCACTTATCATTATATTCTCTAACTCCATCCATTTACCTGCAAATACCATGATTTGATACTCTTTAATGCTGAGTAATATTCCATTGTGTATATATACCAAAGTTTCCTATCCATTCATCTACTGAAGGACATCTGAGTTAGTTCCACAGTTTAGCTATTGTGAATTGTGCTGCTATAATTGTGACTGTGTCCCTGTAGTATGCTGTTTTTAAATCCTTTGGGTATAAACTGAGAAGTGGAATAGCTGGGTTGAATGGTGTTTTCATTCCAAGTTTTCCAAGGAATCTCCATACTGCTTTCCATATTGGCTACACCAAATTTGCAGTCCCACTGGCAATGTATGAATGTGCCTTTTCCCCCACATCCTCACCAACACTTATTGTTTGTATTCTTGAGAGCTGTCATTCAGACAGGAATGAGATGAAATGTTAGAGTAGTTTTGATTTGCATTTCTCCAATTGCTAGAGATGTTGAAATTTTTTTCATATATTTGTTGATTATATATCCTCTTCTGAGAAGTGTCTGTTCATTTCCTTGGCCCATTTATTGATTGGGTTGTTTGTTTTTTTTTGTGTTAAGGTTTTTGAGTGCTTTAATATCCTAGAGATTCGTGCTCTATCTGATGTGTTTGTGGTAAAGATTTGCTCCCATTCTGTAGGTTCCAAGAGTTTGTACTTTTAAAAATGCTAAATGATTAAGAAGCATCTCCACATATTTGATAAGAGAATTAAGGTTGAGTAGTACTAACATTTTCTTTTTCTCGTATCGTCTAATGTGTGTATATATACATACACACACACACACACACACACACATATGAATTCTACCGAGATATTGCTGAATTGCAATATTATTTTTAGAGAACTGTTTCAAATAAAAGTTACAATAGTTACAAAGTAAAATTAAGAGTTTCTCCATAGACATTGGTGCCAGAACTCACAGTGAATGAAAAACATAACATTTAAGTGACTTTGAGGGTTGGGGTTTGGGCAAGTGTACAAAACTTCCTTAGAAAGAGTGAAACTCTCTAAAACTTCTAGAAATAAGAGTGAACTGCTCAAAAATTGTCCCTAAATATTGAAATTTCTTTGTTTACATGCATCTGTTGAGGAATCATTACTGTAGTACTAATACCATTATAAATGTTTGAACTCAAATATTTAAAGGCTAAATAACTGGGTGTTCTGACATGCACTGGCAATCCCAGCTACTCATGAGGATGGGCCAGGAGGATCACTTGAGTCCAGGTAGTTAAGAAACCTGCTTGAGCAATATAGCAAGATCACATTTTAAAACAAAACAAATGTATTAAAGATTAAGGTTTATTGATGTCAAATTCCTGTATAAAGGGCTGGGGATGTGGCTCAAGCGGTAGCGTGCTCACCTGGCATGCATGTGGCCCGGGTTCGATCCTCAGCACCACATACAAAACAAAGATGTTGTGTCTGCTGATAACTAAAAAATAAATAAATAAATATTAAAATTCTCTCTCTCTCTCTCTCTCTCTCTCTCTCTCTCTCTCTCTCTTTCTCTCTCTCTTTTTTAAAAAAATTCCTGTATAAAATAATTTTCAATTACACATTGGATAGGTTCATTGTGCTTCCAAGTCTAGATATGAGTTTCAATTGTTTGATCTAGTTAAGATAAAGAGGAGATAGAGAACCTAAGTTGATGAAACAGGCTAGAGACTGCAGTGCCACCTTAGAAGCTCAAGTAGGGCGTCTGATGTCAATCAAATGACAGGTCAGCCAGGTAGCTATTCAGAGTCATGGAGTCATAGCTGAGGAAGAGCAAGGTTCAAGTTAGTCATACTGATCTCATAAACTTAAGTGGCTCAGGCTAAATGCTATATTTAGCTCACACTATTGGTTGATTTGAATGTTCATTCATCCATTCAGTTGCTGTCTATTGAGCAAAAACACCATTTGCTCTGGCTTCTAGGGAGGACAGCTAACCCTTGACACACCTACCTACTGTTTTCCAGGCATTGTGCTAAGCTCTTCTTCCTGGACTCTATGAGAACTTAGTAGTTACTATCTAGATTTCCCAGATAAAGAAACTGAATCTTGGGAGGTCTGCCGTCTAATTGGAAGAGAATGTCATAAGGCCACTTGGTTCATCCTCTAAAGTGAAACTTTCTTGTCAAAAGCCATTGCCAGTTGTGGTAGACAGTTTCTTAGTACCTAAAAATATACCTTCTCTTCTTTTACTTTCAGTTTCTGTGCTGGGAACAAGAGCCCCATCTTTTGGCCAGATGTGAAATTTCATAAAGAAGAAAGACTCCGGAACAGGACAAACTAATCAAGGATTACCTTATTCTCTTCTGTATAAAGTGTTTTTCTCCTCTAGGAATTTTTAAGACCAAGGGAAGGGGCTCAGTTTGGCAGCAACTCTGTAGCTCAGTATTTATTTTATTCTTATGGGGAAGAAAGATAGAAAATTATGGATAGATAATTAATTTTATTATATTAGTACTTAAAATACATGTTCAGGTTTGCATTTTAAAAGTTCCTCCTTAATGGTGTAATGTTTATTTCATCAACATATCATTTTAAAATTTAAAATCTTGAAACAGTTAACAAAGAAAGAGAAAAGTTGTCCTTTGCCCAACAATAAAGTCTCAGATTTACAAACTCTGAACAGACCTAGTAATATTTACCAACCACTACCGAGAATCTTTACAAATAAAAACTGACATATGCTCTTTGAGAGAATTTCTCCTTTCAAGCTTTCACAAAGACATGCAAGGAATTATAAATACATACATAAGCAAAATAAGACTAGGCAACAATTTTTATAATGTGTGTAGGCACTAATTATAGTGTTTCCTTTTATGAAAGCAAAAGTAGTAAAACATCTCTTATAGTTTGAGACTATAGAAGTAGAGAGCTACATTCTAGCAATAGAAAACTTGTGGGCTGAGATTGCCTTCCCCAGGTATGAATGGAGGTTATTAATTGCCCTCAACTGGCATCAGTCCCAGGATTCTGTCCTTTTCTATTTAACCATCTTATCATGGAACAGAATTAACTCAGCTCTGCAGGGCTTCCAAGATCAAAGGACTCCATTTTAAAGAGTAACATTTACTAAAAATTTAGATCTATATATTTAACAAGCAAAGCTTTTGATATATCTAAAATTAAACCTTAATTTTTTTCTCTCTCACAGTTCCTTTAAATTATTCTTGGTGGGGATGGGGTGGGATTGATTGGTGGAAATTTTCTCTTCCTGGATGAAAGCTCTGCCATGATCTATGGGTTTGTTGTTGCATTGCTGTTAAAGTCATTTGAGGTCACAAATACTATTGCAACAGAACTATTCACTACTGTGTAGTAAAAATTCAGAATTGGATTTAGAATTACTTCTTCTCCATTCCCCACCCTTTGCCCCGCCACACCCCACCTATCTGAAGCTGAAAGCCTTCACTAAATGGAGTACCCCTTCTTCCTACCCTCTTATGTCTGTCATTACACATATCCTTAGTAGGTGAAGGACTGAGAAGAGGTCACAGACAGCTTCTAACTTGGCTAGTGATCTCCTTCTCTATATCTAAAGGAAGGGGGCCTTTAATTAATTCTGGTAAGTTATTAATGCAGACTCTTTCTTTTGAAGACTCTTTGCAGTTTCCCAAAAAGATCGGCCCAGCTCCTGCAGTTCCCTGGGTGATGCAGCTTTCCTTCTTTAGTCCCTGAGCAGGCGGTTGTGCACCTTTTGGGAGAAAACTACTTACTCCTTCAGATAGTTTAATTGGACAGAACTCACAAGGTTTAATTTTATGTGTTGCCTTGACATAGCTGAGAGATGGCCACACAGATGGTAAGAAATTATTTCTGGGTTTGTCTGTGAGGTGATTTCCAGAAGAGATTAGCATTTGAAACAATAAACTAAGTAAAGATGATCTCTCCTCATCAAAGTGGGTAGACATATTTAGTCTGTTACAGTCTGGTTAGAACAAACACACATAGAAAGAGTGATTTGCTTTCTTTTTGAACTGGGACAGTCATGTAATCCTGCCATTGGACACTAATGGTTCTTAGTCCTTCAGACTCCATGATGTATGCCAGTGCTCTACTCCCACTTCCCCCACTCCCCAGATTTCAGCTTTTGACTAGCTGTTACACTATTCACTTTCCTGGCCCTTAGGCCTTTGGAGCCAGACTGAATCATACAAACAGATTTTTTGCTACTCTTGTTTACAGATGTTGTATTGTCTCCCATATGGAGGTGGTATCCTATTCTCTAATATCATATTAGGCAAATCTAATTAAAAAATTCCTCTTATGTATCTCTATATAACTGAAAATTCTTTCTTTGGAGATCTGGAGAAACTTGAATAATACACAATCCAGGATGACCCATCCTAGCTCTCTTCCCTCTGGCTTACACCCTTTTCTCTGATAAGTTTGGGGATAAAGTCCAGTCCTAAAGCAAAAATATTCTCCTATCTCTCCCATCAAGCAATTCATCATCCTCTTGGCCTCTAGATTTCCTGGGGTGAAATTAACTACCAGTGTACAGTTCACTTAAGTTTTTTTTATCTGATGTCAGGGCAACACTAAGTCTTCAGGTTTTCAAACTGCATGAAACACATTTCAAATATCTCCTATAGTTCCCTTGTGAGTACCCTTTACCTGACTTGAGGTTAGAAAGTGGTACTTTCTTCACCTATTTCCCAGAGGGAGTAGATACCCACAACAGAGTCACAACTCTCCAAAGAGGCTTTTTAACTTTTCTACTACCATTTTATATCTTTGATCTGGTTGAATGCTCAAACAATTGTGCCAAATTTCTTAGACCCATTTCTTTTGTAAATCTGCATATGGAGGGAAGAATGGATCTTGTACTTACTTTGGTATTCTGTCACCCATTGGTACCTCAACAGAAATAAGGCAGAAGAAACTCAGAATTCTAAGATCCTACTAGAAATAGAGGCCCAAATAAGTAGACAGATTATGCAACTTAGATGTAAGCAACATTAGAACATATCAGACCAGGGTCAATGCAGTTTGTGTCATTCCCCTATTGATATTACTGTATCTTTGTTAAAAAACATCATAATCTTTCACCAGTACTATTACTGTCACTGGTCTCTGAGAGGGATATTACTCCAGGCTGACTGATCTGTGTTTTAATCAGCTTTTCATCAGTGTGACCAAGACAAGAACACTTTTAGAGGAGGATAAGTTTATTTGGCCCTCATGACTTCAGAAATTTCAGTCCACAGATGGCCAACTCCATTGCTCTGTGCCTGAGTGAGGCAGAACACTATGGTAGAAGGGTGTAGAGGAGGTTAAGAAGCTCAGGACTTGGCAATCAGGAAGCAGAAAGAACTCCTCTAGCCAGGGTCAAAACATAAACCCCAAAGGCATGAACTCAGTGGTCCACCTGCTCTAGCTAGTCTCCACCTGCCTTCAGTACTGCCCATTTAATCCCCATCAGGGGATTAATGTACTGATTAGATTAGAGCTCTTATAACCTAATCATTTCACCTCTAAACTTTCTTGCAGTGTCTTAACACATTAGCTTTTGGGGGACATCTCACATCTAAATGATATCAATCTAAACTGCAAATACCAATTTATCACTTCTCTGCTTTAAATCTTCCAAAAATTGTTAGTAGCAACTCCCTAAGACAAGCTTATCAAACTTTGGAGTGTATGAAATGACACAAAAATATTGTTATAATGCAGATTTCTAATGGAGTAAAATGGACTGTGTCCCTCAAGTCTGCATTTCTAAAAAGTTCTGAGGTGATGTTGATATCAAAGGTATAGAAAAAAAAATTGGCTCCTCAGCCAAACCTAATTGTACTTGTATGCATCTCTGATTTAATTTATTACCTCTCTCCCTGGCCACAATTTATGTTTTGTTAACATTATAGAGTTCTTAGGGGAAAAAAATCATTGTATTTCATGTTTGATTGATCTTTTACATATAGTAGTAACTGGCTGGGATCTTTTTTCCCCCACTTATGTTTATTTCAGCTTAGAAAACAATCCCCATATTCACAGCAGGACTAGTGTTTTTATTTGTTTCCTATGGCTACTGTGATAAATCACAAACTGTGACTTAAAGCAATGGAAGTTTATTCTCTCATAGTTTGGGAGGCCAGAAGTCTGAAATCAAGATGTTAACAGAGCAATACTTCTGCCAATCTCTGTAATGGAGATTATGTTTCTTGTCTCTTCCACCTTCTGGTGGTCATGTCACTACAATCTCTGGCTCTGTGGCCACATTGCCTTCTTTTATGTCTCAAAACTCTTTCTGCCTCATATTTGTAGGAGAGCACATGATTGCATTAGGGACTACTCAGATAATCCAGGATAAACTCCCTTTCTCAGGATTCTTACCTTAATCACATCTTTTGCCATTTAAAGCAATATTCACAGGTCCAGGGATTTTAATATGGTCATGAAGGCCACCATTCAGTATACTACATGTCTCTTAGAGTGCATGGCATCATGAGAATAATATCTACCATTTATTGGGAGCTGATTAGCCTTTTACTCATGTAAAAGAAAAAAAAGTGACAGAAGCCTTTAAATAGAAGAGTCTCCTGTACCTAGCCCATTTCAAGAACAGACTGAGCACTTCTGAGCATTTCCTGAAACCAAGGAAACTGAGCATTTCCTACGTAACCAAGTCCAAATTCAAAAGCACAGTAATTTAAATGTTACAGTTTTCTTGAGGAAACAGTGTCACATACACGGCAAAATTTAAGTAACTTTCTGCAATGATTTGGGTATGGTTTTTTGAGTGTGTGCCCCAAGGATTCATGTTGAAATTTAATCCTGTGTCAGATATTAAGAGGGTAGAAAGTTAATCTGGCTCTAGTATTTAGAAGTGAGGCCTTTGAGAGATTATCAGGACTATATAAAATCGTTATAGTAGAGCCCCTATGATTGAATCCCGGTGGCTTTGGAGAAAGGCCAGAAGAGATACACATCTGCACATGTTACCCATCTATTGCCATGCAATATCCTATATCACCTTGGGACTCTGCCAGCAAAAAGACCATCATCACATATGGCCCTTCCATTTTAGACCTCTAGAACTATGAGCCAAAACAAACTTCTTTTCTTTATAACTCACCTAGTCTGTGCTATTGTGTTATTGGCAACAGAGAATAGAATAACAAAGCTTCTTCATCAGATGCTTCTGTAAATCTCTTCTTTCATGTAAGCTCTAAATCTCCATTTTTCTGTTTGCCTATACTAACACTTCAGATTCTTTATTGAAAGGAGACTTTTTATTTTTATTTTTTTATTTTTTTTTTAAAGAGAGAGTGAGAGAGGAGAGAGAGGAGAGAGAGAGAGAGAGAATTTTTTTTTTTAATATTTATTTTTCAGTTCTCGGCGGACACAACATCTTTGTTGGTATGTGGTGCTGAGGATCGAACCCGGGTCGCACGCATACCAGGCGAGCGCGCTACCGCTTGAGCCACATCCCCAGCCCCTGAAAGGAGACTTTTTAATACAATGGTAAAACAAATTTAATAAAATGGTAGCTGCAGTTTATTCTTTTAAACTTGTTAATTTATTTATTTTATATATCACAAATGTAATGAAGGATAAAGATAGAAAAAAAATAAATAACATTTATTGTCACATTAGTAGTATGTATTGGTGCTAGATTCAAATACTGATATTCTAGAGTCCAAAGTCTATGATTTTCAACAATTTCTCAAATAATGCTTTGATGTTATATTGAAATACTAGTTCCATGCTTGGTCTCTAGATAAATGTCTTCAAAAGGAGACGTCTACTTCACATTAACCTGAAAGTACTAAAGAATCAGAGTCTCTGAGAATAGGTCCAGATCCTACATTTATAACAATATCCCTGTTAATTCTGATACATGCTAATATTGAAGGGAACACTGCCTTAGATTACAGTCACTTCAAGACTAAAGTCTAGTTCATTAATCTTTGTGGTTATTTTTTACCAGTGATTTATACAGTGCCAAGCTTAGAGTACGTATAAAAAAAAGTTTGCCAAGTTAAACCAAATTGTCTTAGGTTTTCTCATAGTACTCTTTAGTGAAGACAATTTCAGAATCTGAGAGAGGTGTTAATATCTAAGTGAAGATATTGGATGCAAGATTTAAAATGAGTCAGAACAGAAAACTTGGAGTTTATAAGACTACTTGGAAATCTATCAACGTGTTGTGCTTGCACTTTATTAAATCGAAGTGAAATTTCAGTCAAACCTAGAGCTTGGAATCTTGTGCTACTTATTGTATTATTGAATGACCCTAACTCCAAATAAAGATTTATTCAAACAGCACTCACCTTCTATCCCATTAGCAAATTACTCTCAAGGGCATAAGTGTGCATGAAAGCTCTCATTACATGCTTTGAATAAGGAAGCAAGAGTTTTAGTCATACATCCTTAGGATGAAAATTAACAATAACCCTACAATGTGGACACTCTTGCTGTGGTTTGTGGGGAGCCATCGTGAAATACATGAGGACTTTCCCTCGGCATGGAAGCCAGGGAGAGATAGGCCTGGCATTGTGGCTCTCCTGCGGTGACAGACTGCCCAATGCAAGAGACCCTCTCCTCTGCTCTACTAGAAAGGTCCCTCATATTAGCACTGGAGATGGGTGTTAACCCCTTAGGAACTGAACATAGCAGCACCGGAGATGGGCGTAACCCACCATTAGGAACTGAACTTAACCTGTTTCGGTGAAGAACATTCTATAGAATCTCTTTGATGTCTCCTGATATAAATAAAGGAGGCATAAATAAATGAGGAGTGGGCTCTTGTATATTAGAAGTTGTATACGTCTAGTAAACTTGCCTGTCCTATTCCGGCTTTTGAAACTACTTTCTGTGTTCTGTGGTTTTTCGCCGTTTTATTTCTTTTAGCTTTTATTTCTCAACGAGCCCATTCCACAGAGGGGAACGCCGTTCCCACCACCCACACTGGACATGGGCAGGAGTAGTTTATTTTTATGTCAATTTGACTGGACAATGGGGTGCCCAGATTAAACATTATTAGTGGGTACATATGAAATGGTGTTTCCTATTTGAGTTGGGGAACTCAGTAGAGCAGAATGCTATCTCCAATTTGAGTAGGCAATATTCAATACATCAAGGACCTGAATAAAACAAAGGCAGAAGGAGGAAGACCCTCTCCTTTTCAAAAATTCTGTCTTAGTATTAACCGGGGTATCTTTCTTATTCTCTCCTGCATTGAACTGGGATTTATACCAGCATCTTCTCTGATTCTCAGGCCTTTGGGGTTTGAATGGAATTGTACCTCTGGCTCTCCTGGGTCTTTCTTTCTGCTTGTTTTTGAGCTACATTGATCTTCTCTGCCTTCTGACTCAGACTTATATTTGAATTTATACCACTGATTTTCTTCCTGCTTAGGCCTTTGGTCTTAGACTGGAATTTTACCATTGTCTGTCCTGAGTCCACATAGCCCAGTTTCCATAATCATGTGAGCCAATTCCTTTACATGGGTTCTGTTTCTTGGAGAATCCTATACTAATGTAGATCTTAATAGACATTTCGGCAAAGACAGTACACACATGGCCAATATGCACACAAAAATAACATCACTATTGCTTTAGTCAGTATTTTGCCAAGGTGATCAAAAGACCCAAAAAGAACAATTTTGGTGAATGAAAAATGTATTTGGCATTCACAATTTCAGTCACACTCAGATGACTTGGTTGCTTTGCCCATGGTGCGGCAGAACATCATGGCCAAAAGGGGTATGGTAGAGAAAAACAGCTCAGAACATGAGAATAAGGAAGTAGAAAATGAAAGAGAGAGAGAGAGAGAGAGAGAGAGAGAGAGAGAGAGAGAGAGAGAGAGAGAGAGAGATCTCCTCTCACCAGGAACAAAATATGAACCCCCAAAGTATACCCCCAATGACCTATCTTCTCCAGCCATAACCTGCCTGACAACAGTTACCACTCTACTATTCTCTATCAGCAGATTAATGCACTGATTAAGTTAAAACTCTCATAACTCAATTATTCCATCTCTAAAATTTCTTGCATTGTCTCATACATGAGCTTCTGTGGGACACCTCATATCTAAACCATAACACTTGTTCTCAGGTAAAGGCAAATCAAATAAATGATGAGATTCTATTTCTTGTCCACTAGAATAAAAGAATGGGCAGAATAAAACAGTCATATAATACATGTTGGAAGATTTGGAGAAATTGGAACCCTCATACACTGCTAGTTAGAATATAAAATTAAGCAGTGGCTTTGCAAAACAGTTTGGCAATTCCTCGAGAAGTGAAACAGAGTTAACATGGCTCAGTAATTCCATTTATAAGGGTCTATTCAAGAGAAATGAAAACATATATCCACATACAGACTTTTACATGAATGTTCATAACAGTATTATTCAAAATAACCAAAAATGAAAGCAACTCAAATGTCTATCAACTGATAGATGGGCTAGTGTAATAATAAAAAATTATTCATTTATAAAAGGCAATAAAAATACTAATAGATGATACAACATGCTTAACTAGTACTAGTGATGGGGGTGATGGAGATAGAAGTAGCTGGGCATAGAATTTATTATTTTAATCATGGAAATATTCTAAAATTAGACTGTAGTGATGACTGTACAATTGTAAATATAAAATGTTTTCATTCATGTCAATCAATTAATTTTATCATATATATATATATATATATAATCTTAAAAAATACTCAGTTTGTTTTTGTTTTTGTTTTGTAGTACTTGGGATTTGAATCCAGAGCTTTGTGCATGCTAGGCAAGTACTTTACCACTGAGCTAGCCCCTCAGATTTTTTTTGTATGTAGTAGTTTTTCATGATCTACTATTTATTCAATTTAATATTTTCCATTTTATTCTGAAATTTCCTTCATAAACCTTTTGTCGATTTTTTTTAACACTCATCTTCAAATAGACAATGTATAACACTTACCAATGACTTTTTATCTACTTGTGTGCTGGCCAAATTCTTTTCTCAGTTTATGCCTAGATATCAGGTTAATATACACAACTATAATAAAAATGTAGTGAATGTGTTGATGCCCTGCTCAGAACATCTTTCTTAGGCATGTATATCCATCCCCAGATATTGAGTTTTGGCTGCTAAGAACTCCCAGATGTTCCTTTCTGTGAAGAATTATCCCTTAAGTGCAGTTACTACACCTAGGAGGTTACCTAGTCACACTATGTGAAGGATAACTGGTGGCCACTTATATACCAAAATATAGCCACTGCATCTCAAGGTAAGACCCACACTGTGCTGCAAGTCATGTTTTTGAACTCCCTGTGGGACCAGACTGATGCTTAACTTTCTTTTCCTGTCTGTTCTATTTCCCTCATTCCTCTGAAGGTACTTCATAAACCAATTACTCCAAATAATTTGGAATATGATATCTAATAATTCTTGATCCTCATAAATTTTTATAGCCTATGATTCCAACCACCTAAGAGAGATTGACTCTATTTCCTTAGTGCTAACTTGAAAAATCTGGCAGAGAACCTTGAGTGACTGGCTTAAGTCAGCTACCTTTTCCTGGATCAATCATCTATGGCATGTGATTGGGGACTGGTCTGTCTATCTATTCATCTGTCATCACCTATTAATCAATTATCTATATCTACACTTGCTAGGGTCTCATGACCCCAAATATCATTTATATCCCAAATATCATTTATATCCCAAATATCATTTATATCCCAAAATATCCCAGCTGTGACCTGAACCCAAATCTGGGATATTATACCCATATTTCTACTTCAATATCTAATGATGAGTTGGGGTAGGCTAGGTTTCCAGCAACCCCCGAATCTCAGTGGAAGATATGTTTATTTGCTGGTGCAAAGTCAGCTGTTGGTTTGGAAAATTATCCAGGGCAGCTGCATTACTGAAGTTTACAACCCATGATCCAGAACTGATCCCATAGCGCCAGAGAGCTGTGAGGTCATGGGGAAGTATAATTCCACAGTATTTTCAGGAGAGGAGAACTAGATATTGGTGAGCAATAGAATTCTCTTTCAAAATGAGTGACTAACTTAGTGATTTCTATTCCTAAAAATTGTTTCCCATCTTTGCTATATCAATAATCACAATAAATGAGTTTCTCAGTTCAGTTTCTCGAGCCAAAAATGTTTTCATCATTCTTAGTTCCCTCAAAACCCACCTGAAACCCATTTGTACAAGGGCATGGTTATGTCAGCTGGCTCTAATAGTATATCAAAAAGAAAGACAAAAGAAGTTTGTTGAAATGTTTTATATAAAAGGAGTCTAAAGCAACATGGAAAATAAATGAATTGGGTTGTTTAAAGGACACTACCCGCTTACTGACAAGACTGAAATACAAATGATTTTAATCCTGGTGCTGTGGTGCACGTCTGTAATCCCAATGGCTTGGGAGGCTGAGGCAAGAGGATCAAGAGTTCAAAGCCAGCCTCAGCAACTTAGTGAGGCCCTAAGCAACTCAGCAAGACCCTGTATCTAAATAAAATGTAAAGAAAGGGCTGGAGATGTGGTTCAGTGGTTGAGCACCCATGGGTTCAATCCCCAGTACCACCCCCACCAAAATATATATAATCAATGTTAAATTTAATGAAGTTATTAATTGTACTATGGTCATGTAAGAGATGATCCTATTCTTAGGAAATATGGAAATATGCATTGAATAATTTAGAAATAAAGGCTCATGGTGTGTATTGAATGTAACTTACCTTCCTATAATGTAAAGAACCACAAGTGTGTATATATATATATATATATATATATATATATATATTTAGGGAGATAAATATAAATGATAAATTAGATAGAATATAATATTAGTGACAGGTAAAATTGGGTGAATGGTATATCTATAGTTAGCTACACAGATATAGTTATGTACAGCTATATAGATATAACACAAGAATCTGAGCATGCCTTACCATTTAGCACAAAATGACCTTCCTCAGTCTTCCATTGTCACTAATCTGATTCCGGTCTTGCTCATCTTATAACAGAGTGAGTCTTTGAAAATGCAATTTAATTAAGATCATGTCACTCCATGCTTTTCCCCCATCTATCACATGTATAATAAAATCCAAAGACCTCTGTCTACAACCGTGTCTTTTCCCTTGGTTATCTTCTGTTTCCTCTTCTGTTATCTTCTGTTAACTCACCTCCTCCCTCCTTCACTTTGCTCCAATCATCCTGTCTTCTAGCTATTGTTGAATATATCAAGCATGTTCATGCCTTAGAGTTACTACCCCAAATTTATATTCATTAAAACTCAAAATTTTTCTAGTATGATTGACATAAAAATCTTGGATGCTATTTTTTAAAAAATTTAGCATTTTGCCATAAGATTAAAAAAACAATAAAGCATAAAAATAAATGAAAATATAGGTCATAGCTAGAGGCAAACTAATATAGTGGCAATGAATCTGAAGCTGTAGACAATAAAAGTAATAATTTTCATATCAAAATCTTATTTTAGTTTAAACTGCTACAAATTTTAGTACTATTATAAAAATGCCTTTACATCATCTAAAAGAACTGATGTTCTTATGGGGAAAGTCCATATTTTTAATAAGCATTTTTATTTCCTTATAATGAAAAGAGTCTATCCATGTATTCAATCTTGTGCTATTATATTTTATCAAAGTTATTTGTTGAAAGAATAAATGTTTTCGCAAAGGAAACAAATTATATATATGAATAGCAAAATAGTCATATCTGAATGTTTCCATTGAATGTGTATTAATTTAATAAATTGTACATGTAAGCAGGGCTTTATCAGACTGCTACTAAAAACTCAAGGGAAGAGAATCCACTTTTAAGGAATAAAGTAAGTGAATGCACAATTAGAATTTAATTTTGTTCAAGATTTAAGTATATTCAAATTAGAAACTAAAAATAATCTAACAGAAAGCAGAAGAAGGCCAAAAAATAAGTCTTTTGGTGTTCACTGCAGGAATACTGAGAAGTAGTTACCAATTTCAAACCTCAAATGTAAAAATAATTCTTAGCTATTTCAGAAAGATGGGAAAGGAGAGAGTTGAGAAATAGGTGCAATTAGGAAATCATGGATAGCAAACCTGGAACTCACTCTATTCTAATCCATTTTGAATGTTGTTTTTCCTTTATCATGTCCATCATGGTTGGACGTTTTTTTGATTTTTAAACATATGTGAAATTATAGCTTCATTTCCAAAAGATACAATGTTTTTTGAAATGCTTTATTTTAAAAGTGCCAAAGTTGAACAGCTGAGCATTTTTAGGGTAATGGCTCTTTGAAATAGAGTACATGTTTTGTGAGCTTCTGTATCCATCTCAATAAATTAAAAGTTAAATATAAAAATATATGTAGGCTATACATTTCATTTAAACAAATATGATTAATTTCTCAAGGAATATTATAATACTCAAAATAAAATGTATAAACCATTTATCTTTCCCTAAACCATATTTTTTGTTTTCCCATATTCTCTAGCATTTTTGCACAGATGGCTACAAAAATTTTACCTACTTGTAGTCAGAAGTTTAGATTTATTTTTATTTTTTTTTCTATTTTTTTTAAAGAGAGAGAGAGAGAGAGAGAGAGAGAGAGAGAGAGACAGAGAATTTTTTTAATATTTATTTTCTAGTTCTCGGTGGACACAACATCTTTGTTGGTATGTGGTGCTGAGGATCGAACCCGGGCCACACGCATGCCAGGCAAGCGCGCTACCGCCTGAGCCACATCCCCAGCCCTAGATTTATTTTTAATGTAAGAATTTGTTTACCTGGCTTCTTAGCATTTTAAAATATCAATTTAATCAGTATCATATGACATGTACTGAATGTCAATAATTAAATATTTCATCATTTTTGAATAACTAGGGGTATGTATAGGGAACTCATAAAAACATGAGTTTTGTCTGTGCAGTTTGGATTAATTACAAGTTTAAGCCCAGTAAGTCAAAAGAGTTGGTTACCAAAGCAGGATTAAGAATTCTACAGAGGACCATTAAATCAAAGGAAAAAAGTATATTGAATATCATGTTCTTTACCTAGTAAAATAGAAAATATTTAGTTATTTAAAAATTCAGAACAGGAAAAGCAGACATTAGTCCATAATTATGAAAAATACCCCAAAGTATACTTTGGCTATATAAAAGTTTTGAGCAGTTAAAAACAATAGCAATGATAACAAAAGAGAGACAGGCAGGAGAAGGGTTGGGAGAGACACATGAGAAAATGGGTATGCTGGAAGAGAGACATTCATATGGATGAGTACTATGCTGTTTTTCCAAATTTTCACATCCATTATCCATAGATTTTGAACTATTTGACTTCTGAGAACACTTTAAAAATTTTATTTATTTTTTATTTGTTCTTTTTAGTTATGCATGACAGTAGAATGTATTATACATACATGCAGTACAACTTCTTGTTCTTCTGGTTTTACATGATGTGGAATTACATTGGTCGTGTATTCATATATGAACATAGGAAAGTGATGTTTGATTCAGTCTACTATTCTTTCTATTCCTATTTCCCCTCCCTTCCCTTCATTATGCTTTGTCTAATCCTAAGTGCTTTTATTCTTCCCTACCCCTCCCCTTCTTGTGAGTTAGCATTCGCATTATCAGAGACAATATTAGGCACTTAGTTTTTGGAATTGAATTATTTCACTTAGTATGATATTCTTTTTCCCATCTGTTTCCTGGCAAAGACCATAATTTCATTTCTCTTTATAGCTGAGTAATATTCCATTGTATATATGCCACATTTTTTTTTATCCATTTATCTGTTGGAGGTGACCTATTCTGGTTCCATAGTTTAGCTATTGTGAATTGAGCTGCTATAAACATTGATGTGTCTGAGTCACTGATTTTATAAATCCTTTAGATATATAACAAAGAGTGGGATAACTGGGTCAAATGGTGGTTTCATTCCAAGTTTGTTGAGGAATCTCCATACTGTTTTCCAGAGTGGTTGCACCAATTCTCAGTCCCACCAGGAATGTATGAAAGTACCTTTTCCCCCACATCCTTGTCAACACTTATTGTTACTTGTATTCTTGATAAATGTCATTCTGACTGGTGTGAGATGGAATCTCACAGTTTGCATTTCTCTGCTAGAGATGTTGAACATTTTCTCACATATTTGTTGACTGATCATATTTCTTCTTCTGTGAAATGCCTGTTCAGTTTCTTTGCCCATTTATTTATTTGGTTACTTGATTTTGTGGTATTTTTTTGAGTTCTTTATATATCTTTTTTTTTTAATTTTTTTTTAAGAGAGAGTGAGAGGAGGGAGAGAGAGAGAGAATTTCCAACATTTTTTTTTTATTGTTGATCGTTCAAAACATTACATAGTTCTTAATACATCATATTTCACAGTTTGATTCAAGCGGGTTATGAACTCCCAACTTTACCCCATATACAGATTGCTGTATCCCATCAGTTACCCTTCCATTAATTGACATATTGCCTTTCTAGTGTCTGATGTATTCTGCTGTCTGTCCTATTCTCTACTATGCCCCCTCCCCTCCCCTCCCCTCCCCTCCCCTCCCCTTTTCTCTCTCTACCCCTTCTACTGTAAATCATTTCTTCCATTTATATTATCTTGTCTTACCCCTCCTTTCCTCTTATATATCATTTTGTATAACCCTGAGGATCGCCTTCCATTTCCATGCGATTTCCCTTCTCACTCCCTTTCCCTCCCACCTTTCATCCCTGTTTAATGTAAATCTTCTTCTCAAGCTCTTCGTCCCTACCCTGTCCTTGTTTACTCCCCTTATATCAAAGGGGTCATTTGGTATTTGTTTTTTAAAGATTGACTAGCTTCACTTAGCATAATCTGCTCTAATGCCATCCATTTCCCTCCAAATTCTATGATTTTGTCATTTTTTAATGCAGAGTAATACTCCATTGTGTATAAATGCCACATTTTTTTTTATCCATTCATCTATTGAAGGGCATCTAGGCTGATTCCATAATCTTGCTATAGTGAATTGTGCTGCTATGAACATCGTTGTAGCAGTGTCTCTGTAACATGCTCTTATTAGGTCTTTAGGGAATAGACCGAGAAGGGGGATAGCTGGGTCAAATGGTGGTTCCATTCCCAGCTTTCCAAGAAATCTCCATACTGCTTTCCAAATTGGCTGCACCAATTTGCAGTCCCACCAGCAATGAACAAGAGTGCCCTTTTCCCCACATCCTCTCCAGCACTTATTGTTGTTTGACTTCCTAATGGCTGCCAATCTTACTGGAGTGAGGTGGTATCTTAGGGTAGTTTTGATTTGCATTTCTCTAACTGCTAGCGATGGTGAGCATTTTTTCATGTACTTATTAATTGATTGTATGTCTTCCTCTGAGAACTGTCTGTTCAGGTCCTTGGCCCATTTATTGATTGGGTTATTTGTTATCTTATTGTCTAATTTTTTGAGTTCTTTGTATATTCTGGTTATTAGGGCTCTATCTGAAGTGTGTGGATTAAAGATTTGTTCCCAGGATGTAGGCTCCCTGTTTATCTCTCTTATTGTTTCTTTTGCTGAGAAAAAACTTTTTAGTTTGAGTAAGTCCCATTTGTTGATTCTAGTTGTTAACTCTTGCGCTATGGGTGTCCTATTGAGGAATTTGGGGCCCGATCCCACAGTATGTAGATCATAACCAACTTTTTCTTCTATCAGATGCCGTGTCTCTGATTTAATATCAAGCTCCTTAATCCATTTTGAGTTAACTTTTGTGCATGGCGAGAGATAGGGGTTCAGATTCATTTTGATGCAAATGGATTTCCAGTTTTCCCAGCACCATTTGTTGAAGATGCTATCCTTCCTCCATTGCATGCTTTTAGCCCCTTTATCAAATATAAGATAGTTGTAGTTCTGTGGATTGGTTTCTGTGTCCTCTATTCTGTACCATTGGTCCACTCGCCTGTTTTGGTACCAGTACCATGCTATTTTTGTTACTATTGCTCTGTAGTATAGTTTGAAGTCTGGTATCGCTATACCGCCTGATTCACACTTCCTGCTTAGCATTGTTTTTGCTATTCTGGGTCTTTTATTATTCCATATGAATTTCATGATTCTTTTATCTATTTCTACAAGAAATTCCGTTGGGATTTTGATTGGCATTGCATTGAACTTATAGAGAACTTTTGGTAATATCGCCATTTTGATGATGTTAGTTCTACCTATCCATGAGCAGGATATATTTTTCCATCTTCTAAGGTCTTCTTCTATATCTTTCTTTAGGGTTCTATAATTTTCATTATATAAATCTTTCACCTCTTTTGTTAGGTTGATTCCCAAGTATTTTATTTTTTGGGGGGATATTGTGAATGGAGTAGTTGTCCTCATTTCCGTTTCAGAGGATTTGTCGCTGATATACAGGAATGCCTTTGATTTATGCGTGTTGATCTTATATCCTGCCACTTTGCTGAATTCATTTATTAGCTCTAATAGCTTCTTTGTAGACCCTTTTGGGTCTGCTAGGTATAGGATCATATCATCTGCAAATAGTGATAATTTAAGTTCTTCTTTTCCTATTTTTATGCCTTTAATTTCTTTCGTCTGTCTAATTGCTCTGGCCAGTGTTTCGAGGACTATGTTGAACAGAAGTGGTGAGAGAGGGCATCCCTGTCTTGTACCAGATCTTAGAGGGAATGCCTTCAATTTTTCTCCATTCAGAATGATGCTGGCCTGTGGCTTATCGTAGATTGCTTTTACAATGTTGAGGTATGTTCCAGTTATCCCTAATTTTTCTAGAGTTTTGAACATAAAGGGATGCTGTACTTTGTCGAATGCTTTTTCTGCATCTATCGAGATGATCATATGGTTCTTATTTTTAAGTCTATTGATGTGGTGAATAACATTTATTGATTTCCGTATATTGAACCAGCCTTGCATCCCAGGGATGAATCCTACTTGATCATGATGTATAATTTTTTTGATATGTATTTGAATCCGATTCGCCAGAATTTTATTGAGGATTTTTGCGTCAAGGTTCATTAGAGATATTGGTCTGTAGTTTTCTTTCTTTGAAGTGTCTTTGTCTGGTTTCGGAATCAGGGTGATGTTGGCCTCGTAGAATGAATTTGGAAGTTCTCCCTCTTTTTCTATTTCCTGAAATAGCTTGAAAAGTATTGGTGTTAGTTCCTCTTTAAAGGTTTTGTAAAACTCTGCTGTATACCCATCCGATCCTGGGCTTTTCTTAGTTGGTAATCTTTTGATGGTTTCTTCTATTTCCTCTATTGTTATTGGTCTGTTTAGGTTGTCTATATCCTCCTGACTCAATCTGGGCAGGTCATAAGACTTAAGGAATTTATCTATGCCTTCACTATCTTCTATTTTATTGGAGTATAAGGATTCAAAATAATTTCTGATTATCTTCTGTATTTCTGAAGTGTCTGTTGTGATATTACCTTTTTCATCCCGTATGTTAGTAATTTGAGTTCTCTCTCTTCTTCTCTTCGTTAGCATGGCTAAGGGTCTGTCAATTTTATTTATTTTTTCAAAGAACCAACTTTTAGTCTTGTCAATTTTTTCAATTGTTTCTTTTGTTTCAATTTCATTTATTTCAGCTCTGATTTTAATTATTTCTTGCCTTCTACTTCTTTTGCTGTTGTTTTGCTCTTCTTTTTCTAGGATTTTGAGATGAAGTATGAGATCATTTATTTGTTGGTTTTTTCTTTTTTTGAGGAATGAACTCCAAGCAATGAATTTTCCTCTTAGAACTGCTTTCAATGTGTCCCATAGATTCCGATATGTTGTGTCTGTGTTTTCATTTAACTCTAGGAATTTTTTAATTTCCTCCTTGATGTCTTCTAAAACCCATTGATCATTCAGCAACCTATTGTTCATTCTCCAAGTGATGCTTGATATTTCCTTCCTTCTTTTATCATTGATTTTCAGTTTTATTCCATTATGATCAGATAAGATGCATGGTATTATCTCTATCCCTTTATATTGTCTAAGAGTTGCCCTGTGACATAATATATGGTCTATTTTTGAGAAGGTTCCATGTGCTGCTGAGAAAAAAGTGTAACTACTTGATTTTGGGTGGTATAGTCTATATATGTCAATTAAGTCTAGGTTGTTAATTGTGTTATTGAGTTCTATAGTTTCTTTATTTAACTTTTGTTTGTAAGATCTGTCCAGTGGTGAGAGAGGTGTGTTGAAGTCTCCCATGATTATTGTATGGTGGTCTATTAGACTCTTGAACTTGAGGAGAGTTTGCTTGATGAACACAGCTGCACCATTATTTGGGGCATATATATTTATGATTGTTATGTCTTGTTGGTGTATGGTTCCCTTGAGCAGTATGAAGTGTCCTTCTTTATCCCTTTTGATTAACTTTGGCTTGAAATCTATTTTATTAGATATGAGTATGGACACTCCTGCTTGTTTCCGCATTCCATATGAGTGGTATGATTTTTCCCAACCTTTCACCTTCAGTCTATGAATATCTTTTTCTATCAGATGCGTCTCCTGTAGGCAGCATATTGTTGGGTCTTCTTTTGTGATCCATTCTACTAGCCTGTGTCTCTTAATTGGTGAATTTAAGCCATTAACATTTAGGGTTATTATTGAGATATGATTTGTTCTTCTAGCCATATTTGTTTATTGATGTTTCTAAACCTGATTTGTTATCCTCTTTGACTATTTTCCCCCCTTTACTGTCCTATCTCCCATTGTTGGTTTTCAATGTTATTTTCCATTTCCTCTTCCTGTAATGTTTTGCCAAGGATTTTTTGAAGAGATGGTTTTCTAGCTGTGAATTCTTTTAACTTTTGTTTATCATGGAAGGTTTTAATTTCATCTTCTATCCTGAAGCTTAATTTCGCCGGATACAAGATTCTTGGTTGGAACCCATTTTCTTTCAGTGTTTGAAATATGTTATTCCAGGATCTTCTAGCTTTCAGAGTCTGTGTTGAGAGATCAGCTGTTATCCTGATTGGTTTGCCCCTAAATGTAATCTGCTTTCTTTCTCTTGCAGCTTTTAAAATTCTCTCCTTATTCTGTATGTTGGACATCTTCATTATAATGTGTCTAGGTGTGGATCTCTTATGATTTTGCACATTTGGTGTCCTGTAGGCTTCTAGGATTTGTGATTCTGTCTCATTCTTCAAGTCTGGGAAGTTTTCTTGTATAATCTCACTGAATAGTCTGTTTATTCCTTTAGTTTGGAGCTCTGTGCCTTCCTGTATCCCAATGACTCTTAAATTTGGTCTTTTGATATTGTCCCATAATTCTTGGATGTTCTGCTCATGGTTTCTTAGCAGACTTGCTGAGCTGTCTATGTTCTTTTCCAGTTGAAATACTTTGTCTTCATTGTCTGATGTTCTCTCTTCTAAGTGATCTAATCTGCTGGTAGTATTCTCAATTGAGTTTTTAAGTTGGTTTAATGATTCCTGCATTTCTAGGATTTCAATTTGTTTGTTTTTTATTACCTCTATCTCCCTGTGAAATTGATCTTTTACTTCCTGGATTTGTTTGTCAATGTGATCTTTCATTGTCTGATTTTGCTGTCTCATGTCTTCCTTGAGACTCCAGATCATCTGAAGCATGTATATCCTGAACTCTTTATCTGACATTCCATCTGTTGCAGCTATTACCTCTTCTAAAGTTGAGTTGACCTGCATTGCTTGTGGCCCTTTCTTCCCTTGTCTTTTCATACTGCTCGCGTTTCTTTCTGCTTGGTGCAACTGTTGTGTTTTTGAAATTTACCCTCTATTTATTTATATTGCTCTTGTATAGTTGGGAAGTCTCCCTTGCAGGGCGGGTAGTGGCTGTGCTCCTCCTCTAATTAGGGTGGTCTGTCTACCACGCTAATTGGTCGCAGGTCTGCCCCCACTGCAGGCACTGGTGGCTGTTCTGCTCTGACCCCACTCCAATTGTGGTAACGTAACTACCACGCCCTGGGGTCATTGGTCCTGATCTGGATGTGGGTGGCGGCTCTGCTGTGCCCCCACTCCAATTGGTGTGACGTGTCTACCACGCTGGCAGACCTCTGGGCCGGTGGGTCGCAGTTCTGCACAGCCCCCACTCCTAATGGGGGTACCTGACTACCTCTCCAACGGGTCGCTGAGCCCCCTCCGGACCCGGGCGGCGACCCTGATCCACCCCCACTCCAACCAGTGTGACGCGACTGCCTCAGTGTTACGTGTCCACCACGTTGGCAAGCTACCTGGCCTGTCTTGCCAGTGGGTCGCTGGTCCTATTCTAGGCGTGGGCGGCTTCTCTCTTCAGCCCCAGCTGCATTTGGGGTTTCATGATACCACGCTGGCGGGTCACTTGGTCTGCTCTGGGCGCAGGTGGAAGCTCCACTCTGCCCCCACAGCATCCAGCAGGACCCTGGCCGAGAAGCAGTCACCGCCGGTTCCCTAGCCTTGGGCCAAAGCAGCTTAGGTAGCAAGAACCCCGCCTTTCAGACCCGGATACACTCTCTCCGCTGGGAGCTGGCTCCAGCTAGCGACCCCCACGGGTTCCCCAGCCCCAGGCCAAAACTGTCCCGGGAGAGTCAGAACCCAGTCGCCCCAAGCTCAGCGCACGCTCCACTCGCTCCACTCGGAGCTCGCCTTCACAGGCAGTCTCCGCAGATTCCTCAGACCTGGGCCCGGTTAGCCCCGGGAACCCAAGTCCCGCTGCTCAGTGCCCGGCGCACGCCTTGCCAGGCACGAGCCTCCAAGAGTATTCTCCACGAGATCCCCAGTCCCGATCCTGAGCAAGAAATCTGTCTGCTAGACGCAGGCAAATACCAGCCTGAGATCACCTGTTCCGTAGCTGAATGAGCTGAGATCAGCAGAACAATGGGATGATTACATCATCTCTCCGAGATGGCGGCCGCCGTCCTCCTCCGTGGTCAGACCGGTGCCTGGAACCACCGCTTCTCTCCTCTGTCTCAAAGCCGGAACTCAGCACCAAGCGCTGCCGATGTATCACTGGCGGGAGCCCCCCGAATCCGTATCGCTGTTCTCCCTCTCCTCGCTGTTCTCCTGCTCCGGCACCCTGCCGATCCCCAGCACGCGCCACAGACAACCAGCCGCGGAGCGATCAGGCTATGCGACCCTCTGTGCGGAGAAATGGAGCTCCCACAGCTGAACCTCGCACGATGGAAACCTGTCCATTAGATTCTGTAGCGCCTCAATTTCACTGGAAATTCCCAACAAGATATACTTCAGTCGTTTCATATCGTCTTTCACTGGCTCAGTGACGCAGCGCACTGGGGTGATGCACTCCCTTCGCTGCCTTTTTCCTTTACCTCTCTTTCCAAAATTCTTTATTTCTTAGTTCTCGGCGGACACAACATTTTTGTTGGTATGTGGTGCTGGGGGATCGAACCCGGGCCGCACGCATGCCAGGCGAGCGCGCTACCGCTTGAGCCACATCCCCAGCCCCTTGAGTTCTTTATATATCTTGTTCTCAGAACATTTTAATCTTTGGATCAAGAGAATGGGGGCGGGGGCTCTACATTATCGAGTTGACTGGTATCACTTTGACCTTGCACCTAGTGCTTTTGCCTGATATGTCATCTGGTTCCCTTGAGCCTGAATCTCTGTCTTGCTTCTAAGACAGAGTATGCTTGTTTCTATGCATCCAAGCTTCTTTCTTGTTTCTTTCTTTTTTTTAATCATTCTTCCTCTATAAGTAGATTTCTCTTATCAGTTTGTGGATCTTCTGAATGATGAGTAGACCTCTGGTTCTTTTGTTATTATGTTTTAAATGACCACTGGAGATCTTACCTCTTATTGAGTTTTTCTGAAACTGTAACAGACACTGACTTTTGCTGACCACATCCGGATCGCTGAGGTTCCAGTCCACTTACCTGTCTTGCCTATGGATGGATACTTATTCAGTGTTTAGTTGTAGGTCTTTTCAGTCTGGTCTATCTCACAACCAAGAAAAACCTAGGTACAGACCAATAAAACCCTGCATACAGTAGTATTTGAACTTTTAATTATCCTAAATATTTTTAAAATGTTCAACAGACAAATTTTTCAAACCACTTTTAATGATGATTTGTGAGATCAACCTTATTCTTTGGTAGAAACTCAGGTGCAAAACCTCCCAGACTGGATAGGGTAGTTCAATAACTAATTATAAATTCTATACAAATGGCTTTCTATAAATACTAAGAATCAATGAAAGATTAAGGTAAGCCATGTATGAGGAAAGAATAAAAGATATAAACTCTAAAGGGCTGATTTGGAGACCTAGGTCTACCCTCTTATTCACTATGACGCTGAACAAGACAATTAACATCCCTTTGCCTCAGTTTCTACATTTTAGTCAATTAGTGATAATAACTTCTAAGGAGTTGAAGAGTATTAAATTGAATAATATAGTGTAAATGATGGTATCTAACATATACTGGATCCATTATAAATGTTTTTAAATACCGTATTTATGTAAGGCAAGACTCCTTCTATGTACAAACCTTATGAAATAGTTTCAGGCATAGCTGGGGCACATTCTAATCTTACAGGTTTTGCCCTAGGGGATCATTAATTTATGACTTAATATTTTTTAGCCTCTCAAAAGCAAATTCCTCACAGTCAAGTTGCTCACCATCTAGTGAATTTGGGTTGGGGAAAATCCTAAAATTTAGGATTAGGAAGCATGGATGAAGCGTTCCTTGAATAATGTTACTTGTAAATGCTTACAGTATTATTTTGGATTAAATAACAAATGAGATTCAAAAAGTTGATATTAGCTGCATGATCTTGTTTGTTGTAGGCATGAAATCATGCAGAGAAATTAAAGGAAGCAAGAAAGATTCAAGTTGCCAGGTATTGATTGTTCTGTTTGAGAATGGAAAATGAGAACTCCTGGGAGGAACAATTTTCTACATCTTATTTGTTAGTCAAAGAGGCCAAAGGAATACCTCTATTTCTGTTCATTTATTTAGCAAATGCTTCTAAATACCAACTCTCTGATCTGTTTTGTGTTATGTTTCAGGAACTCAAAAGTATAATCTTATCTCTCATGGGATGGTGTGTCTAACTGGAAGACACCTAAAAAAATCAGAACAACACAAGATGTTAATCAAGATATGTACAAAGCTGGGTGTGGTGGTGCTTGCCTGCAATTCCAGAGACTGGGAAGGCTGAGGCAAAAGGATCTCAAGTTTGAGGCCAGCTTCACTAAATTAGCAAGTCCCTAAGCAACTTAGTGAGATCCTGTCTCACAAAATGAAAAAAGCTGGGGATATAGCACAGTGATAAAGCATTCTTGGGTTCAGTTCCCAGTACAAAAAAAAAAAAAAAAAAAAAAGATAAAAGAGAGAGATGTACGAAGACTGTGGAATCAGTGAAAGTAAGTAACGAAGAACAAGCAGTCAGCTTTATCTGGGTGAAAAAGGGTATTCAGGGTCTTAAAAATAATCTTAGGTTACCAGATATCTAAGAATTTTTTAGACTTATGAAACATAAGCAGTATCATAGTGTGCAAAAATAAATTCCATTGGTAGGAACAACATATAATATTACAGAAATAAAGGAAAGGGTTTGGAGACAGAGAGTTAATTTGAGGGCTTCAGTAGTTTGATTGAAAGTTCAACAAACAATGGCTCAAAAGGTGGCCTATTTTAGTAAATAATGTTTTACTGAAAAATTGACAAACTCATTAGTTTAGGTATTATTTAGCTGCTTTCAAACTATAACAGCACAAGTGGGTAGCTGCAAAATACATGTACAGTGTATTTATGATATGGTCCCTCACAGGAAAAGTGTGCTGGATGCTAGTCTGAGTAATGAAGGACAAAGGCCTGAGCAAAGGAAGTAGTATGCCTTGGAGAAAAAGATTTGTGAAACATTTTGGAGAGTGCTTTTTTTCCCCAAAGAATATGTCTTTTTTATTGCCTTTTTGCTTTTTATTACTACATATCCCTATAAGAGACATTTATATAAAAGTTAGAGACATTTATTGTAAACAATTTAACAATTTAAATATTGTAATATGTAAAAACGGACAGTAAAATATTCAACCAATAGCTAAATGTATAAAGAAAAAATGTGTTCCTCAGAGGCAACTATTATTAACAGCTTAAAGTATAGTTTTTTTTCCAGACTTTTCATGAAAATATATTTATTTGTATTCATCTGTTTTGTTTTATAAATGGTGTTATGATTTAGATATGAGGTATCCCCCAAAAGTTCATGTGAGAGAAAATACAAGAAAGTTCAAAGTGAAATTATTGGGTTATGAGAACCTAATCAATTCATTAATCCGCTGATAGGCTTAACTGGGTGGTAACTGTAGGCAGGTAGAATGTGGCTGGAGAAGGTGTGTTATTGAGGCATCCTTTTGGGGTATATATTTTGTCCTTGATGAGAGGAGAAATCTCTCTCTCTGCTTCCTGGTGGCCATGTTCTGAGTCACTTTCCTCCACCACACCCTCCTGCCATGATGTTTGCCTCACCTTGGGCCCTGAACAACAGAGTTGGCAATCTATGGACTGAGAACTCTGAAATGGTAAGCCCCAAAACAAACCTTTCCTGTTCTACTTGTTCTTGTCAGGTCTTTTGTTCTCAGTGGCAAAAAAGCTAACTAAAACAAAAGGGGCAGTTTTATACAGAGTATTCTATAGTCCATATTTATCACTTAACAGTACAGATGTTTCCTGACTTAAAATGATATGACCTATGATTTTTTTTTTACTTTATAATGGAGAAAAGCCATATATATCCAATAGAAATCACAATGTAAATTTTGAATTTTGATCTTTTCTCATTCTGTCCATATGCAAAATAATACTCTTTCCTGATGGGGAGCAGAGACAATGAGCTGCAGCTCCCGGTGAGTCACACAATCACTGGTGGAAAACTGCAGTAAGCAGTCATTTTGTAGATAACATGCCTAAGCCTCAGTTCCGAAAGGAAGGAAAACTCTTTAGCTTCATTCCACCTATAAATGCCAGCAAATATTATCATATGGAATGCCTTTGAATTGGGCCATCTCAGTAATCTGTGTAGTGGGATCACTGTGAGCTGAAGGCTGCTAACAACCCCCCCACCGCCACCCCACTGCCCCACGCACACTACTCACAACTGTGAGGTGGAGCAGAACAGAGAACATGACACTGACAGGGAGTGCAGCATCTAGAGAGCAGTATATGCTCCTGAAAATCCCTGCCACTGCATAATCTGCAGCCACCAGCTGCAGCTATGCACAAAGATATGCGCCTAGCCATTATTTGCCCAGCTGTGGGACAACTTGCATTTGTGCTTCTGGAGCCATGCCTCTACTGCCCTGTGACTCTTCTGTCAACCTGATGCACCCCTGTAGCCTGTGTACCCCTAAATCCACACGGGTAATCTCAAAACTGTTTTGATTGTTTTGGAAAAATGAAGTATTTCTACAGGTGTTCACAAAAGTCTGCAGTGCCAATTGGGAGATTCCTTGTCACCAGCCACCAAAGCTCAGAGGATGTCTACTCCAACCCTTTAGAGAACTCTTAGGTGTTTGGACATACCAAGAAACAACAAGAACATCCTAGGTTTGGACCTGAAGTGGTTGGAATGAGGTCTGTGTGGATAGACAGATGTCAAGACCTGAGTTCTGCACAGTTTTTGAAGCAGAATATTGAAATAGGCCAGAAGGAAAGCAAAATATACAGCTCCCTGACACAGCAAGGAGAAAGCAAAGCACAGGGATTAGAACATGCAGACTGTAATGAAGAATAACATTTAGAAACAGAATGCACAAGAGCTCTGGACAACATTAAAAGGGCTCATCAGTTTTGGTGAAGGAGAGGAAATACAGATTAATGACATAAAAAACTTATTTAGTGAAATAATAACAGAAAACTTCCTGAATCCTCTAAATGAGATGGACATGCCAGTGTTGAATGCATGTAGAACTCCAAACACACAGAATCAGAAACGAAACCCTCTATGACATTATAGTTAAAATGCCAAAAATTCAGAATAAAGAAAGAATTTAAAAAGTTGCAAGAGAGAAGCACCAACTCATTTATAAAGTCAAACCAATTAGAAAAACAGCAGATTTCTTAGCAGAGACTCTAAAAGCCAGGAGGGTGTAGAATGATGTATTTCCAGCTCTTAAAGAAAATAACAGCTGAACTAAATTACTGTATCCAGCAAAGTTATTGTTCAGAATCAAAGAAAAAATAAAAACCTCCCAAAATAAAAAATAAACTAATAGTTCCTCTCGAAAACTTCTAAAACTGATAAATAAAATCAGCAAAACAGCAGGATATAAAATCAACAAGCAAAAATCAATAACTGTTCTATAAATCAATAATGACACTGCTGAAAAGAAACAAGGAAAACCATTTGATTCAGAATTGGCTCAAAACAATAAAATCCCTAGGAATTAAATCAACCAGGGTGGTGAAAGATTTCTACAATTAAAACTGTAGAACATTAAATAAAGAAATTGAGGAGACCACTATACAATGGAAAGAATTTCCATGTTCTTGAATAGGCAGAATTAATATTGTCAAAATGGCCACATCACCAAAGTGATCTATGATTGAGTAAAAATACTCATCAAAATACCAATAATGCTGTTGCCGCACTGCCTGCTACCACTGCACCACCCACCACTCCATCTCTGAACGTGGCCACCGCCATTGTAGCCATCTCTGGATGCAGCAGCTTACATCTCAGGACACAAGCCAGGGCCTGGAAGTCTATTATCAAGATGCCTGTGGGTTTGGTTACACCTGAAGTCTTCCTGCTGAATGTGTTAATAGCCACCATCTGCTGCAGAGGCAGGAAAGAGATGGGGTCTCCCAAGCTCCACAAGTCCTGAACACACAGGGATGGCTCTGGCGAGTTGGAGGGTTGGAAGAGAGTGTGGGGGCATCTTGTATTTGGTTTACCCAGCCAATTGATCTAGCACTTACTGGGTTCCCAGGTCCTAATTGGACCAGAACTCACTGGACCCTGGCACCAGCCCAAACTCTGACTCCCTCCCCAAACTGGCATCAACCAATACCCTGGTCCCACTAGGTCTAGCATCCGTCCGTCACCCAGCAGGGCCCTGTGGTTCCCCAAACCCCAGTCTCCCAACCCCTCCCTAGCCACCAAACAGGGTCAGCACTCTCAGCTATGTGGGTGGCCTATAGCTCTCAGTCCCTGTTCCTGATCTGCTTGATACAGAAAAGCTTTCCATGACAGCTGGATAGGTCCTGGCACTCAGCCCTCAGGATCTCCTGGGAGAGAAGTGCCTGATGTCTTAATATGAGCTATTAGGTTTAAGGCTGTATATTGCTTGCATTGGGTGCTGTTGGTATTGATATCCTCCTTAAAGGCAAGTTACTAGAAACCTTTCAGGGTCTCTATAAGTCTACAGAGTAGGAACTGCACTACCTCAGATCCACACTACAAGATGGGAATACATACAACCTGAAAAAACAAAGCACTCCAAACAATCCAAGGTGCTCCAATAATAGAATTCTATGACAACACAGTAGAAGAAATGTCAGAGAAAGAGTTCAGAATGTACATACTTAAACAGATTCATGACATAAAGAATGATATAAGCAGTGAAATAAGAGATAAATTTCAGGAGGTGAAAGATTACTTCAATAAAGAAATTATGAAAAGAAATCAAGTAGAAATCCTCAAAATGAGGATTAGATAGATGGAATCAATAAACCAAATTAAAGTTTCAATGGAAAGTATCACCAACAGACTAGACCACTTGGAAGACAGAACCTCAGGCAAGGAAGACAAAATATATAATCTTTTAAATAAAATTGACCACACAGAGAAGATGGTAAGAAACCATGAACAGAACTTCCAAGAATTATGGGATAATATGAAAAGGCCAAATTTAAGATTGATCAGGATAGAGGATTGTGCTGAGATACAAACCCAAAGAACACACAGTATTTTCAATGAAATAATATCAGAAAAATTCCCAAACCTGAAGAATGAAATGGAAAATCATATACAAGAGGCTTACAGAACCCCAAATGTACAGAATAACAACAGACCTACACCAAGTCACATTATAATGAAAATGCCTAGCATACAGAATAAGGATAGAATTTTAAAGGCCACAAGAGAAAAGTAAGGGGAAACCAATTCCTACATCAGCTGATTTTTCAACCTAGACCCACAAAGCAAGGAAGTAATAGAACAACATATACCAAGCTCTGAAAGAAAATTGATGCCAACTAAGAATTTTATATCCAGAAAAATTAAGCTTCAGATTTGAAGATGAAATAAAAGCCCTCCATGATAAACAAAAGTTTAAAGAATTCACAACTAGAAAGGCTGCACTATGAAACATTCTCAGTAAAATATTTCATGAGGAGGAAATGAAAAAAAAGCAAAAACCAGCAAAGGAAGGAACTACACTAAAGGAAAATACAATCAAAGGAGAAACTAAGTTAAATTAAAAACTAGAAATAAACCAAAATAAATGGGAATACAAATCATATCTCAAAAATAACCCTGAATGTTATTGGCCTAAAATCATCAATCAAAAGACATGGACTGGCAGATTGGATAAAACAAGACCCAACAATATGTTGTCTCCAAGAGAATCATCTCATAGGCAAAAACATCCACAGACTGAAAATGAAAGGATGAGAAAAAACATATCACTCACATGGATTGCATAAACAGCAGAGGTTTCCATCCTCAAATTAGATAAAGTGAACTTCAAGCAAAAGTTAATCAGAAGGGACAAAGAGGACATTTCATATGGCTTAAGGGAATTATACATCAACAATATATAACAATCATAAATATTTACGTCCCAAACAATGGAGCATCTATGTACAGCAAACAAACCCTTCTCAATTTCAAGAATTAAGTGGACTACAGCACAATAATACTAGGTGACTTTAACACATCTCTCTCACTACTGGATGGGACTTCAAAAAAAAATAACAAAACAAAGAAATTATATAACTAAATAATACATCAATAATTTAGATTTAAAGGACATATATGGAATATTTCATCCATCAATGAGCACACATTTTTCTCAACAGCAAATGGATTCTTCTCTAAAATAGACCATATCTTATGCCACAAGCAACTCTTAGCAAATACAAAATTAAAAAAAGAGAGAAACTACCCTACATTGCATCACATCATAAGGGATGAAATTAGAAGTCAATAATAAAATAAAAAAATAGAAGCTACTTCAATACCTGGACTCTAACTAATATGCTATTGAATGATGAATGGATAACAAAGAAATCAGGGATGCAATGAAAAAATACTTAGAGGTAAATGAGAACACTGATACAATATCAAAATCTCTGGGATACTATGAAGGCAGTGCTAAGAGGAAAGTTTATTGCATTGAGCTCATTCATTAAAAGAATAGAAAATCAATGAATAAATGATGTAATGTTACATTTCAAAGCTCTAGAAAAAGAAGAGCAAATCAACACCAAAAGAAGTAAAAGGAAATAATTAAAATCAGAGCCAAAATCAATGAAATTGAGACAAAAGAAACAATTGAAAAAATTGACAAAACAAAATGTTGGTTCTTTGAAAAATAAGTAAAATTGATAAATAAAAAATAGGACTGGGAATGTGACTCAGTGGTTGAGTGTCCCCAGTACCTGCCCTCCTCCCCCAAAACTTCTAGAACTAGTAAATAAACTCAGTAAAGTAGCAGGTTCTAAAATCAATACCCATAAACCACTTTCCTATACATCAGTGATAAATCCACTGAAAAAGAAAATTGGAAAACTACCCTATTCAAAATAGCCTCAAAATAAATAAAATACTTGGGAACCAATCTAACAAAAGAGGTGAAAGATCTGTAAAATGAAGACTACAGAACAGTAAAGAAAGAAAGTAAAGAAGACCTTAAAAGATGGAAAGATTTCCCATGCTCTTGGATAGGCAGAATCAATATTGTCAAGATGATCATACTACCAAAATGATTATATAAATTTAATGGAATTCCTATTACAATCCCAAAGACATTCTTCATAGAAATAGAAAAAGCATTCATGAAATTCATTTGGAAAAATAAGAGACCCAAAATAGCCAAAGCAATCCTTAGCAAGAAAAGTGAAGCAGGATGCATCACAATACCACACCTTAAACTATACTACCGGGCCATAGTAAAAAAAAAAAAAAAAAAAAAAAAAAAAAAAAAAAAAAGGCATATTGGCACCAAAACAGACATGTAGATCAATTGTACAAAATAGAAGACACAGAGACAAACCCACATAAATATAGCTATCTCATACTAGACAAAGTCACCAAAAACAATCATTGGAGAAAAGATAGCCTTACAACAAATGGTACTGGGAAAGCTGGAAACCCATATGTAACAAAATGAAATTAAACTCTGATCTCTCACCCCGCACAAAATTCAACTCAAAGTAGATCAAAGACTTAGGCATGAGTACAGAGAACCTGTACCTAATAGAAGAAAAAAGTAGGCCCAAATTTTCACAATGTCAGCTTAAGAACTGACTTCCTTAATAAGACTCCTAAAGCAGAAGTCAAATCAAGTATCAACAAATGGGATGGATTCAAACTAAAAAGATTCTTCATAGCAAAGGAAAAAAAAATCAATAATGTGAAGAGAGATCCTACATCATGAGAGAAAATCTTTGCCACCTGCACTCCAGATAGAATATTAATCTCCAGGATATATAAAGAACTCCAAAAACAACACCAAAAAAAACAAATAACCCAATCAATAAATGGGCTAAAGAACTGAAAAGACACCTCACAGAAGAAGTAGTATGATCTGTCAACAAATATATGAAAAAAATGTTCAACATTTCTAGCAATTAGAGAAATGCAAATTAAAACTAAGATTCCATCTCACTTCAGTCAGAATGGTAATTATCAAGAATACAAGCAACAATAAATGTTGGCAAAAATGTAGAAAAATAGGGACTGCAAATTGGTGCAAACAGTATGGAAAGCAGTATACAGAATCCTCAGAAAACTGGGAATGGAACCACCATTTATTTGACCCAGTTATCCCACTCCTTGGTTTATACCCCAAAGTCTTAAAATCACCATACTACAGTTACTCAATCAACAATGTTTATAGCAGCTCAATTAACAATATCCAAACTATGGAATCAACCTAGATGCCATTCAACAGATGAATAGATAAAGAAAATGTGGTATGTATATACAATGAAATATTACTCAGCCTTAAAGAAGAATGAAATGATGGTATTTGCAGGTAAATGGATGGAGCTTGACAGAATGATGCTAAGCGAAATAAACCAATCCCCCCCCAAAACAAAGGCCAAATATTTTCTCTGATATGCATATGCTAATTCACAATAAGTTGGGGGGATAGGGAAAAATAGAAGCACTTCAGATTAGGCAGAGGGGAGTGAAGGGAGCGGAAGGGGTATGGGAGCAGTAAGGATAGTAGAATGAATTAGACATTATTATCCTATGTACATATATGATTACATGACCTGTATGATTCTACATAATGTATAACCAGAAGAATGAGAAGTTATACTCCATTTATGTATGATGGGACAAAATGCATCCTGCTGTCATTTAGAACTAACTAGGATGAATTAAAAAATATCAATTGCATTCTACACAGAATTAGAAAAATCAATCCTAAAATTAATATGGAAGAACAGAAGACCTAGAATAGCCAAAGCAATCCTGAGGAAAAAGAGCAATACCAGAGGCATCACAAAACCTGTTTTAGTCAGCTTTTTCATTGCTATGACTAAAGACTCAACTAATACAATTGTAGAGGAGGAAAAGTTTCTTTAAGGGATAATGGTTTCAGAGATCTTAGTCTGCAGAAGACTGGCTCCATTCCTCAGGGCTCCAGTGAGACAGAACATCATGGCAAAAGAGTGTAGTGGAGAGAAGCATCTCACATCATGGTCAAAAAGCTGAGAGAGAGAGAGAGAGAGAGAGAGAGAGAGAGAGAGAGAGAGAGAGAGAGAGAGAGAGAGAGAGAGAGAGAGAGAGAGAGAGAGAGAGAGAGAGAGAGAGAGAGAGAGAGAGAGAGAGAAAGAGAGAGAAAGGGAAAACTCCACTTTTCAGATACAAAGTATATACCCCATAGCCATGCCCCCAATGAATCCATTCCTCCAGCCACATTCCACCTGCCTCCAGTTACCACTCAGGTAGTACTACAAAGGATTAATTCACTGTTTAGGGTAAGGCCATGACCCTATCATTTCTCCTCCAAATCTTCTTGCATTGTCTTCTTATACATGAGCTTCTGGAGGACACCACATATCCAAACTATAACAATACTTGATTTCAAATTATACTACAGAATCATAGTAACAAAAACACCATAGTACTGGCATAAAAACAGACATATAAACTGATGAAACAGAATAGAACCCAAATAATCATACAGAGCAAACCCAAATAAATACAGTTACTTCATACTAAAACAAAGGTGCCAAAACCACACATTGGAGAAAGATATCCTCTTCAGCAAATGGTGCTGGGAAAACTGGAAATCCATATGTAATAGAATGAAAGTTAACCTTTATGTCTCACCCTGCACAAAAATCAACTCAAAGAAGATCAAAGACCTAGGAATTAGACCAGAAACCCTGCACTCAGTAGAAGAAACTCAACACTTCAATATATTGGTATAGGAACTGACTTACTTAATAAGATCTCTAAAGTGTAAGAAGTAAAATCAACAAATGGGATGATATCAAATGAAAAAGCTTTTTTTATAGCAAAAGAAACAATCAAGAATGTGAAGATAGAGCCTATAGAACGGGAGGAAATCTTTGCCAACTGCACCTCAGATAGAGCATTACTCTCCAGAATACATAAAGAATTCAAAAATCTTAACACCAAAAGAAAACCAAATGACCCTATCAGTAAATGGGCAACAAAACTGAACAGAGGCACTTCCCCAAAAAAGAAACATGATCCGTCAACAAATATATAAGAAAATGTCCAACACCTCTAGCAATTAGAGAAATGCAAATTAAAACTACACTGAGATTCTGTCTCACTCCAGTCATAATGGCAGTTATCAAGAATACAAGTATCACAAATGTTGGTGAGAATGTGGGCAAAGGGGAACATTCACACATTGTTGGTGGAACTGCAAATTCATGCAACCATTCTGGAAAGCAATATGAAGATTCCTCAACAAACTTGGAATGGAACCACCATTTGACCCAGTTATCTCACTCATTGTTATCTATTTTAAGGATTTAAAATCAGCATACTACAGTTACTCAGCCACATCAATGTTTATAGACCCTCAGTTCACAATAGCTAAACTATGGAATCAGCTTAGGTACCCTCAAAAGATGAATGGATAAAGAAAATGTGATATATATACACAATGGGCCATTACTCAGCCATAAAGAAGAATGACTTTATGACTTTTGCTGGTAAATTTATGTGTCGAAGACTGTCATGCTAAGTGAAACAAGCCAATGCCTCAAAACCAAAGGTCAGAGAAGTTCAGTAGATTAGACAAAAGGGGAATGAAAGGAAGGGAAGGGGGAATAGTAACAGGAAAAGCAATAGAATAAATCTAACATGATTTTTCTATGTACACATAAGAAAATATCTAAGTAAATCCCACCATCAAGCCCATCCACAACAATGGGGTTTGAATTAGAATAAGATATATCCCATGCTTGTATAATTTTATCAAAATAGATTCTACTTTCATGTATTACTAATAAGAACCAATAAAGAAAAAGGCATAGTCTGTGAACAAGTGGACAAATACACTAAGCAGATACTTCTCAGAAGAAAAGTACAAAATGGCCAATAACTATATGAAAGAATGGCCAGCATCTGTAGCATCTGGGAAATGCAAATCACTACTTGAGTTTCTATCTCACTCTAGTTAAAATGGCAATTATCAAGAATACAAATAGCAATAAATGCTCATGATCATGCAGGGAAAAAGGAACTCTCACATACTGCTGGTGGGAATGTAAATTAGCACAGTTACTATGAAGGAAAGTATAAAGTTTCCTTTAAAAATAGAGCTACCCGTATCATCCAGTTATACCAACACTTGATAGCTGTCAAAAGAATTAAAATCAGCATACTTTACAAATGCATGCATATACCCGTGTTTATTGCAACAGAATTCACAATAGCCAAGTCATGTGATAGGCTCCTCTGCCCATCAACAGATGAATGGAAAAAGAAAATGTGGTATGCCTATGCAATAATGTTTTAGTAAACTTTTGTTGTTGTTGTTGCTGTGATCAAAAGATCCAGCAAGAACACATTTAGAGGAGGAAAAGTTTATTTTGAGGCTCATGGTTCCAGAGGACTCAGTCCATAGACAGCTGGCTTCATTCCTTGGGGAGGCAGAATATCATGGTGGGAATGTGGGTAGAGAGAAACACCTGGCAATATAGCACCCCTGAAGAAGAAAGGGAGATGGTGGTGGTGGGGAGAGAACAAGAGAGAGAGTGCATGTGTGAGACTCTACTCTTCAGGGGCAAAATATATACCCCAAAGGCATGTCCTAAGGGACCCACCTCCTCCAGGCATATCCTTCAGGTACCATTCATTCAGTAAATCTCTGTGGGGATCAATTCACTGTTTAGGTCTCACACAGGAGCTTTTAGGGGACATCTAATATCTAAACTATAACAAATGGTGTTTTATTCAGGCATAAAGATGAATAAATTAATGCCATTTGCAGGAAAATCTATGAAACTAGAGACCATAATTTGGAGTGAAATAAGCCAGACTCACAAAGAATAGTATTGTATGCCCCTCTGCCCCCCCACCATGTGGAAGCTAGAAGAAAAAAAATAGGAAAAAAAGGGACACCTTGAAAATAAAAGAATGAACATTAGGGTAGAGGGAAGGTATTGCAGGAAGAAGGAGGGGAGGATTGGGATGATATTGGGAATTGAAATTGTTTAAATTGTTTTTATATTTATGCAAATATGCTACAAGGTAACCCACATTCTGTATAATTCAGGTGCACCTATAAAAATAGGTGGACTTTGGCTAATGTGCAGTCATTCCTGCATCATGAGTTGAAGCATGATTGTTTATGAAATAAGTTCTTTTAGAGGGCAGTTAGTATCACACTTTTAGTTCCTTCCTATCAGTAAATTATCTAGTTTTCTCCAAAATACAAAAGATAAATCACCAATGACATAGACCAGTCTCATATTGATGATTTTCAATGATTTTGCTATTAACTTTCTAAGGAGTTGGGAAACAGGAAAAGAACTTGTTTTAATAATAGCATCATGTAGTATTCCTAGAACACCTTCTTTTTTTTGAGAGAGAGAGGGGGGAGAGAGAGAGAGAGAGAGAGAGAGAGAGAGAGAGAGAGAGAGAGAGTTTTTAATATTTATTTTTTTAGTTTTTGGTGGACACAACATCTCTGTTTGTATGTGGTGCTGAGGATCGAACCCGGGCCGCACGCATGCCAGGCGAGTGCGCTACCGCTTGAGCCACATCCCCAGCCCCCTAGAACACCTTTTACAAGATTTCTGTTTGATTTTTGACCACTTGCTCTATGGCTGATGTTTTAGCTGTTTGTATTTCTAGACACCTTGGTTGGTAAAATCTGGCATAGTGCCATGGTCTCTGGTCTATTTGTTTCTTTGAAAACCTAGGCCATGGTCAGAATTCATAATTCTAATTCAGAGACCTCTGTTCATTTCCAGTTGTAAAGAAAACAAAGAAATTCAAGAAAAAAAATTTGGGGGGAGTACCAGTGTTTGAACTCTGGGACCTCCAACCACTGAGCCACATCTCCAGTCCTATTCTGTCCTTTATTTAGAGACAGGGTCTTACTGAGTTGCCTGCCTATCACCTTGCCATTGCTGAGGCTGGCTTTGAATTAGCGATCCTTCTTTCCCAGCCTCCCATGCTACAGGAATTACAGGCGTGTGCCACCATGCCTGGTTAAAATTATGGGTAAGCATTGTGAACATAAATACTACAAATCATAGAGAATATATGGTACCGTTGCCTTAATTCCATATAAAATATCTTAATTAAAGTGGAGAAAGTAATAATAATGTTTTACAAATTTAGATCCATTGACCTCTTCCTGATAGGATATTAAAAAGCAATTCTAGGAACTTTCAGTAGAAAGAGAGCATAGAAATTATACAGCCACATAGGTGACTACAATTTACATGTTAAAATCAAATTATAGTATTTTGAGCAAGTGAATTTATAGAAATATACTTTCTCATCTACCATGAGAAAAGAACTGCAGAGGTAAAAATGACATACATAATAAAATATCTATTTTCATGTACTTTTTACAGTGAAGGATAAAGACTATTACCTTATCTCTTTAAAAATATTTTAAAAACTGTTTAACTGTTGATTAATGTTATTTTATTTTATTTTATTGAGGAATACTTTGATGAAATAATCTGATAGAGGGGCTATAGAAGCAGCTCAGTGGTAGTGTGCTGCTGAGGGCCATTTGCCAAGTAGGAATGACACATCGAAATTTCCTTGCCAGCGTACCCCATGTTACTTAGAGGAAGGACTTGTGGAAATGGACTTGCCTTGGACATTCGCTGTGACATTGCATGTATGTTTGAGAAAGGTGACCCTGCTCAAGGACCAGGGTGGATCCAGGTTTAGGGTGTATCCTGCAGGTTTTAGGAAGTATCCCGCTCCTTGGGTTTAGGGTGTTCCCGGTTTAAGTCAATTTGGGTTTAGGGCGGTTCCAGGTTTAAGGTTATTCCTGCTGGGAATAGGGTGTATCCTGCTGCCTGAGTTCCCGTTGAGTTCTCATGGAATTCAGAAAGTATTTGGGATTCAAGCCTGGTGATGTATGTGAATTTGGCGGCAGAACTTGGATTTCCCCAGAACGTGTTTGTAGAGGGCCGGTGTGAGTTCGGGAATAAAGAATTGCTGTTTGAATCTACAAAGCTGTGAGTGGCTCGTGATCTTGTGCCCAGCCAGACTGCGGCAGTGTGCCTGCTTAGCAAGTTTGAGGACCTGGGTTCAATCCTGAACATCAAAACAAAAGAAAACAATTTATAAATCCTAAGGGTATGATTAAGAGTCAAACAAATTTATCATATGTAAATAAAAATTTCAGGGAAGGGGGAAGAACTTAGAGGGGCAGAGAAAAGCATATATATTTTTTCAAAGTAGAGATGTCTATGATGTTCATTGTTCTGAAATGTAAATACCTGCTTGGTCTCCTCCAAATCCTCAGTAATATTTTGGAAAGACAATTCATAAGTTTAAGAAAAGAGACATTTTTTCACAAATGGGTTTATATTTGGTTCCCATTGCTGTTATGATGAATTCCTATACATTTAGTGGTTTAAAGCAATACAAATTTATTATCTTATAGTTCTGGAGTTAGAAGTCCAAGAAAAAAGAAAAAGAAAAAAAGGACCTTCATGGCTAAAAGTCTAGATGTCTACAGGGCTGGCTCCTTGTGGAGGCGTAGAGAAAACATCTGTTCCTGACTTTTCCAGGTTCCCAAGACTTTCCCATAGTCTTTGACTTGTGGCTTCTTCTCTCATCTTAATGCCAGCAGCATAACATCTTCAAATCTCTCCCTGAACTGTGCTTCTCTTATCACATTTCTCTGACTCTCCTGCTTTCCCCCTTTTCTTCTTGTCATTATGTGGGACTACCCATATAATCCCAGAGGATTTCTGCATCTGAATATACTTAATCACATCTGCAAAGCTCCTTTGCCATGGAGGGTAACATACACAAGACTGGGGATTAGTATGCAGTGTCCTTTTTTTTTTTTTTTTTTTTTTGCTGTCCTCTACTGTATCTACCATAGGATCCACATGAGGAAGATAGAGCTTGAAGAGGAAGAGTGTGATGATCTCTAAATGAACCAACTCAGTGTAGGCAAGGAGTGGGAAGCCAGAGGGAGTGATAAGAAGATGCCTTTTATAGTTTTGATCAGTTCAATGACATGACTGTAATATCTGTACTTTGGGAAGACAATTTTGTGATAATATGAAAGATTTCTGCAGCAGAAAGTAAATAACAAAATAGTTAAATAACAGTGCAAGAGAACAATTGGTTTGTGACAAAGCAGTACTTGATTAATTGCCAAGAGAATTCTACAGACTATAATTGCTATTGGAGTTTAAAAAAATAAATTTGGATAATGATGATTAGTGAAACTGTTCTAATGAGGTCAAGGACATGAATTTGATTTCTTTGAGGGTCAGAATATTCCATGAGTTAAACACTAATTACAACCAATCATTTTGAAATGTAGGATTGTGGTGGTGGTGGAAAAGGAATAAAGAAAATCAAGTAAAAAATCAAGATAGAGTAATATTAATGATTCATTTGTATTAAAGAAAATTCTGAGTATTTATGTGCTTCTGATGATAATAGTTTCAGACTTTATGTATTAAAGTTGGTACTTTATGCATAATTAGACATAGTAAGTTTTATAAGATTCATACCTTTGTAGTTATAAATATATTTTAATCATATCTTCTTAATATTTGTATAAATAAAATTGATATTTCTAATATTTCAAATATATCACAAGAAATGTAGGAAAGATTATGACACAATTTTATTCTCTTAAGAGAAAATTATAAAATTTATGAAGGAATAAATATAATAATACAAAATTTTCTTGATGAGCATAACTTTAACAAATTGAGAGAATTCTTTTTGCCTGTTACATAGAATGTGGATTTTTGAATCTAACAGTTGGGCTCTGTGTCCTGGCTCTGCTTTTAATTAGGAGTTCAGTTTTATGTTATTTCACTTTTCGGAGGCTGGTTTTATTTTATAAAATAAAGAGAGTAAAGCCTATTTTTAGGAATGTTTTGAGGATTGGAAATTATGTGTTTGTAACTCGTGCATTACAAATGTCATTTTTATTAATTATCGTATGTTCATCATCAATAACCTGATATAGTAATTTTCATAACAGGGACACACTTGTTATTAGGACCTGATGGATTAAATTTATGTGATTTCAATTATACAATTACTGCTAACAGATCTTTTCTCTTATGACTTTGAACATATTTTCCCTGTTTTCTGTTTTCGGGTGTTACTGTTAAGACATCAGCAGTATGTCCACTTGTCTTTCTATTGTTGGCAACCTGTTTTTTTCTCTTTGGTTACTATGGTAAATAAGAAATGTTACGTGAGTAATGAAAATAGTTATACATGTTATGGCTTTAACAGAGTGACAACAAACCAGTTGCTTTTGAAAGAACGTAGAACTATTTCTGATATTGGAGAAAATATTTTTTCCCCTTGAGTCTGTAGGAAAAACACATATTGAACAAAATTCTTAATCCTTACTTCCCTAAGTTCCCTAAAATAGGTCTTTATCCTTCATCACTATAGTCTCTTACCCTCATTTAGTTTTCTTCATAGAATTGACTGGTTGTTGACATTAAGTTGTACATAATTGTGTTGTCTGTCCCCTATACCCCCCACCTCAGCTCAAATGTTGGCTTCTCATGAAACTGCTCCACAGTTTGCCATAAGAACTACCTGTGCTTTTTAAAATGAGTTCAGAATAAAATTTCAGAGTATATTAGTCCCTTAAAGTTACCATAAGAAAATTCCACATGATGGGCACCTGTTCTCCTCAATTTGGTGGAGACTAGAATTCCAAGCTCAAGGTGCTGACAAGTTTGTTTTGCTCCAAACATCTTTCTCCTTGGCTTGTTGTCTTCTTCATTCTGTATCTTTATATGGAATTTTATCTGTGCATGCACACACCTTTATTTTTTTGGTATGAGAAATTGAACCCAGGGACACTTAACCCCTGAGCCGCATTCCCAGCCCTTTTTAATATTTTATTTAGAGAGAGGGTCTTGCTATTAAGTTGCTTATGGCCTCCCTAAGTCGCTGAGGCTGGCTTTGCACTCACAATTCTGTTGCCTCAGCCTCACCAACCACTGGGATTACAGGTGTGTGCCACCGTGCCTAGCTTGTACACACCTCTTGTAGGGGTGTCAATTATATTGGAATATATATATATATATAGTTCAACCTAACAGTTGTATATTAATTTAATTACCCATAAATCTCCAATAGTCAAGTATAGTCATATTCTGAGATACTGGGAGTTAGGGCTTCAATATATGAATTTGGGGAGATATACTATATAATCTTTAACACTGAAAAAGAGAATCTGATTGGCTTAGTTTGGGCCCTGTCCATAGAAGTCAGAATACCAAAGAAAGAGGAATTCAGAAGACAGGAGGAAAGGTGCTAGGTATTATAGAAGACTAACAGCTTGTGTGTTTCTTAAGGCAGACTTCAGAGGTAGGTACTCTGTCTTGCTAGTTCATGGCAGAGGCAAAAGCTCTAGTTTCAGCTGTTTCAGTGGCAAAACAAAACAAAACAAAACAAAACATAAATTTCTTTTTTTAAAGAGAGAGAGAGAGAGAGAGAGAGAAAGGAGAGAATTTTTTAATATTTATTTTTTAGTTTTCCGCGGACACAACATCTTTGTTGGTATTTGTTTGTTTGTGGTGCTGAGGATCGAACCCGGGCTGCACGCATGCCAGGCGAGCGCGCTATCGCTTGAGCCACATCCCCAGCTCAAAAAACATAAAATTTAACATTTTAAATATTTTAAGTGTACAGTATAGTACTATTAACTATGTGCAACTTGTGCAACAGCCTTCTAGAACATTTTTTATCTTGCCAAACTGAAACTCTACCCATTTAACAATGACAATCCATCTCTGAGTGAATTCCACTAGCCCCTGACAACCGCTATTCTACCTACTTTCTGAGGCTGACTACTTTAAATACCTCAAGGTAACTGGAATCATGCAGTATTTGCTTTTTGTGACTGTTTTATTTTGCTTAGTCTAATGTCCTCAAGATTCAGCCATGTTGTAGTATAGGTTTTTCCTTTAAAGGCCAAATTAATTTCAGACATTTAAAAAAATGCAATAGTAAACTTTGTGTGCAAGCGTGCGCGCGCGCACACACACACACACACACACACACACACACACACACACACAGCTAGGGATTGAACCCAGGGCCCTGTGCATTCTAAGCATGTGCTATCCCACTAAGCTACATCCCAAGCCCTCACAATATCTTTTAATTTGTCTTTCCTCTTATTTAAGTATCCAAAGGTGTTTTCGGTGTAGGTCTTAGTGTAGAAAATACGTCAACTACATATGAAATCATGTTTGTGTTTCTGTATTTTCATGTAAAACTCACTCCTGGGCTTACTTTAGGAACTCCTTCCTTCCTTCCTTCCTTCCTTCCTTCCTTCCTTCCTTCCTTCCTTCCTTCCTTCCTTCCTTCCTTCCTTCCTTCCTTCCTTCCTTCCTTCCTTCCTTCCTTCCTTCCTTCCTTCCTTCCTTCCTTCTCCACATCCCTTCCTCCTTCCTCACATTCTTCCTTTGTTGTAGACCTGTTGGGTCCCAACCTTGTATCAACCATTGTGGGAACAATTGATAATTCATGAGAAATTCTACTGCAGCAAAGTTTCAGAGGTGTCTGAATTATATATTTGACAATATTTTATCATGTCTTTACATTTTGAGTAACTGTATAACAAACTATGTAGGTTTTAAGTTCTTGTTCTTTAATATTTTTGGAACTCATTCTGTTGTCTTTTTGTATCCAATAATATTATCGAAAAATCTCAAATTAGTCTAATTCATATTCCTTTGTATGTGACCTATTTTCTCTCCTTTTAAACTTAAAAAGTTCTCTTTGGTTTTGATATTTATAAATGACACTGAAATATGTCTCAGCTGGGTTTTTCCTTATTTCTCCTTTTTTGGCATTTTATGGGCCTTTTCAGTCTGAAGTATTTTACCTTTCTTTTGAATTCTGGAAAATCTAACTTCATCATTTCTTCAACTATTTCATTCCATTTAAAGGGTTTGAGAAGTGGTCAAGTAAATAGTGTGATTCCATTTGACCCACAATCTTGGAGTATTTTATTCACATAGTTTAATTTTATAGATTAAGTTTATTTTTCTCTAAATTCCGTCATACAATATGATTTTGTAATGAATAATCATGTAAATATATTCTATTACTTCCATTCAGAATCAACTATAGACAAAGAATAGAAGAACTTATGGTTAGAGAATAAAATGCAAATTCTATAAACCTTAATGGTAAAATAATGGTATTTTTATACCAAGGAGGAGAGGTGGAAGGAGAATGAGGCACAGGAGTACTAAGTCTTTGGTATTTGTAATAAGAAGTTAAGAAGAGCTATTTAAACTTAAATAAAGAGATGTTTAAGCAGTCCCCTTAAAGTTTTAAATTAAATCAACTAAAATCATAATATGATAAAGAGTGAATGAAGAGGGGATGTATTAGAAGAAATAAATTAAAATCCCTTCTTTAGAGGGCACAGCTGGCAAAAGAAACAGAGGTACAGATGTATGTTATTTTGTTTACAATTATTAATATAATCTCATTAAGAACTATAGCTAGAAATGATAATAATTAAATATCTTTGGGGGCTAAAATTGGGAGTGAGAGGGGAAAGAAAGACTTGTGTTTCATTTAAAGCTCATCTACACTTTTTGAATATTTTTTCTGTGATAAAAATAAAATTAAAAAGAAATTTATATTTATAAAGGAATGTCTGTCATTCTGAAAAAAGATAAACATTATCTTCAGAATATTTGTCATATTGTTCTATATCCACATCCTTAAACAAATATCAACTTATTACCTTCATATTACTCCATTGTCTAATCATGACACAAGGCTTATTGTATTTTACAAAGTGAATGGTAGATTAATTTGTTCAATTAGGTTGGGGATTTTTGGACATTTGCTCTTTCTGTACAACCAATGGGCCTTAATTTCAATTTTCCTGGGTTGTTGACATGGGGACAGTTATGGAAATTAAAAAATAAAATTTAATAGGTATTTATATTTTGAACACTCTAATAATAGCAGTGGGGCTTTATTTTCAAATACCTTCTGTTAGGATATTTACTTTTACCTTGGCTTCTTTTGCAATTTATCCTTTTTCATAGTTATTATTCAGTGCATTTATTTCTCATAACAGCACTCAACTAGTCATACTTAAAACTAATTGCCTGAGTCTGGAGGTGAGCAGTTTTTCTATTCTGTTTGTCCTTGTTCCAGTGAATGAATGTGAGACTGCTGTTTTTTAAGATAGTCTCTAGTCAGCAGGTTAATATGCTTATAATAGTACTGTTCCATGTGTTTTCTTGGACTGATATTAAAATAGAATATATTTTGCAAAGGCTATTTTTGTCATTAAAAGTTTAGGCAAGTGACATGAAGAAAGAAAATAACACTGGATTGTAAAATTCAAATAACTAATAACACATATACATAGTTATTTCCTCTATAATCTTGGAGTCCATTCTTTATTGTTTTCTGATAATGCTTACAATGATTTATGTTCACTCTTGTGGTTAGGGTTAAGGTTTTGATTTAAATCACCAAAGAAAGAGAATAAACATTTGAAGAAGATCATTACCTTCACATCTTAAATCTCAAATTATCCTAATGTTATAAGTTAAATTCACTCAAATCTTTGGGTCTCAAAACTCTACTCTGTGTCAAATATTTTGCAAAGTATTATATGGAATTAAAAAGGTGATTGTTTTTGTTTTTGAAATGCTAGTCATCTAACTATGGAGATAGAATTTAGATAAATAAAACAAATATAAGACAAATAATTGCAATACAATATCCATGTTATAGTGTTGAAAATGTAAATATTCAGGCTGAGTTTGTGGCTCAGCTGTAGAGTACTTGCTTAGCACATGTGAGGAACTGGGCTCGATCTTCAGCACCACATAAAAATAAAATAAAAAGATTATTGTGTCCACTTACAACTAAAAAACATTTAAAAAAGAAAGGAAGAAAAGGTAAATATTCTAACAATTAAAAGTGGTAAATATCAAGGATAACCAAGGAGACGAAACTTATTGATGGGCAAAGCATATTTTTTTTACGGCTTAAAAGTATTGTAAGGAATCTTATTCAGAAGAAAATGTGCATCTAAGAGGAAATAAAAGTCTGAATAGTTGGAAAGATCATGGCTTCTTGTTTGCCTTTTTTTTAGAGTACATGCTTGTGTAGGGAAAATAGAGTAGTGTGGGTAACAGCCTCTATGTGTATCAGGGGTGGTGGTGAAAATTCATTGGCTCTACTTTTGTATGATATGCTTAAATAATGATTTTTATAGGATCATTGTAAGTTCTCTTATGTTTCCTGTTTTTCTTGATCCCTCAATAAATATTTGTAAGATTCCACTTTCCCATACAACTATGAGGCTGATGGCATGCTATGGGGAATTAAAGAGTAATATTTGTCTAGTGTTGGTGATACATAGAAAATGAATTGGCAGAGTTTGTTCTTCCAAAGCCAGATGATGGTAGCACATAAGATGAGGACAGTTAGTCAGTGGTTAAGACATTCTTAAAGGGTCATCAGCATCAAAGGCAGCAGTGCTGGCCAAAGGAAGCTAATGATAGGACATGAGAGCACATCTGGGGAGATTACTTAAGGGAACGGTTTAAAAGGAAGCTGGTTTCTAGTAATAAAACCAGCAGAGGCTTGTTCCACAAAATTTTCGCCACTTTTGTGACCCCGAGTTGTTACTCTACAGATTTTCTTTGCATCCATATTTGTCTGTTTACCGCAACAAAGAGGAAGGCTACTGAGTGTCCCAAGTTCCAATATAATTCTGAGTAGTGGTTAGTATTTTGTATTTGGGGATAGAAAACATTAAGTGGCCGGAATTAATAGATTGTTTTTTTAATGTGAGAGTAGAAACAAGGTCAGATGCTTCATCTATGTGATAAGAGGATTGGACAAAACAATCTCTAATTTTACTTCTTATAAAAATCCACTAGTTCACCCATTACTCAGTCATACATGTTTTGCATCCGTTTTCCAATGTGAAAGGAAAAATCTTTGATTCACACTACCTGCCTACCTTTCATGCCCAACTCAACCTTAAAAATGTATTCATATAAAACTTTGGAACCTGAGTCACTGCATTTTAAAAAAAATACCTATTCATTGTAGAAAACATTGTAATACAGTATAAAGAAGATGAAAAACTATTCATATTCTAAAAATATTATCCAGAACTCCATGTTTTATAAATCACAAGAAGTAACATTTTCCATATTTCAGTTCTGATGATTTCCTATGTTGAGCTAGATTGTATTTATGCCCTTAATCAAATATATCCATTTTTGCATAAAATTAAAACTTAACTATTTTCTCATATTAGATAATATTCTTGGATGCTGTCTATTGTATCTCTGCACAAATTTTATTGAATAATTTTCTTATTATTTCAGTGATGCTAGTTTATTTTATTCTCTGCCATCATAAAAAGATGTAAACAATATGTTCAGATATAAACATTTACTATATGTATAATTATTTCCTGATTTTAGGTACATGAAATGTGCCGTAGTCCAGCTGGGTTAAATAACCAAGAGGTGACAAGCAACTTGAAGGTTGAATAGGGAACTACTTTATTGTGAGTGAACTCAGCAGGAACTGAGGACTCAAAATGGCGGGCACCCAATGTAGCAGGAGCCGCTTCTCTGCCAGACTGCAGAGGTACATATACCCAACTAATAACACACAGCTTAACTTGATTGACATCATCTAGACACAGCAGTCAGTCAGTAAGGAATCCTCATCATCTTAATGGCTCGCTGGCATTGGCTAAGAAACCTCTCCTCCTAGCATACTGCCAGGCTCTATCTTAACTTGGTTGTGGCCCTCATCAGAAATGGAAAAAATAGGTATAAAACTATGAACATATTTAAGACTCTAGAATGAATTGTGTCAAAATTTCCTTCCAAAACATTTTTTTCAAGTTTATTTTTCTACAAAAGTGTTGGTGCTCGTCCTCACATTTTCTTGAAAGTGTGGAGCAAGTAATTTGTCAGTTTGACAAATGAAAGTATTTTTATTGTAATTATATTCTGCATTTCTTTATTTATAGTTTTATATGTTTTGCTCATAAAAATTGGCTGCTTTTCTTCGTTATTAAGTTTCAAGAGTTCTTTGTATGTTCTGAATACAAGTCCTTTATTAAATATGTGTTTTGCAAATGTTTTCCCAGTTGGTGGCTTTTCTTTCTATTCTTTTAGCAGCATCTTTTGAAGAGCCTTATTATTATATTAGTATTTTCTGCCTTTGAAGCAAATTAAGAGGGGATAGGGAGAGGGAGAGAAAAGAGGGAGAGGAGGACGGAAAGACAGAGCACTTTGATAAAAGAGTAATGGTTGTATAGTTTCATCTGAAGAGAGCTAGGGACTCTTACTGAAAAAGGCACAAATGTAATGCATGATGTATTTTTTAGTATTAATTATACAGAATAATGAGTTTCACTGTGGTATATTTGTACATGTATAAAATATATTTTGACTATTCTCACCCCTATTAACTTACTTTTCCCTCCATTTCCACTTTCCCAATGATCCTCTTCCTCTTCTCTAATAGCCTCCCTTCTATTTTCATGTCATCTTTTTTTTTCCTTCTAGATTTTAGATGATTCTAGAAGAGAAAAAACATGGATCACTTGTCTTGACTCTGGCTTATTTCACTTAACATTACAATTGCTTGTTCCATCCATTTTGCTGCAAATGACAGGAATCTATTCACATATTAAGGACACTTGCAAACATTGTCAGGATAAGAATGCTGGTTTGACAATTTTGAGAATACAAGTCCACAGCTTGCATTTTGTTTTATTACCATTGAGAAATATGATAATATCTTATTTTGACTCAGTCTAAATTATTGTTTTTCTTTTGAAAAACCTTTGGAAGCTTGGAGAATTCTTCCTTGATACTTACCCCTTTGCTTGGGTATGTTATGACTATTTTTTATTTCTATTTGGGGGTATCATAAGACCTGTCAGGTTTCAGGTCCTTAAAAAAACATTTCTAGGTAATTTCTTCATCAATTCTTACAATGTTATCTCCTTCATGATGTTTTCTCCTTTTCTTTGTTAATTTTTCTATGTGCATTCCTTAAGTTTATGACTTGTTTTAAGATCAGATTTTCTGTAACATCATTTCAATAATGTGTTGCTTCTGTCCATTTGATAGGATCGAATGATTTCTACTGTTCAAATATTTATTTTAATACTTCTTCAGGATTGAATATGGTCACTTTTATTTAATACTTTTTGATATCACTGAGACCCATTTAAAAACTATTGATCTAGGTCTTAGTACTGCAAAGAAAGGCCTGATAGAAGCCAAGGTAGGATATTTATTTAAAACTTTAGGCTGTGTACATTGGTTCTCAGAACTCTATACTCATGTGACTGCATGACCACCTCCTATGCAGCTAGAATAAATTTTAAATTTATATCTGGTTTTAATTTTCATTTGATAGTCCTCCCCATCAGCTTCCCATCTGAATACATATTTTTCCCTAGTCACAAGAAAGATCTTCTTTTTTTCTCTCAAAAACATCATATGACTATAAAATAAAATATTTATTTCCAGATGTATCTGTGAGAATGTTTCAAGAGAGATCACAAGTTGAATCTGTAGGATGAGTCAAGATCTGCCCTCATTAGTAGCTCTGGACTATCCAATCTACCAGGTATCTGGATAAGGCAAAAAGGAAGAAAAAAAGAATGAATTTATTTTCTCTTCATGAGCTGAAGCATCCATCTTTTCCCTTTGATGCCCTTGGACATTATCTGTACTAGTTCTTGGGTCTTTGGGCTAATAAAGAATTACACTATTGGCTTCCTTGGGTCTTTACCTTGCAGATAGCAGAGTGGGACTTCTCAGCTTCCATAATTGTGTGAGCTAGTTCCCATAATGAATCCCCTCTTATCTCTCTTTATGTCTTTGATTCTTCCCTGGAGAGCCATTACTACTATGAGATATTAAATCTAATATTATTTCTCTTATTCTCCATTCCAGTCTTCATAATTTTGTATAGTAGTATTCCATTATATCTTATCTTCCATGTGCCACACTTAAAATATTCTCTTCATCTTCTCCTCCTCCTTTTCCTCCTCCTCCTTCTTCTTCTTCATTCTTATTAAACATAAATAAAATGACAATAATTCTTCAAAACAAATTTACTATCTTCACATACTTCTTCTAGCAGATCTCTTTTAGTGTGAAATGAACTTCTTTTCCTTTGTTTTATTTGTTTTAAATGGATAATATATTCTCTCTCTCTCTCTCTCTCTCTCTCTCTCTCTCTCTCTCTCTCTCTCTCTCTCTCTCTCGTACTGGGGATTAAACCTAGGGATGCTTGACTATTGAGTCACATTCCTACTCCTTTTCATTTTTTTATTTTGAGGCAGGGTCTCACTAAGTTACTTAGGGCTTCACTACGTTTCTGAGGCTAGCTTTGAACTTGCAATCCTTCTGCCCCAGCCTCCTAAACCACTGGAATTACAGGTGTGCACCACTGTGCCTGGCTTAAATGGAGACTATTCTCAAAAAGGTCATTTCATTATTAAAAATATTTTCCCCATATCTTATTGGGACTTGTTGGTCTGTGGAGATTTGATCTCACAAGATACTATTTTAAAATTCTCTTTCAGCTGACTTTTGTTTGCTGATTGCACTCAGAGATGGACCCTACAGTGATGTTGTTAAAAAACTGCTAGTTAGAAAAGACTTCATTTAGCTTGCCTAAATTACAGAATTTTGATTGAGTTTGGTTGAAATTCTCCTAAATGTGTGATTTCTATGTACATGGATCTTTTTTAGTTGAGACCCACCAGAATTATAGACTATATAATTAGAGTCTATGCATGCAAAATGTATAAATATTCATTTTTGTTTTATTTATATTATTTATGTCATTAAATGTTATTATTTTAGATTTTATTATAATTTTTCATGCTTTCATGATACTATTTATAAATTAAAATTTACAAAGTAAAATGTGAATAATTTTGAGTGCCATTTTAATTTAATTTTAAAGAAAGAAAATGTTCCTATTTTGATATAATTTTTAAAATATTAACTGTGCTAATTTGTGTTTTAACAGCATGAGATCTCTGTGAACATGACTTAATTGACCTTGCTCCAGTTTCCTTTGCCTTGTAAAAAACAAGAAGTAATTTCAGTGTTTACTGCAAAATATTCCTATTTATCAATGTTGGCAAAGACAATAGTGTGCTCATATGCAGGAAAAAGTCTGCTTGTTAAATAAAAGTCTGCTTATCAGGTTTCAAGACCTTGACTATTGAGTCACATTCCTACCCCTTTTCATTTCTGTACCTACTAATTTGGAAACATCAAATCACAAACTTTGCCCACTTCTAACCAATTCCCTGCCTCACTCAAAAATTTTGAGTCCCAGACTCACTTTTGACTGTTATTTTTTTGAGACACTATAAGATTCTATCAAGAGTTTCTCCTTAAAAAAATGATGATGAAAAAAAAAAGAGTTTCTCCTTATTAAAGTGAGATAAAATAAATTTGGTTTGCTGTTAAGCTTTGTGGTAAAACATTTGTGAGTTCAACAATCTGAAACAGTGTTGTCTAAGAAAACTTTACACAATAATAGAGATATCTCACATTATTCACTAGCTGCATGTACACTTAAAATGTAGCTAATGTAACTAGGGAAATAATATTAAATTTTATTAATTTTAATCAGCCTTTATATTTAAATATCCTATATGGATATGGTCTGGCATATTGGATAGAGCAGAACCAAAGGTTTCAGTGAGATTCATTTGAGTTCCAGTTTCACTGCTGAATCTGAGGTGCCTGATTCAGAAACAGAACTCTCCCTTGAGATCTTTTTACTGAGTCTTCTGTTTGTTAGTCTCTTTGTGATGGCAGAGGAGGAGATCTTGCTATATTTTTTCTTATGATTTAAAATTCTAAGCTTATGGGCTGGGGATGTGGCTCAAGCAGTAGCGCGCTCGCCTGGCATGCGTGCGGCCCGGGTTCGATCCTCAGCACCACATACCAACAAAGATGTTGTGTCCACCGAGAACTAAAAAATAAATATTAAAAAAAATTCTCTCTCTCTCTCTCTCTCTCTCTCTCTCTCTCTCTCTCTCTCTCTCTCTCTCTCTTCTCTCCCTCTCTCTTTAAAAAAAAATTCTAAGCTTATCTTCTCCAGGAAATTAATTATTTTTATGAGTGCCTTTATTATCTGACCAGATGTGAAAGCTTTTATCCTTATTGAAAATCTGCTTTGCTGCTAATAACTTGGCAATTTGTCTTTATCTTTGTTGTGTGTTTTTGTGTGTATGTGTCTGTGTGTGTTTATGCATGTATATGTGTGCATGTGTTCTATAAGAGGAAAATCAATGTGCATAAGCCCCAATAAATAAATCTTTTTCTCAAGCTGTCCTCAAATCGTGAGAACTACAGAAAACTTTCATTTAGACTAGTTAACCTTTGAAGAAAAATTGCCTTGATTTACTTATCAATAAGTTTCTATGGGAATTTTCCTTAGTCATATCTGATTTTATTTCTAGCATGAGAACTTAATTCTTAAAGATGTCCATACGTTTTATTATCTCTCATAGACTTCTAGGTCTGTGTAATTGATTGACTTTGAAGGAAAAGTATGATATAGCAGAGTGAAGATCAAATATTTAATATAGAAGATATAACATGCATCAATAGTGCTTTTGATGGATTGATGCTAAACTCTCGTGGGTTTATATCATTCAAAAATTAAGTTAATGCTTCATCCTGTTTTTGTTTCCCTGCTCCTTAAATATCTTACACTTTATATTGTGTGAATATCTTTCTAAATGACATGATTTCACTAAGGATAATTCACATATTAGTGGCCCCTTTGAGGAACTTTTATATATGAGTGAAATTTTTCATTTGAAAAAGCAGTTTATATAGAAGACACAGAGACAGACCCACATAAATACAATTATCTTATATTAGAGAAAGGCACCAAAAACATTCATTGGGGGAAAAATAGCCTCTTCAACAAATGGTGCTGGAAAAACTGGAAATCCATACGTAACAAAATGAAATTAAACTCTGATCTTTCATCCTGCACAAAATTCAACTCAAAGTGGATCAAGGACTTAGGCATTGGAATGGAGACCCTGCACCTAACAGAAGAAAAAGTAGGCCTAAATCTTCACATGTTGGCTTAGGAACTGACTTCCTTAACAAGACTCCTAAAGTGCAAGAAGTAAAATCAAGAATCAATAAATGGGATGGAATCAAACTAAAAAGCTTCTTCACAGCAAAGGAAACAATCAATAACATGAAGAGAGAGCCTACAGAATGGGAGAAAATCTTTGCCACCTGCATCCCAGATAGAGCATAAATCTCTAGGATATATAAAGAACTCAAAAAACTTAACACCAACAAAACAAAACAAAACAACCCCCCCTCCCCCTGCCGAAAAATACCCCATGAAAAATGGACTAAATAATTGAATGGGCACTTCACAGGAAAAAAAAATATAATCAATCAAAAAATATATGAAAAAATGTTCAACATCTCTAGCAATTAGAGAAATGCAAATTAAAACTACACTGATATTTCATCTCACTCTGGTCAGAATGGCAATTATCAAGAATATAAGCAACAACAAATGTGGGCAAAGATGTGGAGGGAAAAGATACACTCATACATTGTTAGTGGGACTGCAAATTGGTGTGACCACTCTGGATAGCAGTATGGAGATTCCTTAGAAAACTTGCAAAACTTGCAATGGAACCACCATTTGACCCAGTTAACCTACTCCTAGGATTATACCCAAAGCACTTAAAATCAGCATAATACAGTGATGTGGCCATAGCAATATTTATAGCAGCACAAATCACAATAGCTAAACTATTTGACCAATCTAAGTGCACTTCAACAGTCAGATGGATAAAGAAAATGTGATATACACACACACACACACACACACAATGGAATGTTACTCAGTCATAAAGAAGAATGAAATTATGGAATTTGCCAGTAAATGGAGAATCTCATGCTAAGTGAAATAAGCCAATCCCCCCAAAAAACAAAGGATGAATATTGTCTCTGATATGCAGCTGCTAATTAAAAATAAGGGGAGAGGTTAGGGAAGAAGAGAAGTACTTTAGATTAAACAAAGGGGAATGAAGGGAAGGATGGAGGAATGGAAACAGGAAAGATAGTATAATGAATTGGATATTACTAATCCTATGGGCATATATGATTACATGACCAATGTAATTCTATATCATGTATAACCAGAAGAATGAGAAGTTTTACCCCAATACTCTCTCTATATATAATATGTCAAAGTACATTCTACTATCAAGTATAACTTTTAGAAGAAATAAAAACAAATTTAAAAAAAGAAAAAGGACTTTAGAATGGAAAAGCAACAAAATCAAAACATCTAATGATATACAATGATTTTATTGTTATGAGAAAACTTTGAAGTAAAATTTCAACTTCAAAAGCTTCCTTAAAAATTTTCTTAGATAAGAAAGAAATGTGAAAAAATTTCAATTATCTTTCTTATATTCTCAATCACAATTTGAGCCTAATGTTTTTTGTTTTACTATTAATCTTCATCTTTTGCTTCTCTACAACCCTCTGTTCCTACTTCTCTTTCTTTCCTTGTAGGTCTAAAAGCCTGGAAAGTTCCTGTGTCTTTAAAAATCTAAGTTCTTTTAGAAAAAGGCAAATCCCTGTGGTTAATTTTAAGGCCTGGGTATAAAGTACTTGCTTAGCATTTGGATGGCCATCTTAAGTGACAGCTGTCATTTTAAGGAAAAAGTTTTGCTTTCCCACCCAAGAGTGTTTCTGAGAAAGGCTTACCACTCCCTCATACCAACTGAACCCTTAACTGCTGGCATTAGGACCCGCCTGGCCCTGATTCCTGAGCCTTCCCCATAAAAGTTCCAGAACATCAATGTTTATAGCAGCACAATTCACAATAGCTAAACTGTGGAGCCAACCTAGATGCCCTTCAGTGGATGAGTGGATAAAAAAAATGTGGCATATATACACAATGGAATTTTACTCAGCAATAAAAGAGAACAAAATCATAGCATTTGCAGGTAAATGAATAGCTTTGGAGAAAATAATGCTAAGTTAGCCAATTCCAAAAAAACAAATACCAAATGTTTTCTCTGATATAAGGAGGCTGACTTATAGTGGGGTAGGGAGGGGGGAGCATGGGAGGAATAGATAAATTCTAGATAGGGCAGAGGGGTGGGAGGGAAAGGGAGGGAGCAGGGGATTAGCAAGGATGGTGGAATGTGATAGACATATTATCCAAAGTATATGTATGAAGACACAAATTGGTGTCAACATACTTTATATACAACCAGAGATATGATATGAAAAATTGTCCTGTATACATGTAATAAGAATTGTAATACATTCTGCTGTCATTAATTTTTTAAAGAAATCAATCAATCAATAAATAAATAAATAAAGTCCCAGAACTCAAGCCTGTTTTACATCTCTCTCCTATAGAGAGATGGCCTTTGTTTGTCAGCTCTGACAAATAAACTCTCGTGTGTATCTCTGCCTTGTCTCTGTCTTTCATTTCTCGATTACCGTCTCTTGTTCCTTGTTTTCCTTTCACTAGGACTCTGTATCAAGACTACAAAATGAAATCTATTTTCAAAGACTTTTGTATGTCTAGATAAGATAGAAAATTATAGACGCATTTAGAATAGTTCAGAAAACCCAGGCTTTGTATATCAGTATCAATTGTGTCATATTTTTAGAGTAATCTTATGTCCACAAATTGGATGGAAAAATAAGATGGGGTAACCATTAGAGTTGTTTAAGAAAACTGAATTGTACAGAAAACTAAAATATTCAGAAAAGGTGTGAAATTGATAAAATTTCTCTTAATAGCCTTTTTCTTCAGAGTTTCTCTATTAATTTCTTAGAATTTCCTTATTAATAATCATATCACAGATGTCTAGCTAAATTGAACTTTGAATCTTCAGTACTTTTGTATGTAAATGAAGCCCAAATGAACAACCATCACATAATGCTGGGTTCTGTGGACAAAAATTCTGCTCATATTGACAGAATTATTGAGGATGAGCTCATCAAGGTTTAGAATCATCCTAGGGTTTTACAGTATTTTCTCAAGGCAGAAGAATGTTCTTAAGTCAAAAGTTGAAACCCAAACACACAAAGAATATTAGTCATACTTTCACTCTGTTACCTTGTAATACTCCAGTTTTCCTACTCAGGAAAACTAATGGGTGAGGATTTAGAGTGTTTAGGATTTTAAACCCAAATTAAAGAGTCATCCTCTGGTTCCCTCTGGTACTAAATCCCAATACTATTTAACTTAATGCCATCATTATAAGTTTGTGTGCTGCTTTCTTTAGTTTCTCCTTAGATCAAAATATTCAATACCCATTTTACTTTCTCTAGGAAATGAAACAATTTATCAAGGCCTTAATGCTTAGGAGGTTTATAGAGGTACCTTCTTATTTTTCAGAGGTACTTAATCAGGACCTTCAGTATTGTGAATTTTTCTTATCCAATATGTGGATGACCTTTTGCCATACTGTAAAGATGAGATGAGTTTGAAGACTGATTCCTATTTATTTGCCATTTTAGCTCAGAAAAGTGATATCATTTCCAAACAGGAATTATAACTTTGTCAGAACACAGTGTATTATCTGGGACATAATTTATTCAAAGGGTGTGAATTTTTCATCCTTTATAGATTACAAAACCACTCAAAAGTTTCCTAGATAGAGTACTAAGAGACAATAAGAGACTTGCTGTTTTTTTGCTGGCTCCTGCAAGAAATTGGTTCTTTAAAAAAAAAAATCACCACATTTCTATATGACTTATTTACTCTGGTAGCTGAAACATTTTCCTGGAAATCTAAATATTGACAGGTATTTTGTGACGTAAAATTATCTATTCAAATGCTTCCACTTGGGTCTTTCTAACTTTAAAACTTTCTATTTTCAGGTGAATTCTCTGGATAATCTCTTAGTGTTTAGATCCAAACTGATCGTTATCATCACAGACAAATTGCTTATTTAAGACATTCCCTACACACATAATCCTATCTAAGCATCAGTAACCAAATACATGTGGGTTTCTGCTGACTTTGTTTTAGGTCTTCCCTAAACTTGATGTTGTTTCACGTTGTGCAATCTTTGTTACTTTACTGAAAATTCATGTCATTTCTTAGCAAGCAGGCTTACCTCCTGTGAAATTTTAATTCTTCTTTCACAAATTCTATCCATCATTGTAATATTTCCTAATCCTAATTTCCTTTCATTATTCAAATAAAGAAGACCCCACAATTGTCTAGCTTCTGTTCAAAAGCTGACCAAGCCTTGAAATGATTAATTTTAAATCTCCATATAAAATCCTAGTTTGGTGTTAATTGTTTATGGGTCATCTCTTACTTCTGAAACTGGAAAATATTAGGCAGCATATGCCATGACAGATCACAAACCACTCTTAAGAATATGACACTTTATCAGAAATAAATTTAGCCAGATAGTAGAATCACTTTGCATTTGTTACAACTTACCAATTGTCAAAAGAGAAGTGTTGGTAGGTACATTCATAGCCAGGAGGCCACTGGAGAAATCTCCAAATTTTGAATGGGCTAGAACCAAAAATTGTGTGTGTGTGTGTGTGTGTGTGTGTGTATGTGTGTAAGAGAGGTAGAAATATGCTGTAATATTTATATATATATATATAAAGTTTTCTATTTTAACAATTTTTAACAATTTTTGTGTACAGTGACGTTAGGTAATGCACAATGTTGTATAACCATGATCACTATTTCCAGAACTTTTTCATCATCCAAGACAGGAAACTCTACCCATTAACCATTCCCCCCTCCCAGTCATGGTAACCTCTCTTCTACTTTGTATGCATTTCTCTATTCTAGGTACCTAATGTAAAAATAATAATGAATCTGTGTCTTGCTTATCTCACTTAGCATAATGTTTTTAAGGTTTATTCTTGTCATTGCATGTTATGATTTGGATATGAGATGTCCCCCAAAGCTTCTGTGTTAAGAAATGTTCAGAAGTAAAATATTGGATTGTGAGAGCTTTAACCTAATCAGTCCATCCCAGTTTGAATGTTCTGACTGTGTGGTTAACTGAAGGCTTTTGGGGTGTGGCTGGAGGAGATGGGGCCACTCCCTCTGCTTCCTGTTGCCAAGAATGGAACAGTGCTCTTCTACCATACCTTCCATCATGAGGTGCTGCCTCATGTTGGATACAGAGCAATGGAGTTAGCTCACCATGGAGTAAACTTCTGAAACCATGAGCCAAGATAAACTTTTCCTCCTCTAAATTGTACTTGTTAGGTATTTTGGTTACAAAGATGAGAATATGACTAATATATACCACATCTTGCTCCTTTTTACAACTGAATAATATCCTATTATATGGATATACCACATTTTGTTTATCCATTCATTAGTTGATGGATACTTGAGGTGTTTCCACCTTTTGACTATTTTTTAAAATGCTACTATGGATATTGGTATATAAATATCTGTCTGATTCCCTGCTTTCAATTCTTTAGAAGATATACTTAGGAGTGAAATTGTTGAATTATATATATTCAACTTTTTGAGGAACAGCTTAGTTATCTTCCACAGTGGCTGAGTCATTTCACATTTTCACCAGCAATATATAAAGTTTCCATTTCTATGCATCCCCATTAATGCTTACCATTTTCCAACTTTTGTTAATAACTATCCTAATGAATGTGAAGTGTTAACAATTAAGAGTTTTCCATCCTAGCAGTTAATTCTGTGCTATGGACTGAATAGTAGTTTTTAGTCACTACTGTAACAAGAAAACCTGACAAGAACAGTTAGAGGAGGAAAAGTTTATTTGGGGGCTCATGATTTCAGAGGTTTCAGTCCACAGACAGTGGTTTCATTCCTTGGAGCTTGAGGTGAGACAGGCCATGGTGGGGTAAAGGAAAGCAGGTCAGGACTTGGCAAAGTGACTGAAGTCACTCCTCTAGGGACACATTGCCTCTAGCCATACCTTACCTCCCTACAGTTACCACTCAATCCCTATCAGGAGATTAACTCATTAATTGAGTTAGGGATCTCATAACCCAATCATTTCCCTTCTAAATCTTTTTGCATTGTCTTATACCTGAGTTTTGGGGAGAACACCTCAGATTAAACTCTAATAGTGAAGTTTCTTCAAAATTCATATGCTGAAGCCCCACCCCAATGTATTTTTCCCTCTCTTTTTTCTAGTAATTTTTATTTACTCTTTTTCTGGTTAAAGTTATGAATTGTTAACAAACTCTTTTTATTTCTTTCTCTTTTTTATTTATATACGACACTGGAATGCATTACAATTCTTATTACACATATAGAGCACAACTTTTCATATCTCTGGTTGTATACATAGTATATTTACATCAATTCGAGTCTTCATATCTGTACTTGGATAATAATGATCATCACATTTCACCATCATTAATAACCCCATGCCCCTCCCTTTCCCTCCAACCCCTCTGCCCTATCTAGAGTTCGTCTATTCCTCCCATGCTCCCTGCTTTCTTTTTATTTCTTAGCTGTTATTTAAGAGGTACCTATGATCAATATTTCTTTCCATATTCTTATTAATTCATATGTACAAATCTAATATCTGGATACAGTTTTCTTTATTATTTGTATTTGGGTAATACATAAACTGATTGCTGGTTTTGCCATCATTCTATTCGGTCAACTAGCTTCTTTCATTTCTGACTCCTTATAATAGAACATTTAAAAACATTTTTCCCCAGATATTTTACTCATTACTATTTGTTTGTTTTTGATTGATGACAACATATCAGGCAGATAATCAAAATGAAAATATCCTATTATACCTAGGAAAAGAGGTTTCGGTAACACCCAGTTATTACTTGTACGCATGCACCTCTATGTAACTGAATTTTCACTGAGTTAGACTCAGAATAACAAACTGTGGAATGTATTTAATACCTGACTCATGCTTACAGACCTTACAAGTAAGAACACAGTATAGGCAAATCTTTGGATGTCTTGTAATGTGTAAAATTTTGTTCATTTCGTGACATCTTTACTACATATTCTCCAAATAGCACTTAACTACCTCTGAAGAGTGCCCAAATGAAAATAAAATTTGGCAACATCTGGGAAAATTTTGGCTAAGAACCTATTTTTGGGCAACCCCCTGCTACAATTATTGAATTTCTAGTAAAAGTACTGTTGACTAATTAGAAATTAGACAAGAATTTATTATTTTTGTAAACTGGCCCTGTTTCAAGGTAGTCAGGTCATTTTTTATGTCATTCAGGATTTATTTTGATTTCATTTGATTATTTAACTCTCTCAGAAAGAGATTACAAGGTAACTTGTTCCAAGAAGGATATAAAGTCTTCTATTAAGATATGGAATCTTAAGTACACAAGGGGAACCTGAGTGCTTTTCTTTTGTCCTTAAGCCTTCTTCTTCTTTTTTTTAAATCACATTTTTACTATACAATTGGATGATGGGAAAATCTTTTTTTCTTTTTTTAGGGGGCATTGAACCCAGGGGCACTTATCCACTGAGCCGCATCCCCAGCCCTGTTTTGTATTTTTTTTTTTAATTTTAGAGACAGAGTCTTTGTGAGTTGCTTAGGGCCTTATTGCTGAGACTGGCTTGAACTCTCTCGATCATCCTGCCTCAATCTCCTGAGCCTCTGGGATTACAGGTATGCACCACAGCACCTGGCTGTAAGACAATCTTAACATACTATGGTTCAGAGACCAAAGGTAGAATTAAATAGTTGGGTCTTTGAAAAGATAAACAAGATTGACAAACCTTTAGCCAAACCAATCAAAAGAAATAGAGAGAAGACCCAAATAAACAAAATGAGAGATGAATAAGGAGATATTACTATAGGCACTTCTAAAAACCAGAGGTGCAAAAGAAACTCTTTTAAAATTTAATACTCCAATAAACTGGAAAATCTAGAAGACATTGACAAATTCCTAGACACATAAGACCTGCCCAGGCATATATAGAAACCTTGAACAGACCAATAGCAAGTAATGAAATTGAAACAGCAATTAAAAGTTCTCCAACTAAGAAAATCACAGGGCCAGATGGATTCTCATCTGAGTTCCACCAGATATTTAATGAAAAACTAACACCAGTCTTTCTCAAATTATTCCAGGAAATTGAAAGTAAGGGAACTCTCCCAAATACATTTTATGAAGACATTATAACCTGGATACCCAAACCAGACAAACATATCAAGGAAAGAAAACTACAGATCAATATCTCTGATGCACATTGATGTAAAAATCCTTAATAAAATATTAGCAAACTGCATTAAAAAACACATCAAAAAGATAACATATCATGATCAAGTGTGTTCATCTCAGGGATGCAAGGTCAATTCAACATACCCAAATCAATAAATGTAATTCACCACATAAATAGCATTAAGGATAAGAATCATATGATCATCTAAAAAGATGCAGAAAAAAAAACCCTTTGACAAAAATACAGCATCCATTCATGTTAAAAATGCTGAAGAAACTAGACATACAAGGAATTTACCTCAACATTATATTGTAGATGCTATATGACAAACACAAAGCTAACATCATACTGAATGGAGAAAAAATGAAAGCATTTCCTCTAAAATCAGGATCAAGACAAGGGTGTCCACTCTCACCACTTCTATTCAATAGATTTCTTGAAACTATATAGAGCAGTCAGTCAAGAAAAGAAATTTAAAGGGATACTTATAGGGAAAAAAGATATCACATTATTTGTTTGCTGATGACATAATCCTATATCTAGAAGACTCAAAAAACCTCCACCAGAAAACTTAAGGAGCTAAGAAATGAATTCAGCAAAGTATCAGGATACAAGATCAACATTCAGAACTCAATAACTTTCCTATACTCCAATAGTGAGTCTCCTGAGAAAGAAATTAGGAAAACTATCCCATTCACAATAATGTAAAAAAAATAAACTTGGGAATCAATAAAACTATAAACCAATATATATCTTCATTGTTTACTTTGGGAATTTCTTATACATCAATTTATTTGACAAAACAATCTGATCTCTTAGGAAAACTGTTCACTTGTGACATAGAAGTGTATTTTTCAAGACTCACTTCAAGACCATTGGTTTACCATGTCTCCCAAATCTAAACTATCATATCACATATATTTATACACTCCTGATCAGTTCCCTGTCTTGAATTATCAACATTAAACCACTTTGGCTGGCATCTTATATATATCTCACTGTTGACATCTTTCTCCTGAGACCCTGCTAAAATTTTTGTAAAGGTAATATTCTTCCTTAGTGCAGTGAGTCCAAGTAACTTGGCTTTGTTGTATTCACAAGCTGATGGATGACAATTTGGAAGTTCTTCACAAGAAGCTCTACAAATATCTTTTGAAAAAAAATAGGATTTGTATTTCTTGTGAAGTTTTAAATTTCACCCTTTTGTGGAGGAAATTGGGGAGTTTAGAAAAACTACTACTTATAGAGATCAAAAGAAATTATTATTGTTTTTCTTCATTTCTCTTTTAATATTTATTCAACACCTAAGTATGTTATAGAAGTCTAATAGATAAGAACTGTTCGTCTCTGAGGTAATTAGTGTTACTTGTAGTAGATAAGAAGTTATTTCCATACAATAAAAAGTTTTGAAGATGTAATTGAAGTAAGTCAAGCATGGTGAAACATGCTCTTAATCTTAGCTATATGGGAGCTGAGGCAGGAGGATCACAAATTTGAGACAAGCCTTGACAACTTAGTGAGACTCTGTCTTTGTCTCAAAAAAAAAAAATAAGGAGAGATGAGAATATAGCTCAGTGGTCAAGTGCCCCTGGGTTCAATCCCAAATACCAAAAAAAAAAAAAAATTGAGGTGAAAAGAAAACTCATTGCTGTTGTGTATTCAATGTCAAAAATGTCCAAATTGAGAAATAAGGAAAAATGAGAATGATGTCAATAATATGAAACACCGTATGGGCACTGTGGGCTAGTAAACTGTGTGATAGAACTCCAGGGATATGGGGCCAACACCTGGATGACCCTTGGGTTGGGTACAGTCATACACAACTGTGTTGGGCTTTGCCTCTATATTTTCCCTCTATGCAAGTCCACTTTTTCCTTAGGGGAATTGGCACCATATGGATTCTCCTCTCTGCTGGGCCTACACTTTGAGCATCCAGGTAAACATGGTAGAATGAGAACTTATATAAAAAATGGAGATATGTTGTGACTGCAATTTCACTCTAGTTGTGACCACAGCAGTTTAGGACATGGATTTATGTCCCAGGCCCCTTCTCTGGAGCAAGAATAGCTATATGAACCCCAGACAATGCTCCAAACTGTGTTTCAGGCTTGTAAGGGGTGTGGAAGTCTGGTGAGGAACAGACTACAGACATCTGAAGTATCAACAAGGACAACTTTTACTCCATAATAAGAAATCTTTCTTGGCTTCAAGCCAATCCAAGTAGGGGGAGAGAATTCAGGAGAGTCAAGAGACTTTGTTCTCCCTGTGATGTTATGCTGGGTTTTTGCATTCCACAGATGTCTCATGAGCTACTGAGAAGCTTCCCTATTCCTTTCTAGCATAATTCCTGTCACTCTGGTTGAAAAATACATGTTTATTCTTTGAAGTGGTCTCCTTTTGTGGTCGGGCAAATGACAGACAAATTTATCTGATCATATTGCTGAATTCCTAATTTCATATTGCTTAACATCACAAATATCAGGAAAATGCAAATCAAAATCACAATGAGATATCATCTCATCTCAGTCAAGATGGTTATTATCCAAAAGACAAAATTTTTTTTTATAAGAATGCAGAGAAAGGAGAACCCTTTTACACTGTTGGTGGGAATATAAATTAGTATAGTCATTACAAAAAACAGTGTGGATGTTCCTTAAAACCTAGAAATAGAACTGTCATCTACTCCAGCAATTCCACTATATTATTCAAAGGAAATAAAATTAATATCTAAAGGGTGATATCTACACTTCCTTCTTTGTTGCAGCACTGTTTCACAAAAATCAAGATATGAGATCAACCTAGGTGTCCACTGATGGATATATGAATAAAATAAATGTGGTATTTATATACAATGGAATGTTATTCAATCATAAATATAATGGAATTTGCAAGCTACATTGGCAAGTCTGGAGGACATGTGTTGAGTAAAATAAGTTATGCACACAAAGAAAAATACCTAATGTTCTTCTGATTCTTCTCCCATTATCCATTCCTGCCATTATGTGGATTAGGAGATAATAGTCAAAAATTCTAGGACTTAATCCTGCAAAAGCCCATCTTGTTTTCCACAATCGCTGGACTAGATTGTCCAGGCCTCCCTTAATATGTGAAATGGATATTAAGGGATTACTGTCCTTCTCATCTTGTAAGAATAAAGTAAAGCACTGTTTCATTTATATATGCAAACTTAAAAAGTTGATCTTGTAGAAATAAAGGGTAGAGGGCTGGGGATGTGGCTCAAGCAGTAGCGCGCTCGCCTGGCATGAGTGCGGCCTGGGTTCGATCCTCAGCACCACATACAAACAAAGATGTTGTGTCTGCCGAAAACTAAAAAATAAATATTAAAAAAAAATTCTCTCTCTCTCTCTCTCTCTCTCTCTCTCTCTCTCTCTTTAAAAAAAAAAAAAGAGCCTGGGTAGGTTTGAAAGTGGGAAGTAGAGGTGGGGCAGGGAATGAGAATGGTTGGTTTATGGGGTACAGAGGTACATTTGGACAGAGAGAATAACTTCCAGTGTTTTATAGCACAGCAGGATAATTGTGGTTGACAACAATTAAGTATATGTTTCAAAATAGTTAGAGAAAAGGATTTTGAATATTACCAACACAAGGAAATGAAAAATGTTTGAGATGATAGATATATCAATTACCTTATTATACATTGAATACATGTATTGAAATAACACACTGTACCTCATAAATATGCCAGTTAAAAGTGAAAAAATAGAAAACATAAAAAATGGACAAATACTGTTGATAATGTGAAGCAATTGAGAACAAAATGAAAATAACATTTAAAATTAAGTAATATGGGGCATTTAAAATAAGGATAACATTTGGAATACAGTCCATTAGAGATAAAGTTTGTTAAAAACTGGTCCTCTAACAAATTGAGTATTGATTTTGTGTAGGTATGTATTGTGCTGACTGAAAGTGAAATGATGCAACTTAGAGATGTGGAAACTAGGATAGAAGGAAAAAGAGGAGAGTTGGGTGACCTGAATTTCACTTAAACACTACTGGCTTCAAGTAATGAAAAAACTGTTTAGATTTCAAGGGAGAAAATAAGAAACTTAGCTATAATGATAATATTTTAGCTGACTTTAATGCAAAGGAATATGGGTTAGTTGCATTATACTTATTTGAAATAGGAATTATGTAAAGCCACTGTCATTTTTACTTTTTCTATGCTGTGCCATTCCAAATGTTGCAACTATGTTGAAAAAGAAAGTGAATCAAGAGAGGTCTGATGGACTAAAGAAGCTTTATGGCTAGTAGCCTATGTTTTAGAAACTAGATCACATTAATAACTTATTTCATAGAAAGGAATATAAATTTTGTCATTAACTGTCTTAGTAGTGATTTTCATTTTAGTGCAATTATGCTTATATTCTTCCTAAAAGCTTATTATGACTTATCATAACATACTCCTCTTATGATCCCTGACTCTCAAAACACTTGGAGATAGAAGGATAGAAAATTATGTTTCACTTTTAAGAAAGTGATAATCATTGAAGTCAAGTAGGCTGGGCAGTATTATATAGAATAGAAATGTTTTGCAAATGTCCCTGTGTATTTTCTTTATTGTTGATATATGTTATCAATCTATGATAGTATTATGTACCCAGAAAATAAAAATATTCTTTATAGGTGCCCAACTTTAAGAAGTGTGAACAGAATCACAAATCAGTACTATTATATACTAACAATATTTCTAAATTAAAAAGCAACTCTAATTCCCATGATTATGAAGAGTCACATTTTTCATATCTCAATAGGTAAGAATACTCATGATAACCAGAGAACTATGCTTTTCCCTCCATCTGTTTGTTCTGCCTTATTTGTCTTGTCAGAATGGCTGTGTTATGGTTTAGATATGAGGTATGTTCCAAAAGTTCATGTATGAGACAATGCAAGAATTTTCAGAGGTGCAATGATTATATCATGAGAGCTGAAATCTAATTAACAGATTAGTCCACTAGAGTTGATTAACTGATCAGTAACTATAAGCAGGTAAGCGTGGCTGGAGGAAGTAGGTAGCTGGGGGTGTGCCTTTGGGATTTATATTTTGTTCTTGGTGATAGGAGGTCTTTCTCTGCTTCCTGGCTGCCATGTCCTAGCTGCTTTATTGGACTATCCCCTTTTGCCTGATATTCTGCCACACTTTGAGCTCAGAGCTATGGAGTTGGCTATCTATGGACTAAGAAGTCTGAAACTGTGAGCCCCAGATGAACTTTCTCTCCTCTAAATTGTTCTTTTCATATCTTTTCGTTGCAGCAACAGAAAGCTGACTGAAACTGGTTGTCTTCCTAGAAGGGTTACCTACTGCTTCATATATAATTAATGTGACAGAAAGCATTCCTTCCTACATGAACATCAAATGTCTTCCCTTTAAACATTCATATTAGTGGACACCATGGGATGGTTGGCTTTGGCTTGGATAATCTGACTAAGGAAAAATGGATTTACTTGGATTGCCTAGATCCTTTCAAGACTCATTTCTAAAACTGAAACTGCTATCTTCTAACACATTTGGTGACAGGAATAGAGAAAAATCATAATATAATACTACCTGTCTCCAAACTTATGTTTATGATGCTTCTTTGGAATTATATGTTGACCCTTTCTTTCCTTCTCCTTATTGAATACTTTTCATTCTGCACTTTTTTCATGTGGGTCCCTTTGGTCTTCCAAGCTAATTTCTGCAGTCTTTGTAACAGAGGTTTACCCCTTATTTTTCCAGAGCCTTGTAGAGTTGGACTCAGAGAATATACAGTAGACTGCTATTGCTTAATCAATTTTTTTTGGTACTGATTATTGAACTTCGGGTGCTTAACCACTGAGTCATATCCCCAGCCCTATTTTGTATTTTATTTAGAAACAGGGTCTCACCGAATTGCTTTATTGCCTTGCTTTTACTGAGAGTGGATTTGAACTCGTGATCCTCCTGGAGCCACTGGGATTACAGGTGTACGCCACTGCGCCCAGGTGTTATTGCCTAATTCTTAATGATCCAAAACATAGAACTGCTTATTTTTGTTATGTTCTTTATCATTAACATTTTAAGACATTATATTTGATTTTTTTCCTTGGAATGTATTGATTTTAATAAAAGCAATATGTTAAAAATTCAATTTTAGTCCACAACCATCTTAGCCTCTTATGTCTTAAGTAAATATAAGTTATAGAAGAATAAAGGCTATGTACAAAATTATTTTAAACTATAATGCAATTCTCAGCTGTTCATGAACCGTTACTTTAGCTCTGGAGTGCTTAATAAATATTTGGTCTTATTACTCTCTAGTTCATGTTTGCTTATTCATTGGAAAATTAAAATAAATACCCTAATTTTCATAATGGTTTTATCAAATATCAATCTTCTTCTTAACTATTTTGAGAAAGGGTGGTCAATGAGGCATTCCATAAAGAAGGTTAAAGGTTTTATAACTTTAAATTTGCATATTGAAATCATAATTCCAAATGTCTTAGAATTATGGTTTTCTCACATTTCTTTTAATGTCTGTATCTTTTTTTTTACTTGCTATAAATTCTAAAGATATTGAGTTATTATGAGTCTTTCTAAAATATGGTTATTTAGAATTATGGAAAAATTACTGTTATGTTGTTGATTAAAATTGTTTAAGAGTGTGGATGTTGAAGTTACATACCTAGTGTTTGAATCCTCACTGAATGATATTAAATACAAGTTGAATTATACTGAGAGAGTTACTTAACTTCTTTGTACCTCAGTTTTCTCATTTTTAAAGTTGTGATAATAAGAGTACCTGCATCATAGGATCCTTATGAGAGTGAAAGTTTGGCTTGACTTCATTTCTGCAAATGAGTTGTATGCAAATGTCACCCTAGAATTAGAGGTGGAAATCTATTCTTTGTTGAAAGGTAACAGCTTAAAACCCACTTAAATCAGCATAAATTAAATGCCTAACTTATAATAAGTATAAAAGAACATCCTTTTGAATTCAAAGGAACAAATGCAGCTGTCAGTCACTATCTGTATGTTATGGTTTGGATTTGGAGTGTTCCCCACAAGCTCATGTTTTGAAAGCATGGTCCCCATGCAGCAAGGTTAGAGGTGGATTTGAGACAATGATTGGATCATGAAGGCTCCAGTTTCATCACTGATAGATGAATGCACTATGGGGAGGTGAGATCTAGTTGGAGAAAAGTAGGTCACTAGGGGCATGTTCTGAAAAGATTTATCTTGTCCCCAGCGCTCTCTCCTTTCTGTTTTCTGGTTATCATGAGCTGAGCAGCTTTTCTCTGCCATGTCCTTTTACGATGATGTTCTGTTTCAGGGCCAGAAGGCCAGAGACTGAATCGTCTGAAACTATGACCTAAAATAAGTCTTTTCTCCTCTAGTTGTTCTTGTCAGGTATTTTGGTTAAAAGGATGAAAAGCTTCCTAACAAAGTCTGGAAGCAGAATCTGGAAAGAAGAAACAAATGAGGCATCTCTTTTTCTCACTCTCTGTCTTGTGGGCTATAAAACCTCTCAGCTAAGCATCTCTTTGTGTTTGTCTGCTTCATGAATCTCCTTCTGCAGTTAGACTTCCTTAGCTCTATTTGAGCCTATCATATCTTACCCACCCTGCATTACATACTTTGTCAGTTCAAGGGCCCACACTAATTTTTGGAAAAAATTATAATTTGTCTTGCTCAGATCACACATCCAATCTCATCCAGTCAGCTAAGCCAATGGGAGGGTCACTACCTGCTCAGTCAGGTTGTGGGGCTCATATTTCCTAGAACAGTCAAAGACTGACAGGGAAATAGACTAGCAGGTCCCTGATAGTCTCTTTTAAAGATGGGCTTAAATATAACAATAGACACATAAAATGAAGCAGAACAAATCTATTAGGGAATCTCCTATTTATTTATTTTTATGGTGAATTACATACATTTTTACCAATTGCCTTTCTTCATGACCCTTTATCTCTATTTCTGGTATAGGATATGGAAGATGGTGGCTCTCCTGCCTGACTCTAAGATCACAGGATGAAGGGAAGAATAAAAATAGAGGCCCATATACCAAATGCTTAAATATTAAAATTACAAATCAAGTCAACAGACTGTTAAATAAATGGTGTTATTTAATTCCTTTGACAAATGGACCTTCAAAGTTATCTGGAAGTACATATTTAAGTTAGAAGTCTTAGACTTCATGCAGTTCTATGCTCAAATAAGGTAGCCTACCTGCTTCTCTTCCCATCTTTGCCTGTGTAAGGGATTTATGCCCATAAATGTGGTTAGTTTGACCCACCAGTCCATCAATTTCCTTGGTCACCTATCAGCACTATAGGGTACACAACTGCAGCATAATCTACTCTTGGGAGGATGAAATTGGGGAGGAGAAGGCTTTTGCATGCCCTACAAGCTGGCTCTTAAAGTGCAGGGCCAACACAGCGGCATTTTATAGTTGACAGACTATAGTATCTTTGGGCCTGAAGTAAAGCAGAAAATTATGGTGGTGGGAATACTTGGCAGAGAAGGTTACATACCACCTATCTCATGTTGGCTAGAAAGTAGGTGTATGTTTGTGAAGAACAAAGGACAAGGAATAACCTTCCCAGGCACACTTCCAGTGACCTATCTCTTCCATGTAGGCCCTACCTCCTACAATATCTTCACCTCCCAATAAGCCATCCATCAATTAATCTATTGACTAATAGATTAATTGATGGATGGCATGATCTAATCACTTTCCCCAAACTGCCACCTCTGGACATTGCTACATGGGGAATCATGAGACTTTGCAGGATAGTCCATATCCAAACCATTAAAACAAAAACAAAAAATTTCTTTAGAAAGCTGCTGGGGGAAAAAACATCACCTAATTCAGTACTGATTTCTATAAGCTTCCTTACTTTTTAGAACTGTGACAGAGCTGTCTTTTTAATGGTGATATAAACCCTCACTCCATAGTCACTAAGAAATTAAGAAAACCTCATTTATTTTTCCAGGTTCCATTAACAAGTCTACATTTTAATTTGTCTTCCTTCTTCATTTTCAGCTGCACTTTGCTAATAAGCAAAAGCTAACATTTTTTTTTCTAGCAATCAAAATACATTCATAGTACCCATTTCCAATTATTTAAAGAATGAATTGCATTTTGCAATTTTGGGTGGTTTAAAAAGTGGATTCAGTAAATATCTTGCCTGGAAAATGAGATAATAGGTTCATCATGGATATTGTCCCTTAAGTCGGAGTCACACAACAGTAGTTTGTTTAATCCTTTCCTGTCCTTTGCTCCTGGTAAAGACATTTCATTAATATTTTAACTTATATGCAAAAAATTATTTCATTTTAGAACTTTAATAACCTACCTATGATATGTTTTCTATGAGTCTGCATTTAAAAAAATATATTCTGCTAGGTTTTAACATTGATTTTTAATTTTGAATTTTACCAGTGTCTATTGACCCTCAGGAAGTTTTAATATTTAGTTTGAGCCATATTTATGACACAAAGAAAGATCAAACCTAATTCTGTGGACTTAGGGTATAAAAAAATATGTACTAGATTTTTACTCTGCTTATATAGTAAAATAATGATATTCTAATATAATCTAGATTATAAAGCACCATTATTTAGGGAATTTTCTGTGTAACACTCCTATTTCCTTTCTGATGGGTATGGGGGTTACATGCTGTCAGGCACAGGCTTACTGGGTAATTTGGTAATTAAAAAAATTGATTATTAAAAAAGACAAATGAATGATCTTTTAGAATTTTTTTGTGGAAGATTTAGCTTTAAAAATAACATATTAAACTGAGTTTACTAAGCCAACAAATGGAGGCAGGGTGGAATGAATTTGATCTAACTTTCCTATGTACATATATCAGTATGACCCAGTGAATCTCACCTTCATGTATATCCATCCACAGGCACTAATTTTTAAAAACAACTATAAGGAAATAGCAGAAAGATCAGTAGAGCAGAGGAAAAGGAAAAAGGGGAGGGAGAAGAGGAGGGAAAGGGAAAGTACTGGGGTCTGAATTACAGCAAATTATATTCCAAGTTTTTATAATTATGTCAAAATGAATCCTAATATTATGTATAACTAAAAGGAACTAATAAAAAAGAAAGAAGTTATGATTATATAAGCTAAAAAAAAGACAAGTTTTTTTCTTTCAATGCTTATATAGCTTACAACTAGACAGAGAGAGAGCTCTTGAAACAAAATGTTAATGTTTATATTTGTAAAAAATCAAGGACATTATAATGTACAAAAAATATACATTTAGCTTTGCCTCCTAGGTGAGGACCGTGCCTCAGTATTTGTCCTGTCATCTTCATTACTGGCTTTATTTTTTCTCTTCCTACATCTTTTTAGATGAAGTAGCCCAGTATTTACTAGATGCTCTGTAATGTAACTGGGGTTTCTTTCCCTGGATAAAGATAGACTTGTATTCCTTTTTCCTGTCTCCTGCAAACTCTCTAATTGTTAGCTTTCTCTTTTCTGTTTCACTTTTGTCCTTTACTTTTTTAAAAAATAACTTATTTATTTTAATTTGACATAAATGACATCAGAATGCATTTTGATTCATTGTACACAATTGAAGCACAACTTTACATTTCTATGGTTGTACACGATACAGCCTTATACCATATGTGCAGTCATACTTGTACCCTCTCTCCCTTTTGCCCAATCAAAGTTCCTCCTTTTTTCTCATGCCTCCCCACTCCTGGTTATACTCTGACCACTGCTGCCCCTTCACTCTGTACCCACTTCCTTTCAACTTCACTTTCACAACCTCATTCTCATGCCTGTCCTGCTTTCCCTGAGCTCTCTGGGAAAGCTTTCCCTTTCTACAGTTAATCTGGCCCCAGGTTACATGCTCTGGAGCCACCTGCCCTGGAAGGAGAAGGCTGTGTCACCTGTTTCTTACAGCATGTGTGTGAGTCGGGGGGCTTTAATTAAGGTCATCCACCATGTAACAGTCCACTTTCCTTATGCAGTTTAGGCAGGGGTATGTACCAGTTGGCAGATGGTCATGTGATTCTGGTCACTGTTCCAGTCATTATGCTATTCTCTAACTATTGATTCCTTTTTTTTTTTTAATGCCCTCTTCTTGGAATGATAGGAAGAATTATTTTCCTCTTTCAGGAAACTTTAGTTTGTAGAAAACCATCTGTTTGAAAAAAAAAAAAAGCAACTCCGTCAAATCAGGAGATTACTTTATAATGCCTTCTTCTTATCTTTTCCCTATGGTGTCTTAATGGTAGCTATGAATTAGTATTAAGGGGTTGTCTTTTGGAACTTTAAAATTCTTCATTACTTATTGCCTATTTCATGCAAGTTGCTTAAGACCTGAAATTCTTGAGGGCTCACTGTTAGGTTTGGTTTTTATGAAATTCAATAAAAGTACCCATGATCATTGATGTGTATAATTACTTAGACTCAACATTCATTGATTCATTCATTCAGTAAATATTTATTAAGAATTGTTTATGTAGAATTTTAGATGCTGAACATGTAGTGATGAATAAAATAGACAAACTCTTTACCTTCATAGAGTTACAGAACAGGGGAAAGGTATTAACAAATTACTTCATGACATAAAGTCAAGTGATAGGAAGAAGAAAAGGATATATTTTTTAAATTTTGTTTTTAACTGAGCATAAAATATAAAATTTTATACGTTAACAGGATAGCAGGAAATGTTTGGATATATGTATGTACTGCATAATGTTTAAGTCATGTTAATCATATCTGTTGCCTCAAACACATAATTTCTTTGTGGTAAAAATCTTCCAAAATTCTTTCTTTTAGCTTTTTGAAATATGCAATACAATATTGTTATCTATAATCACCCTACAGTGAATAGAACAACGGATCTTCTTCCAACTGTAACTTAATACACACTGATCACATCTCTACATCTCTCCCTAACCTCCTACTCTTCACTATTCTATTCTCAATTTCTATGAAATCAACTTTTTTGGATTCCACATATAAGTGAGATTGTTCCATATTTGTGTTTCTGTGTCTGGTTTATTTCACTTAATATAACATCTTCAGTTTCATCCATGAAACAACATCTATGTTGTTGCAAGTGACAGTAAGAAAAGGATATATTAATCAAAACAATTATTTATTATTGAGGTTGGAATTTCTATTTGCAGCCTGACCATCCTTAGTGGTCATTAGTGGTTATGGGCTCTTTCATTTAAAGAAAAATAAATTTTATTTGATTTTCATGTACACTGTACAGTATGTCCTAAATAACTGTAGATCTTAATATGCATAAAATGGGTATTAAATAATTAAGAATTTTAAAGTCTGAAAGATACCACTTTATCTTCTTTCATAGCTACAATGAAGGTACCATCAGGAGAAGACCAGAAAGCAATGTAATCTTTTGGTTTAAGGTTATTGTTTGCCCCAGTGTCTCCTCCACAAGTTTTCCAATCTGACCACCAAATACAATATCTATTAGCTTTTCATAAGACATGATAAGTTTGATCATGTGATGTACTATGAAATTTTTAGAACATGAATTTCATGCTAAAATACAGCATGCATTAAGAAGAATACACAAATCATAAGTGTACAACTACACAAATCATAAGTGTACAACTCAGTTACATTTTTCACTAACACAGTGATGAAACTACTACACAGATCAAGAAATAGAATAACTACCAGCATCCCAGAATCTTCCCTCATGCTTTTCCCAGTCATTAACTAATATCCACTTCTAACTTCATGCTGACAATTAATTCTATATGTTTTCAAATTATTTATTAATTGATTATTTATTTATTTATTTTAGTGTGTGCTGAGGGGGACCAAACTCAGGGCATCATGAGTGCTACTCAAGTGCTCTGACTCTGAACTAAATCCCAGCTCTGTTTTTGAATTTAAAGTGAACAGAGTTATATAATCTGTATTTACTTATGTTTGCTGTATTTTATTCATTGAGATTATCAATGTTTTATGCAATAGTATTTCAATTGTTTTTTTGCTATTTATTATGAATACTCTATACATTTATCTAACATTATAAGACATTTGTGTTGTTTCCAATTTTGGGTAATATAAATAGTGCTAAAATGAAATTGTGTGTGTGTGTGTGTGTGTGTGTGAGAGAGAGAGAGAGAGAGAGAGAGAGAGAGAGAGAGAGACAGAGAGGGAGAGAGAGAGAGAGAGAATGAGAGAGAGAGACACAGGATTGAACCCAGGGGCACTGTATCACTGGGTTACATCCCTATCCTTTTTTTATTTTTCATTTTGAGAAAGTTTTTTTGCTAATTGTTTGCCCAGGCTGGCCTCAAACTTGCAATCCTCCTGACTCAGCCTCCTGAGCATCTTGGGTTATTGGTAAGTGCCAACATGCCTGCTGAAATTCTTGTAAATGTCTTTTAGTAAAAATATTTTTGCATCTTTACTGTGTATTTAAATAGAGGCAGAAGTGCTTGATCACAGATTATGCCTATATTTAGTTTTAGCAGATACTGCCAAGCAGTGGTTGTGCCTAGTTAAGCTCATGAAACAGTGTATGGGAATTTGAGTTGTTCATTCTCATGAACACTTGGTATTATCTCTTCTGATTTTAGCCATTCTTGTGTTATCTCATTGTAGTGTTGCTTTGCATTTCCATGAAGAGTAATGATTATGAGCACATATCCATGTGATTATCCACTTGATGTCATCTTTTACTTGTTTTAAAAAAAACTGGATTGTCTTTTTTTTTTTTTTATCAGATTTGTAAGAGCTTTAGGTACAAGTCCTTTGTTAGACCTGTGAGTGGAGATGTTTTCCTCCTTGGGTAGCTTACATTTTTCACTGTTTTAAAGGTGTCTTTTGAAAAAGAAAGTTCTTAATTTTAATGTAGCCCAACTGCTCATTTTTTTTTCATGGTGAGTGTTTTTGAGAGACTATTTAAAATTTCTGCCTATCTTATTACACTTTTTTTATGATATGTGTTAGGAGATTTTAGTTTTATATTCCCCATTAAAATTGAAAATGCACCTGGAAGTCATTTTTCGGTGGTGTGATAGTCACTTCTCTCATGTAGGTATGTCATGGCCTCAGCAGTATTTACAAAAAAATCATTATTTTTTCACTGCATTGTAATGACCTTTGTTGTAAATCAGGTGACCACATGTTTTGGTTGTTTCTGGATTCTCTATTCTATTTCATTGATCTATTTATCCATCTTTTGGCCAATATCTCACTGTCTGCAGTGCGACTCCTCCAAGTTTGATCTTTTTCAAAAATACCTGTTTGCATTTATTTTGTTACTTATTTATTTATTTTTTGTGATGCTGGGAATTGAATCCAGGACTTTGCACATGTTATGCAAGTGCTTTATCACTGTGCTACATTTCTTGTCTTATACATTTTAAGTTAAATATTAGAATAAATTTACACACATACACACACACACATGCAATCTAGAAGGATTTTGAGTAGTATTGTATTTGAATTTTTAAGATCATTTGTGAAGAAATGACATATTTACAATATTAAGTCTTCTAATACACAAACAAGTTGTGCTTTTCTGCTTATTTAGGTCTTTATTTCAGTCTTAGCATTTTTTTTCTGTACAGATATATTTAAATCTTTTATCAGATTTTTCTTATGTCTTGAAGTTGTTTTTGATGTTTGAAATTGTTTTTTGTAAAAAAAAATCTTGTAAGATTTTATTTTCTGGGGTGGGGGTTGTGGCTCAGTGGTAGAGTGCTTGCCTAGCACATGTGATAAGACGATGATTTTCCTGTTTTGTATGCCCTGTTAACATTTTGTAGGCAGTCCAGACTTGGGAGTTTTTTTTCCATAATCTAATGACATTTTATTTTTAATTTGCTATTCAGTCTGTTTATATTTCATGTAATTAAATGCACACATACCTCTTATTAGTTATTTTTTCGTTTCATCTGTTTTCTGGTAAAACCATTGTCTGTGTTTGATCTTCTTAAACATATTAATCAACTTTTTTAAACTCCATTTTTCTTTTCTGTGTTTTTTTGAGATGGGATTTTGCTAGGCTGACATCCTATTCACGTGCTCAAACAATGCTCCCGCCTCAGACTCCCAAGTAGCTGAGACTACAGGTATGCACTATTGTGCCTGGCTTAAATTCCATTTTCAGTAATTCCAAAATCTGACTCACCTGTGGACAAGTTTCTCCACATCTGGTTCTGTGTCTTCCTTTTTGGTGGTGAATGCCAGATTTCTATATGAAAAACTGTAGATGATTGGGTGATAATACCTTTCTCTAAAGGATTTAACTTGTCCTCTGGAAAAAAGCTATATGGAACCAAATAATGTTTGTTTGAACATAAAACAAGTTTCTTAAGGTTTTTACATCCTGTATAAGGATATTTGTTTGCATTGGCTTCTGGGATTGTAGCCCTCCAGTGGTCTTCAAATAAATCCCGACATGATCCCTAGTACTTTTTCTTAGCACATCCTACAGAAAGCTTTCCTATGCTCTTTAGTGAATTTCTTTTCAGCTTTTTAGCCCTTAAATTGCAGAGCTTAAGATTTGGCAAATATCTTGAGGGAATAATCAGTGAAGCAAGTTCTTCTTAGATTCTTGCTCCCTGAAGTCCTGGCTATCTTATCAATCCTGAGCTAAGATTTTTATTTCCTCAGTCCCTGAAGACCACTACAAGCTATATCTGCTTAGTTCTGCTTCCTCTACTGACCAGCCTCTTGTTTTTTTGCCCCCAAATCCTAAAAAATTGGTAATTGTCTCAGAGAGAAACTGGCACACAATATATTGAGTTCATGATAATGAACGTGTCATTTGGGCTCTTGGTTCTTCAAGTTTTGTCTGATTTGAAGCTCTTCAATACCTCTAAGATGATTTTTAAAAAATATTTTTCTTTAGTTGTAGATGGACACAATGACTTTATTTTGTTCATTTACTTTTATGTGGTGCTGAGGATGGAACCCAGTACCTCACATGGGTTAAGAGAGTGCTCTACCACTGAGCCACAGTCCAGCCCCCAGATGATTTTGTTTTGTATTTTATTCAGTTTTCTAGTTGTTTTTGGTATGGGTGTTGATTGGTTAGTAGCTCCTTTGTCAAAGTCAAGTTGTGGCATTTTTTTATGGAAGGAATGATCTAATGATAAATGATTATTAATCTAGGGCTTAAAAACACCCAGAAACATCTTAATTAAATCTTAAAATAGAAACAGAATTGAATTGCCTAAGACAAACTTAGATATTAAGCTAAAAAAAGGAGTACGTACTGCAGCTCATAATTCATTGAAAATATGGGTGTGAAGAAGATCATTATTCTGTCAATATTGGAGTACTAGACTCATAGCAAATATAAACAAGTTATAATAAAAACAGGTTGAGGAGAGTTTTTTTTTAATACAGTAAAATTTAGCTGACTTTTTTCAATGCCTTTTATAAAAAAGACTTTCACTTTCTTGCTCTTGAACAAGAGCTACACTTATGGCCCTTGATCCAATTTCACCAGTTTTCAATGACAAAATCACAACTTTTTCTGTAGCAAGTTCTCAGGGGAATGATTGAGCATAGGTCTGCAAGAAAAGCAAGAAAGTCCCTACTGCGGTGTCCTGACACCAGTTTTTGTAACATGCTTTTTGGACCTGTGAAGGACAGATAAAAATAAATTCACAGCCTCAATGGAAAACAGTGTAAGTTTGAGAAAAAGTTGAGCAGGGTCAGCTGTTATAGCTTATATATAATGGACTATTGCAAACTTACATAATAGAAAAACAGAAAATAGAAAATAGTAATGTACACCAGGGCTAGGCTTCATTCCACCCAGATGATGTTACTCTTTGCTAGCTCTATATCCCCTGAGGCTGCAGGCCCTGTAGGGTTTGGGACTAAGAGGACCTGTGCTTTCCTAGGGAGATGCCACAAGTCACCTAATTTTATAAGTATTTCTTTGCATAGACTTTTATAGTTTCTTTAAAAACTGTTTTGTATAAACAAGGATTAGTCCTTGTTTATACCTTGCTGCAAAGGTACCTAAGACTGATAGAAGGTCACCAATAAGCATGTAAGTACACAGACATTACCTTGAGTCTGGCAGGTGACTTAAGGCTAATAGATCATACAACACCAAGGTGCCAAGTTAATATAGGAAGGTTTTTAAAAAAGTATTATTATATGAATGGAAAATATAGCATAATTTTCTAACTTACAATATTTTTAAGTCTTGTTTAGTAAGTATGTACTGAGCATCAAGTAACATGAAAAATCTGAAATCATAAATAAAAGGTATGATGTTCTACATGTATGGGGTCCTTTCGGAGAAGTGAATTTTCACAGCAGGAGCTATTCTCTTTTACTATGTATAGTTTTTAGATGACATTTTACTACTGTATATAGTAGTAAAGTAGATGGATTACTTTCCAATAAATAACATGCCTGTTTTAAGCATGATTGACTCATGAGGGGAATGACCTTTGTTAGTTTGTATATGATTCCCATTGATACCATTTGGATATCAATGATTCTGAAAGATTAGAAATTCTTGCACTGGGTAACTCCTGGTTATCTTGTGGTATAATTGAGCTCTTGGAAGAGCCATAAAAAGACACATAAATTAAATGTTTTAGATCTGAAAAATATCATTCTATGGTGTGACACGTAGACTTGCCCAAAAATAATGCTTGAAGATCAAAAGGGGCTGCACCTAGACTTGGCTTCTAATGGTGTTTTTCCTGGGAGAATAATGACTTTGTATCCATGGATGGAAGGGCTTCAACTGCCTACAAGCTCAGGGTGATGCTGGCTTTCCTAGAGAATTCCAGATATAACTGGCATATCAACTATGACTACTTCTGCTTTAGGACTATTCTGTTCAATATGGTAGCCACTTGCCACATATGGTTGTATAGTGCTTAAAGCTTGTCTTAATGAGACTGCTGAAAATGAAAATACACATTGTAGTTTAAAGACTGCAAGAAAAATGTAAAAATATTAATGATTATTTTAAATCATGTACATGCTAAAGGGTACTATTTTGGGTATATTGAGTTAAATAAAATAGATTATTAAAATTAATTTTATCTAGTTTTGTAATGTGGCCACCAGAAAATTTGAAATCATATACGTGACTTGCTTGTGCTTTTTCCAAGAAGAAGAGACAGCAATGGAAGGCAATTATCCTGAATATCAATCCCTACTGCATGTTCAGCAGAAAGCACTAGTGTTGATAAGGTGCGATTCATAGCTGAATGAAGTTCTCACCTTCTTTTGTGTTTATGCTTGAACATCAGCTTGATCCTTACAAATCCCCTTGCCCTTTTTGAGAGCTTATCTGGAGTTGCATTGATTCCAGGACTAGTTTAGCTGTATTACTATGGCATGATCCTTCTGGAACCTTATTGAATGCTCTGGATATTCAAAAAAATTTCTTCACACAGACTAGCTCTAGAATGTCAGTCCTCCATAATATTTGGGAATTGTTTAGTTGAATCTTGCTATTAGCCTATCTTACAGAATTTTACCCTATTCATGCACAGTTTGCAATTTAGCAGTAGATTCAAGGAAAGACTATGCAGATTCCTGGATTCTTCTTTTTTTTTTTTTTTTTGCATATCTTTCTTCTCTGGGGTAGTTTGTTCCATAAATTCCAGCCATTTCAGCCTCAGTGAACTCTAATTTATAGTTCCTCAATTCAGACATCTACTACATAATAGTTTAAACTTCATCCCATGAAGAGTTTGGTCAAATCCTTCCTGTGAAATGACTCCATATGGGAAGATGAAACAACAGCTTGTCATACTTGATTTCTTTTCCTTTTCTCAGAGATCACAGTCCTTTGCTGCTTTTATTCCAATGTCTGGAAGCAGTTGTTTCATATAATTTGTGCAGCTTTTCAGTTGTTTATGGTGGCAGGAAAGTTCAGTATTTTATCCATCATTATACAAGTGGAACTCAATTAAGGATTTTTAATCATTATTTCTTCAATTGCTAATCACTCCTTTATTTTGCTTTAGAAGTTGTCATACATTTTATAACTTGCAGCCTTAACTACATGGGTTATAAATTTCTTATTTTATTACCTCCTGGACAATACAAAAACCTTAGAACATTAGCCTTCCCTAGACTTTTGTGTTAGTTTTATCCTTTTTATGTATATTTGTGTGTCTACACCCACACTCATACCACATACATTTGACCTCAAGACATAATTTTTGTTTAATATAGATTTGCTTACTTCTTTACCCTTTAATTAGCCTACATTCCTTTTGTTATTTCCTCTATCCGAAAACTTCAAGTTGGTATCTTTTTAGTATAGGTCTGCTAGTGCAAAACTCCCTCAGATTATATTTATTTGAACCTGTTTTAATTTTACCTTCATTTAAAAATTTTTTTTATTACCTTCATTTTTTTGAGTGAACTTTTGGCTAGATATAGAATTCTATTTTGGCAGTTCTTCTAACATTTTGAAGATTTTTTTTTTTTGGTTTCTAAGTCAGTTTTCAATCTGATGTTTATTCCTTAGAGGTAATGCTTCCTGTCTCCCTTGCTGTTTTTTTTTTTAACATGCTTGTTTGTCTTTATTTTTTATAATTTTGCTATGCTATGTCTACATGTGGTTTTGTTTTATTTATCCTGCTTTGGAATTAGAGTGCATCTTATATCTTTGGCTTACTATTTTTCCTTAGTTTTAGAGACTTTGTGGCCCTTAACTTTGAAATAGTGTTTTGTTCCATTTCTCACTATTCTTGTGTTGAGATTTCAAAGTATGTTAGACAATTTTATCAAGCCCCAAATGTTTCTTAAGCAGTAGTCTGAATTTTCCATGCTTTTCCCCTTTTCTTTTTAATCTGGGTGCTTTCTTCTATAGACTTCCATTGTGAATTACAATTTGTAATTATGATTTTAGGCTTGAAATAATGATCTTTTCCTCCTGGGAGAATTTACTTTTGCTTTTTTGTAGGCTGTTAGGGCAGAATAGCCCACTTTAATCTAAACGGAGGCTGAATCAATTTGAAGATGGGTTTAGCCTTTAGTCAGAGCACATTTTAGTCAGAGGGTATACTTTGATTTTACCAACTGAAGGTTTTCCTTTGGTCCTTTGGTTTTCCCAACTGAAGCCTTCAATATTTTGACCTGTGCCCCTTTTACTTGGACAGGATCTGTACATAATTTTTGCTTCCCACCCCAATCCTGTGAAGTTGCTGAGAATTCTACTAAGTTTTTCAGCCTCCTTGCTGACGCTTTCAAACGGGCTAATGCATCCACAGTAAAAAAAAAAAAAAAAGGCTCCCAACATTTGCCTCACTTCTCTGGGCTTACTCTTTCTTTCTAAAGTCTTATTTTTTTTTTAGGTTGTCATTGCTTTGGTAGCTCCCTAATGTCTTCAAAGCAATGATTTTTGGGTTTATTCCTGCCTTTTCAGTTATTTTTAGTGACTGCATCAGTCTTGAATAGCCAGCTCATCGTTGGCTGGAAAATGAGATTTCTCATGGTTTGGAATTAGAAGGGTAGAGATTAGAACCTGACTTTAACTAGAAAATATGCTCTAAGAGGGCTGCTTTCCTGCTCTTAGGCTCTACTAGATTGTTCTCAATTGTTCTCCTGCCATGGGCCCAATGGACTTATTGTTTTCTCCACCTGGGATACTCCTATTGCCTCTCTTTATCTAATAAACTCACACCCATCTTACAAATCTTAGCTTAAATATAGAAAAGTCCTCACAGAGAAGTCTTCAGCTATTTCCTACACTACATTAGATTTCCCTAAATTTTTCTTTTACAGTAATTTTCACACTTACAATTATGAAAATAATCACAATTTAATGTTTGTTTTCACCAAGCAGGAATTCAGTCAGCTTTGCAGTTTGTGCTAACACAATGCCAATCACATAGTAGATGCTACAAAAATGAATATAATCTATACTGGCATGCTTTCAAATAGATCAATACTTCCTAAAATGTGTTGCATGGAAATAGGGTTCTAAGGTCAAATGGCTTTTGGAAAAATCTCATAGTATATTTGTGTTAGGGAAAATTACAGTGGGCATTAACATATTTTAAAAAATCTCAGGAATTTTATAATTTAAAAAAGCTGTTTTAACTTTGCTTATATTTATTTTAATATTTTTTTAAAAATGTTTGATCTGAAGAATATACTTCAGAAATAATTTTGTTAAGGACTTTCTAGAAATAGAAACTTGGAGAGATTTTAGGGTTTAGGAAAAAACAAACAATTCCAGTATGAGTTAATATATTGCATACTCTAGTGGAGTGAAATAAAATTAAAGAGGCTCCATTTCAGCTATATTTATAGGAATAGGGTTCCACTGATATGGAAAAAAATATTTTCTTCCTCCAATTTACCACAATGTCTATAGCTCCACAAATGGCATGAAATGGAGAGGTTGTGAACACTGATCTCGGGGGACTGTTGTCATGAATTACTTTATATTGAATTGCCTATTTTAGCCACATATTTCTATAGTCAAGCCAACCCAGCAACTATGTTGCAACTGCCAGATTTCTATTAACAGTTTACTAGACTTTGCATCAAAAAGAATGACAAGAATAATAAAATCAAATGGAAGCAGCATTTCAACTGGCAAATAAAACAATTTTCTTTTCAGAGAATTCCCACTAGCTAATTGTAAATTGAAGATTGTTTATATTATCATTAAACAAGTAATATCTAATTTACATTTATTCCTATTGGATTTCCCTCTTCTATTGCTCTCCCTCTGGCTCTCTCCTTTCTTTAATGAATTTGGAATTAATCACTAGAAAAATACCATGATTATATTCACATCTGTATAACTGTTCCTTTTCTAGCCCTTCAGTTATTTTTCTCTTGCCTTGAAATACATTTACCCTTTGAAGTTTTCTAGCTAAATTCCCTCTTCTATCCTCCACTTATTTATATTGCATTCTTCCCTTTTCCATTCTTTTCTTCTTAATCATAAAAATCTTTTGACTGCCACTTTTCAGAAAAGGTAGTAGCTTTAATGCATCATGAAGTCATGAGGGATGTTAAATGATATGGTGCATGATCAGGACTGCAGGATCAAGCTGAAAACCAATAGAGAGTGTAAAAGAATTATTTTCCATTAGTTTCTGTTTGCCATAGAACATATTCTTTAGAGTTATCAATAATATCTTGCTTCAGGTTATCAAATGCATTTTTTTTGTTACTGTCACCTGTCTGCTCCAGGTTGTTGACTCGACTTTGTCTCCACACTGCATTTCCTTTTTTCTATTTATTTATTTATTCTAATTTGTTATATATGACAGCAGAATGCATTTCAATTCATATTATAAATATAGAGACAAATTTTTCATGTCTCTGGATGTACACAAAGTTGAGTCATACATTGCATTTCTATCAAGTATTTCATGCAGAGTTTGAGATGTAGGGAGCTACATTAGGACACCATTGATCAGTAGGGTGGATGAGTACCAAATCTCTGTGCCTTCATCCATAACAATTGAACTGCAATATAAACTATCTTTTAAGTATATTTACATGATTATTCCAATAACATCTTGTTTATGTCCAAACCTGAATTGTATATTCATAATAGTTCTACATTAGACCTTGCCATACAATTAGGCACTCAAAAAAATTCCAGTTCTCTTTTTTCTTACATCAAATTTTTATTGCCATGATTCTCTTCATCTTTTTGTGTGGGTAAATGCCACATTGTTAGTAAACTATACTTAACAAATCCAACACATGGCTTATCTTTTTCTCCCCAATTTTTCTTAGAACAAATATTTAACTGCCTCCTCTGTTTTAAGAAAAAAGATTAACTTTAAACAGAGACATGAGATGGGAGGGAAAGGGAGAGATAAGGGAAATTGCATAGAAATGAAGGGAGACCCTCATTGCTATACAAAATTACATATAAGAGGTTGTGAGGGGAACGGGAAAATAAACAAGGAGAGAAATGAATTACAGTAGATGGGGTAGAGAGAGAAGATGGGAGGGGAGGGGAGGGGGGATAGTAGGGGATAGGAAAGGTAGCAGAATACAACAGTTACTAATAGGGCATTATCTAAAAATGTGGATGTGTAACCGATGTGATTCTGCAATCTGTATTTGGGGTAAAAATTGGGAGTTCATAACCCACTTCAATCTAATGTATGAAATATGATATGTCAAGAGCTTTGTAATGTTGTGAACAACCAATAAAAAAAAAGAATCTATGGTTGGGGGGCTGGGGTTGTGGCTTAGTGGTAGAGTGCTCACCTAGCATGCATGAGGCACTGGGTTCGATCCTCAGCACCACATAAATGTAAAATAAGGATATTGTGTCCACTTAAAAACTAAAAAATAAATATTTAAAAAATAAATAAATAAACATGAATCTATGGTGGGGTACATTAGTTAGGAAAATATAGTTATTCTCTCAAGAAGAGTGTGATATAGTGGAGAACCTGGAAGATAAATAAGTAATAGATCAAGTGCAGAGGTATGTGTAGGCTATTATGGGAGCCTAGAAGAGGTTACTAAGCCAGATTTGCAGAATCAGAAAATTCCCCAGATGATATAACTAGTATCAAGTTTTGAAATACAGGTAAGAATTATACCAGAGAAAACAAGGGAAATGAATGGTTGCAGGAAGAGCTTTTAGGAAGCAGAAGCAAATGTGTAAAGATATGAACACACCTCATTCTTCTTCGAGAGGGGAAGAGCTTGGTGAGATGAACAGGGGAATGCACAGTTTAAGATGGTCCTTGTGTACCAATTTAAAGGGTGAATATCTTGAGGACAGAATACCCCTGAATACTTGGAGTTGGGCAGGGCTATGTGATTGTTTTTGACCAATAAGCTGTGAGAAAAGGTGCAGTAAGACACCCTGGACTTTGCCCTTTCCAATCTTTCTTTCCCTGCCACAAGAGGTGAGGAAGTGGACTCTTCAGGTGATGCAATTGCAGGCAGATAGAGCCACCACCAGCCTGTGCTGCTGAATCACAGACTGCAAAATTAGTCAACCCTGGAGGATTATTCTGATCTGGAGCAGTGAGAACTACTGAGATTTTGGAGTTATTTGTCATCACAGCAGAATATTGACTGTCTTCACCGACACACGTTCTTAGATCTTTTCTTACACCCAATCTAAAGTTGCCACCCCCACTCTCAGCCATCATCATGTAATTCACTGCAATTATTACTGTATAAAATGATTTTTCATTTGTTTATCAATTATTGTATATATTTATTTTTGAACTTGTAAAGCAATGATTTGTTTTTCTTGTTCACCGTTGTATTCCAAAACCTAGAACTATGCCTAACTCATAGCATGAGAAAGACCATTTTGAAATGAGAGCAGTTTTACTGAGAAAGTGAGAAAAGGGCATAGGACCCACTCAATCATTTTACGAACTGCTTGTGGAAAGAGAAAATTGAATTTATTTCTTACATAATATGCAAGACATGGAAGGAGAGAGTAGTAAGTTTTATAGAGATGATTTCAGTCACAGAAAAGGAGGCCTGAGCACCAATTTGGGTGAGAAGATAACAATAAGGGAGCTCAGAATTCAATTAACTTGAATCATTGCTGTTGTCATTACTGATTTTACACCTTGTGATAGTAACTAATAACTTATGGTGGCAGCAATGGGAACTTCCCTTGGTATTCTATAGTTTGTATGTGTGACTTTGTGTGTGTGTGTGTGTGGCCCTTTTGTCATTTGTTCCATACAAGTACGTTTTCATTCCTGATCTCTGTTACTGATAGGACTACTGGTCCTATTGCTCTTATTGATTTTTCCAAATTAAGATCTAAAGTTGCCATGACAGATAGCAATGCTTTATATCTGGAGACTGGATGGTACTAAATAAAGAAACGTCCTAGTTTCTGAATCACAGACCATGAATTTTGGAGCAAAACATAAGGTCACTAAGCAAAACAAATTAGTGGCATGCCGATGACCACTAAGACAGAATGATGAATGCTCACTGAAACAATAGTCTATAGGAAATGTTAAGAATTAGTCATTAAAGTCTAACACACTTAGCATTCTCTTTCTGGTATATTTGTAGAGATTACAAAATATTTTGTTGGCCTTCATGGTCAAACTTGAATTCTTGCTGGTTACAAATTCTGGTTTAGTTCTGTTTCATTCATTTGGGTAACTTTGACCAAGTTTTTGAATTTGGTCATTGTCCACAATTGTAAAATAGGGATTAATAAATGACAACACTGTGTTCTGGTAAGAATGAAATGATTTGAATCAGCAAAGGGCTCACCACAAACTTGGACTAAATGAAGTTAGCAATTGTTTTAGAGATAATGTATTTGAAATATTACCCAATGTTGTTTCTGTTTCCGGCAACCTAAAAGAGTCCTTCAATAAGGTCAATGCCACATGACCTATTTTGTTTCTGTGTCTTTCTACTAGACAGAAAGAAGGAATAGAGAACTTTTTCTGGTGCTGAAAGGAGAAGTATGATCTATCAGATCTTTGTTCACATGTATTCACCTATCCCCTCTTCATCACCATGGGTGCAGTATACATCACTGCTTCCTTCATGTTCATTTAGTCATGTGACTTGATTTGGTCTTATAGTAGGTGGAAAGTACTTTGTTCAACAAGAAGCAAAGGGATGTGACAAAAGCACAAGCTTGACATTTTTACATGTAGCTGGGTCTGACTTACACTCCTGTGTGTCCATGAAAAGAATCTGGCCTGGGGTATTCACTGGATCAAGGAGGATGGGAAACAGCACAAGTTTACTGCACACAACTTGCAGCTTAGAGTAAGCTGACCAAACTTGCCTAGGTTCACTGACACCCAACCCCCAGCCCACAGACATTTAAGTAAGACTATTCAATGGTTCTTTTAAGTCTCTTAGCTTTTGGACTGATGTGCTGCACAGTGCTGTTATAACAATAGATGACTGATGACTAATCAAGGAGAAAGACAGAACAAGCAACAAGGAGCAAAGTCTTGGCCATCCCTTTCTTTGTAAGAGAAACCCTGGGAAAAGAGTGGGGCAGGTAGAAATATCAGGTATTTTTCTGTGAATCAAAAAATTTTCAGACTAATTCTTTACTCTCTCATGTTATCTCTTAAGAAGATGGCAAGCCTCTCAGACATTCATCTGACTGATACAATGTAGTATTCAAAATAGCATTAGTAGAAGGAAGCATTTGAATGACCAAGATTGTTCTTTTGGTTACTCTCAGTTTGCATGTGGCATGATGGGATCCAGAATTTCCATATGTTCCAGGGTAGATAAGGAGTTTTGAGAGAATTGGTAGACATGAATATGACTGGGGCTAAGACAAAGAGATTTTAGAGAATTTGACCAGGACCACAGATTTCAACCCCAGGCTCCAGTGCAATGCTCCCCTCCCAAAAGAGAAGGGGTCATTCATGTATCAGTAGATGGCTATTGTGGTGATATGGTAATCATACAGGATTGGGGACATCTTAGGATAGCCCAGTACAACTTGGGAAGTCTGCACAAAGAGAAGAAGTTTTCCAACCCTGCTGTCCTGTGCTCAACTATATTCACAGACACCACTTTGAGAAAGTAAGACAGACTGAATCCTTTTGAGAATAAAAATTTTACAGTGTTAAAGACAGAAGATGTTTCTGTTAAGGTGAAAGAAGCTGTGTTCTCCACTGCATTCAGCAGGAATTTTAGCTCTAGAGCAAGATAAGATCCAATTATAGTAAATAATATTTTTTTCACAACTTAATAATAGCATACACTTTGATGATAATGTAATTTTGTGAATTACTATTTTTATTGAAAAGGTTTTTAGAGATCAACTAGTCTAATTGTTCTAATAATGTTTTGATTCTCTTAAGCACTATCAGAGATAGCACATTCATGATCCCATTCCATTTCTGTATAGCTATAAACACTAGAAAGACTTTTCTTGTATAGAGCTAAGGTTTATCTTCCTGTTATTCAGAGGTGTTGTCTTGTTCTGAAACCACAGAAAATTCTATTCTCTATTCCACATGACAGATAGACTTACACTCACCAAAAAAGAGAAAAAGAACCATCAACTAAATGTTTCATATAATCCATATCTGTAATCATGTTTCTCATATGCAGTCATGATTCACAAATTTTTAAACAAAAACAATAAAACTAAGAATAGCCACAAATTGGAATAGTGTGTTGAAAAACTGACTACAAAATATAGGATTGGGGAGTATTAGGTTATCACAAGTTTATATAAAAAGAAAGATCTGGTGACCATCTTCCACTGATTTGATGGAAAGGTGGTATCCACGTGATCTAAAGTAGTTCTGTGTTGGTAATATGATACTTAAGTCATTTTAATATCCAGTCTTTATCCTCTACTCTTTCTTTCCTTTAACCTCAACCTCCACTCTTACACCAAGTTTGTTGGGTCTATTTGCTTAACAATACTTGAATCAGCTTCTTCTCTGAACCCCAATATATACCACCCGAGTTTGCATTACTATATTATTCAATATAGAGTTCTGCAGTTGTCTTCAAACTGTTTTTTTCCTCTCAATTGTTTTCCACATTGAAAGATGAATAAGTTTTCTAAAATTCTAATATAATCTTGTTTCTTTCATATTTATTCTTAGGTACATGGAATCTACTCTTACCATAACTGATTTTCATTTATTCATACTTCTCTTTTTGTATTTTTCTGTGTTGCATATAATTTTAGTGTTTAAATCTATGTGTTTTTCTTAAACACAAGTACAATATTCCAAAGTGCTCAATCAAAAAGAATGATATTCTCCAGGGTTAGAGGAAGTTCTAGTTTTGCTAGATTTATTAAATCATGAATTGAATGTTATTCTCAGGGGGTGTCTGGATAGATTTTTAAGGGCAACTTTGACTTTACCTGATTTTTTAAAATTCTCTAATAAAATGTTACTCTACCTTGCTGATGTGAAACAATAGCAATACTTTTGTTTATAATTTTTGTTTTGATCATTTTTTAGAATTGTACAAATTATATTACATTAACAGCACAAAAATTCCTTTCAAGGAAATAATTATCTTATTTTGAAAAAGTATTTGGGCCTTAAGGTGAGCCTTTAACTTTAACACTTTATCATTTGACATCCAGACAAGATGTATTATTCCTTAGCAAATACTGTGTTTCTCAACCACGACTGCTCTCTGTATCATGAAATATTTGTTTTTTCAAAGCTATAACTTAAAATTCATCTTTATAATATGTAAATAAATATTAATATATGTGTATATCTATTTATAAATATATTTGGGGATGGAAGAAATTTGTAAGTGACTGTTGAATATTGATTGTGTGTTAGATTCTATATGGAATGCTCCTTGTATAACTTTTTATAACAAATTTATGCAATGGGTATTATATTATTTTATAGTGGAATGAACTGAGGTTTTGAAAAGTTAAGTTGTGGTAGTTAACCATGTAGGCTTTGCATTTGAATTGAATTTAGGAACCACATCTTTCTAGAGGTGGGATTTAGAGAATTTACTTAACTTATTTAATCTTACGTTTTTATATGTATAATGTGGAGATGTAACAGCATAAAAATTGAAGGATTCTTTAGGGGGATTCAAGGAAATAGTCTATAGGAAGCACTTAGTATGGTTACTGGCACTTGGTACACACTCTCCAAGAGTTACAATTTTCTCTTTTCTTTCTTTTTCTTTTTCTACTTTTGCCTAAGTCCCCAGGGCTAGTGAAGAGTTTCACATTTTTACTTAGTTCATTCTGAATCTAAATTGTAGTGCTTTAAAAAAAATCAGTGCTTTGTAGCTATACAAGATATTGAGGTTCATTTTCTAATAATTTTATGAGCATAGAATTTAATTTGCTCCAATTCAGTCCCTAATATTCCCTTTTCCCTCTACTCTTCTCTCCTCCTGCTTCCTTTCCTCAATTCTTTCAATCTTTCTTTTATTTATTTATTGTTTTTAAAATTAGTGCATTATAGATATATGCAAATTTAAGTGCTGTTTGTGTAATAGGCACATCTTCAGATTATCTGCATTACTAATCACACATAAAAAAGTGGAGACTTGTTTTTCTCTTATCTGGTGGCCCTATAGTCTCTTTATTGGGATATGGTATTAATTTTCTGTTTTGTTATATATTTTTTTTCTGCTCAATATGTCATCTCAACTCCTAGCTTGTGTATATCCCTTTCCTTAAGGACTTATTCTTTTCTCACTACCCATTACATTTGATGGCTCCTGTGGCTGCCAATTTCAGCATCTTGGCTCCATACTATAGTGCGAGCGTATGAGCACAAGATCTATCATATAGCTGTAGTTGTCTGGATTCATGGTGACTCCAATAGTTGAACATGTGACTCAAGTTGAGGTATTGTAATGAAGAACTTGACTCCATTATTTGGTGTTGCCCTGTTACAACTTTTCAGCCTCATTCCTTCTTCTCCCTTTTTTTTTTTTTCTGAGAAAACTGAACTAAAGCCAGAGCTCTCTACTTAGATGCTGTTGGAAGATTTAAGTCACACAAGTTCTTGCCCAAGTACAGAAACTCTCAGCCATAACCCACTTCCTAACCACAATAAAAGCCTCAAGCCAGTCTCCTTGTTGCCTTCAGTCAAATAGGCAAGTCTGGCCTGCTTTCCCCAGAAAATTCCATTATGTAAGAACTAAGTTTATTTTTTAATATCTAGTGTGTGTGTGTGTGTGTGTGTGTGTGCGCGCGCGCGCGCATGTTACCAGAACTCTTGACATCTGATCCAAACTTTGGGTGAGGATCCATCATGCTTCTGAAGATTGACAATAACAGACATTATGTGGGTCTTCTGTTCAACCTGAATTGTGGGCTACAATGATATGCTCAAGAGCTCCAATCATCTTATCCCCCAGAACATGAACAGATCTGAACAGAGCAGTTGAAGTGCCTTTAGCAGAGGGAATGTCTACAAACAATCTTAATATTGCCATGTGATTCCTCACCATGATCCCTGGTCTTTAGTAAGATGTTCTATTCTTATTAATGCTTTGATGTTGCTTACGTGAGAAGCAGTTCCTAAATTTTTATTTTATTTTATTTTTTAGTTTTCTGTGGTCACAACATCTTTATTTTATTTTTATGTGGTGTTGAGGATTGAACCCAGTGCCCTGCGCATGCCAGGCGAGCGTGCTACTGCTTGAGCCACATCCCCAGCCCACAGCTCCTAAATTTTACATTTATTTTTCTGAGGAATGAAACAGACTCCACCTATAGAATGCAAAGGAGCATGAACTAGTTCAAAGAAACCACAAGAGGGCTTTGGGCTTGCTTAGGCTGTAGAGCTAGTGGTGGTATTTTGGGGACAATTTTCTTAGGGCTCAAGAGGCAGAGATTTCATCAGCATGAAAAGTTATAAAAGTTTATAGTGAATAAGGTAAGATCCAATTTGTAGGTAATATTATTGGAATGTCACTATGAAAGCTTCATAGTTATTGTTTTTAATCTTCTGAGTTATCATTTAACAATTTATTTCCTTCGTGCACACGTAGTAATGTGGTGGATAGAAAAAGTTCACTTTCTCCATGTGCCTAGTTTATGTCCATGTTATAACCTAATTACTGGGGAAAACCCACTTATTATATACTCAACAATAGATATTTAAGAGAGCAATATAAGCAAAAATCCATTACAACTGATTTGAAGAAAGAGTCTATTATTTTAGTTTTGCCATAACTGATATTTATTTAAACTAAAGGCTCATTAACTTAGTTTTGCTAAGTATGATACTATAGCATTGGTATTAATTGAGGATATCCTATGAATTTTTTTAGTCTTAAAGAAATCATGGTTATTTTGTTTATCAATCAATATTTTAAAATTTAAAAACAGTGCTTAATAAGCATATAGAATTGTTAGAATCCCAGAGTGAGAAGGTGAACTACCATCCTATTTCCTTAATTTATAGGTTATAAATTTTTTTTTTTTTTTTTTTTTTGCGGACACAACATCTTCGTTTGTATGTGGTGCTGAGGATCGAACCCGGGCTGCATGCATGCCAGGCGAGCGCGCTACCGCTTGAGCCACATCCCCAGCCCATAGGTTATAAATTAAAGCCAGGGAGGCTAAGTGCTTCGCTCAAATTATAGGGAACTGAACCCAGAACATGGTACACCTGGCTCTCAATGAAGTCCTTTTCCACCATACCGTTTTCACCACCTACAAAATGAAGGTGATAGAGTACATAATTTTAATGGCTCTTTTCTTCTCTAACATTGTTAATTAAAAGGAAAAAAACCTTATGCTATTACCAAAATTTATAAATAACTGGGAACAAATAATTATCTCATTGTGTGGGGAACTATGGCACTAAAACTGACTTACTGATCATACATCCTTTCCTAACCAGCATCCTCTGATGATTCAGTCCTTACCCCTGCTTTATGACAGCCTAAATACTGGACTAAAAAGCTAACAAGATATGATCTGGCCTGTATTTAGAGCTCTTGTGGCTCTACATGTAGGTCTAGCAATCACTGTCTTACTGATTTCTACAAATCTATCTTAGAATTCACAAACTTCCACTTTCAACTTAAATACAAATAGAATTTCATTCATGTTGTTGGCAGTGGTTTCCTGAATGGCAAACTCCTTGTTTTAGTCCATTCAGGCCCTACAACAAAATACTTTAGATTGGGTAATTATAAACAATAGAAATTTATTTCTCTTCCTCCCTGATTAACATTAAACAGGGACGAGAGGTGGGAGGGAAAGGGAGAGAGAAGGGAAATTGCATGGAAATGGAAGGAGACCCTCATCATTATACAAAATTACATATAAGAGGAGCTGAGGGAAAGGGGGAAAAAAACAAGGGAGAGAAATGAAGTACAGTAGATGGGGTAGAGAGAGAAGACGGGAGGGAAAGGGAGGGGAGGGGGGATAGTAGAGGATAGGAAAGGCAACAGAATACAACAGACACTAGTATGTAAAAACGGGGATATGTAACTGATGTGATTCTGCAATCTGTATACGGGGGGAAAAATGGGAGTTCATAACCCACTTGAATCAAATGTATGAAATATGATATGTCAAGAGCTATGTAATGTTTTGAACAACTAATAAAAAAATAAAAAAGAAAAAAAGAAATTTATTTCTCACAGTTTGGGAGGCTGGGAAGTACAAAGCCAAGCATATTCAGTGTCTAAAAAGGTTCATTTTTCATAAATGGTGCCTTTTTGTTGCATCCTCACATGGCAGAAGGGGTAAACAGGCTCCTTCAATACTCTTTTATAAAATGGGTACTAATCCTATTAATGAAAGCAAAGTCTATATGACCTAATCACTTTCAACACTGACCACTCCCTCTCTATTCTGCTGAGAGTTTACAGTGCTCCTAATTTGAGACAATGAGAGTGCAATGAGCAACCCAAGTCAGCAGACCACATAGCAGCAAAATGGCCACATTAACACACCAACCACTTGTGGGAAAATCCTACCAGTGAAGGTTGGCAGCTCTCCATACCTGCCTACATGAAAATATGTATTTTATGCTCCTTGGGGCACTGTTATAAGATTGAATTTTGTGCCCTTCAAATTCATGTATGGTCATCCTTGGGTATCCATGGGAGATAGGTTTCAGGACTCTCACACAGATACCCAAATCCATAGACACTCAAGTTCCTTAAATAAAACAATGTAGAACTTCCTTGTAATCTGTGTGCATCTGCCCACACACTTTAAATCATCTTGATACTATAATATTTAATATATAACTATATACCTGGTTGTTATTCTGTATTGTTTAGGGTAATGACAAGGGGGAATAAGTCTGTAAATGTTCAGTACAGATGAGACTATCTTAGTCCTTAGTAGATCATTGTTATGATTTAGATATGAGGTGTCCCCCCAAAGCTCAAGTGTGAGAGAATGCTAGAAAATTTAGAGGTTAAATTATTAGGTTATGAGAGCCTTAACCCAATCAGTGCATTAATCCCCCATAGGGATTTATTGGATGGTAACTATACGCAGGTAGGTGTGGCTGGAGGAGGGAGGTTTCTGGGGATGTGTTTTTTAAGCATATATTTTGTCCTTGTTGAGTTAAACTCTCTCTCTGCTTCCTGGTGGTTAAGTTCTGAGCCACTTTCCTCCCCCACACTCTTCTGCCATGATTTTCTGCCTCACCTCAGGCCCAGAGTCCTGGAGAAATCTGGACACAGACATGCACATAGGAACAACAGCCTGTGAAGATGAAAATGGAGATTTCAGAGACACAGCAGAAGCCAAGAAATGGCAAAATTGCTAGCAAAGCACCAGAAGTGAGGAGGAAGCTTGGAACAGATTCTCCCTCATGACTCTCAAAAGGAACCAACTCTCTGAACATCTTGATCTCAGACTCCAAAATAGAGACCAATAAATTTCTGTTGTTCTAAGACACCCAGTTTTGATACTTGGTTATAGCAATGGCAGCAAACTAATACAGGAATTATAAATGACAATGAGAAAATAAGTTAACAATAATTTTCCTTTCTTTGGGAGACTGTCAAAATTGTAGAATATAGCTGGCAACCTGGTGTAAGTGAAAAATTTAACAGATCTGGATTCAAATCTTAGCTTGACTAAACCGCATGATAGACTATAAATGATTATCTCCGTCTGTGGAATTTCATCTCAATTCCCAGAATTTTAAGACCAGGTAAAAGAAAGAAGAGACACATGAACTCAGTTTTTGTTTCCTCGGTATTATATGAGAGCTATATTTGAATCCAGATCTGTTGATTTTGACTTATTTTTGTCTGGGTTGATGTCCTGAGCGTTATTCAGTGTCTCTAAACCACAATACCTTTATTGAAAAAAATGGGGGACTGGTATTTAATTTATATTTTTTTCTGATGATTAAATAATACTATTTTGTTTACTGATTCAAAAATTCATTGTTTAATCTGCATTATTTCACAACCAACCAATGAGTACTGAATTATCTCCATTTATGGAAAAGAGTTTAGGCTCATGGATCATTCATTTAATCAGAACTCTTTTTGTACATTGGCTAATCATCTAAGGCTAAAGTCACAAATATTATACTACCCACTTCCCTGGCTTCTCTGCCTAGGGAAACACGTTTGTTGTATTTACATATATATACATATATATATATATATATATATATATATTCATATTTTTTCTATATTCTGTTTACTTGGCTATTTATGTGAAGAAGTTTGAATCAAAGATAGTATGACTATTTCATGATTAAGGTATCATGAAAATCCAAAAGGATCAATATGGCATTAAATAATAAATTATCAGAATTATACCTAATGCATACATATTAAATTGGGAAAATAATCCATCAAATATATTTACAAAAAAAATTTCTTTGTCTCAAAATGTAACAATTTTTTTGTATATTAGGTATATTTCTATGATTTAAAATTTGATATATGTTTGTCATCTCACTATAACACTCAAAATATTTTGATATATGTTTGTCATCTCACTAAAACATTCAAAATATTTTGGAGCTTGTATTTTAAAATATTTGCTAAAGAAAAATACTGTAAGATTTTAACAAAATAACTTTTTTTGTTTCATTTAAAAGAGATCTTTAAATTTATATATATAACTTTCCTAGAATGATGTTGTTAATGATTTACCTGTAGAGTATAATCTCCTAAAGAGATGATGATATATTTATTGTCTGTTTTAGAAGAGCCTTGAACAGGTACTTACACAAATTATGTGCATAATGAGCTTTACATGATGATAGTACAGGTCACTTATTTAACTTAAATTTTTTTATCTTTACAAATAATGTATTACTCTTATTGCTTTGGTAATTCTTATTTTGAATATTTAAATATATTACTAAGAAAACTGAAAAAAATCCTAGTAGTTTTATTCTTACATTGTGATTGTTTATTAACATTAATCCCTAAATTTATCTGTGCTGAATAAAATTTAGTCATTGCACAAGAAATGAATGATTTTATACTTTGTAAGAAGTTCTGAGAACTCAGCAGGAATTGAATTAAATGGTATGATGAAATATGATTGATCGTCTCTATTTACTGGAATACAATTTCTAGTCCTAGGATTTCAGGACCTTCAAAATGAAGAAGAGATGTGTGAACTTAACTGTTTGTTCCTCTATATTATAGGATATTCTATAAGATGCGGACTGGAAGCTTGTAACAATGCATTTGGAAAACTATCCATGATGCATTTCAGGGGTCCGATTCTTAGCTTCATCTAGCCTGCTCTGTCCTACAAAATCCACGTGGAAAATTGAAAGAATTTGCTCAGTGTTCTATTTTTAGAATATGTAAGCCAGGCTGTTTGAACTATGGATTATCATTTGGTAAACATTTAATTCTTGAGGACATTATGTTTCTTCTAAATAAGAACTGACCTTCAAGAAGATAGTTTCTATTATAAATGATAGTAAATGAGCATGGTAACAGTTTGTATCATTTTGTCTCTGTAAATGATTAGGCCTAAAATCCATCCTGGATCTTGCCTGAATGAGGACAATGAGAACTGATCAGAGAGTTTGAAAGAAGCCAGAGGTCTGAGAGGTGTTGCCATAACATTATCACAGAGCACTTGTCAGGTATGAGTATATGGGATACAAGATCATTTTTGCTTTTCTTTCAAGAGACTGACATTTAAAAAAAATGAATGGAAAATAAATCCTGATCTTGAGAAACTGGTTCTGGTGGTCACATTTTAAAATTTTAAGATAGGACATAATTCTAGAGTCATTGTCCCATTTGGGAAATCAACATTTAATAATAAAAGTTCTATTGATATTTTAATAAATGTCATGTTGTATAAGAGGAGAAGAAGCCTTGGGATCTTCACACACTTCGTGTTAAAGTGAATGTGGTGGCATATATATGTGCAGCATTTTATAGCACTTTGTGAAGCTGTATCTTCCAGTCATTTTGCTTTTAGGGAGCCGAGGGAAAGTCTACTAATTTCTCTGGACCTTGAGAAGCAATTTTGGAAAATTAATCTATTCACCACTTTCATAATGGTATAACATAAGGTTCAGAACATTGACCATGGATTTGGGCTGCCTAGGTTTGAATTCTTATTAGCTTATTACTAACTATATGACCTTATTTGCTGTATGCAAGTCACATAATCTCTTTTGTCACCTCATCTATAAAAATAAGGATATTGCTAATGCCTATTTCATAAAGTTTTTATGAAGATTAAATGAGGATAAAGCATATAAATAAAGTTCTCAGCATAGCACTTGACATATAGTAAGTATTCACACAGATGTATGATATTCCCTCTTTCAAGCCAGGGAGCAGAAAAATGATGAGGGTGCACAGAGAATGAGGGAGGCACTGCCCGTGGTTTGTATTTTCATTTGCTTCTTTTTCACTCACCAATAGCTTAGGGAGCTGCTCAGAAAGCCACAGCAGAGATTACTGGAGATACCATACAGAGTTAGAAATGTATTCAGAAAGACCAGAATGCTGCTTTTGTGTGTCACTAACCAAAAATGCAACATTGCTATTGTATGCATAAAAATAGGTAATGTCATCCAGACTCATCATAGTTAAATGATACAATTAGCAGAACAGTTGAACATACTTTTTAAAAAATGGAAAATAACTTCATTCAATATCTAGCAGAACTAAAATTTAAATACCCATCTCTTGTAATGTGCTTCTAAATATAGCTCAGTTTCTCACAATCTGCATGGTTCATCTTCTAGCATGAAGATTAGCATGTGCTTATATCCATAAAATTGGCAGATATTTAATTTATGGTAACTGGGTTTTTAATTTAAATGTTAGATTTAATAGGCTAGATAAAATGTAACAATTATGTATGAAAAAATTAATTGAGTCTATTGTAATTCATTCAAATAATGTTCACAATATAGGGTAAATGGGAAGTAAATCTTTTAAAATCTCCCAGTGCACTTTTTTTTGGTAGGTTCACCGTTCTTCAAGACAGTTTTATGGCACAGACCCTATTTTATAGACATACTTATTTAAGTGTCCTATGTAGAAAAAATCATCAAAAATAATTGAAAATCTAGATAATGATAAATGTTGAGGTCTATTCTATTTGATTCTTAAATTTGAGAACCAGAAAAACTATGATTGATTAATTCTACAAACCAAGTTAAAGGAATACTTCTTAATTTAGGACCATCTTGCTAGACTTTGGCTTATCTCTTACTAAAACTGATAAGCAAAAACCAAATTCACTTTTAGAAATTGCTGTAGCCGGGCATGGTGGCGCTCCATGTAATCCCAGAGGCTCTGGGAGGCTGAGGCAGGAGTTCAAAGCCAGCCTCAGCAATTTAGTGAGGCCCTAAGTAACTCAGAGAGACCCTGTCTCTAAATAAAATGTAAAAAAGGGCTGGGGATATGGCACAGTGGTTAAGTACCCCTGGATTTACTTCACAGTACCTCCTCCCCCCACAAAAAAGAAGAAAAATCGCTGTAGCAGATCATTTTGGTGTTTCATCCTGTATGTTCTCAGACATTTTTGGATTCTGTCTTGGGTAGTCAGAATTCTAAGATGTTTTTCAAGCTCTTGGCCCCTGATATACACGCTCCTTTTTCCAATAATGAAACCAAACACTAGGTACTGCTGAGAAGAGATTTTGCAGATGCAATTAAAGTCCTCATCAGTTGACCTTAAGATTGGGATATTATCTTACTTAATTACATGAATTCTTTAAAAGCAGAGAGCTTTCTCCACTTGTGGCAGAAGAGAAAGATAGAGATTAACCCTACTGGCCTGGTATAAAGCAAACATCCATCTTGTGAACTGTCTTTAGTCAAGGGTGGGGGTGAAAGGATGTGGCAGGGAAGGTGGGCAACCTATAGAACTGAGAGCAGTTTCTAGATAAAATGTAGAAGGAAAATGGAACCTCAGTCCTCTAACTACAAAGAAATGGATTCGGCTAACAATCAATGTACTTGCATCTGAGTCCAGATGCCCTGCCTAAGCACCCTAAATTCAGTCTAATGAGACCACGAGCAGAGAAGCTAGTTAGGTCACGCCTGGATTTCTGACCTTTAGAAACTATGAGCTAATAGTCAGTGTTCATTTAAACTGATGTTTGTGTTCATTTCTTTTCTTCTTTTTAAAAATAACTTCATTTTATTTATTTATTTATTTATTTTTTATGTGGTGCTGAGGATCAAACCCAGAGCCTTGCATGCGCTCTACTGCTGAGCCATAACCCCCATCCCTGTGTTCATTTCTTATGCACCAGTAGAAAGTTGGTATGGTAATACTTAACTGTTTCAGATAGCTCTGTTTGAGCTCAGGCTCACCTGAACTGGCAGTCCACCTCAGTGATTTACTGTGTGTCCATCTTTTTTCTACCTAGCATCTTTCCCAATGCGGTGGAAGCCTCCTTGGCCCTGTGCAATCACAAGTTGGAAGGAGAAGGTCTTCTTGCTCTTGGGGACCATTAACTCAGTAGAGGCTAAAATCTGTAGTTAAAAGTTCCAGTCTGTAAGTAAAATTTCCTTTACGTGGAAAACTCCAAATGCGCCACAGAAATCGTGGCAGAATGGAGCCTATAGGTAACTGCAGCTCCATTCAACAATCCCATCATTTTAATAACATGCCCTCCTTCTCATCTCAACTTCTTTCCACAATAAACTCCCATGCACATAAATTCTCATCCCAGACTGTCTTGTCAGCTAAATCCAACCTAAGAAAATTACAAGCCTTTTTAGATGAGCTGGATAAGAAGCAAACAGACCTCCCTCACTCTAGTACACCTTCTTAAAACATTCCAAGAGTGTTGTAGCTGTAGCTCAGTGGCAGAGTGCTTGCCTAGCACGTGTGAGGCACTGGGTTCAATTCTCAGCACCACATAAAAATAAACAAAATAAAGGCATTCTGTGCATTTACAACTACAAAAAAAAGTTTAAAAAAATATTCCCAAGAGATGTAGTAATCAAGGCAAAAAGGTTTAAGAGATTTGCTATTTCTTTAGCAAATCCCAAGAACATAATGCATTTGTATTGAAAGAGTAAGATTCAGGATTGTGTGAAATATAAATTATGAAAATGCTGAAAACTGCCTGTGTAATTACTGTGTCAACTCTCCAAACAATGATTATTATAATCCCTTTTATATAAAGAATGCTTCATTGTTTATCACGTACTTTCATATGTATCACCTCTTTTCAGTTCCACAATAATCTAGAAGTTTTTTTTTTTTTTTTTAGTGTTCCAATGAATAGTGTATTCTACAACATGGGGATATAAAAAATTATTTTGAGAAATAGTTATTAATTTGGGATTTTCTTCTGATGATTTAATAATTTTACCATCTAGGCGAGTACTCTTATCACTGAACCACACCACAAGTCTCCTAATAATATCATCACCTAAGCATCATTTTAATGTGTCTCAATTTCAAAATTATTTCGTGTTTTTTTACAGGTAAACATTTTGTTGTCTAATCTGCCAATTCCATGATTGTTAAAATTTCTTTCATTATACAGAGGCATCATGTAATTTAATAGAGTGATAAGTTGTTTCTACTATTTGTAGTCAATTTCTTTCATGTTTGTCTCATGTTCTGACTTACTATTAACTGAATCATATTTAACAAATTAGTTTTTCCATGAGATTTCTAGTTAAAATAATAAGGTTTTTAAATATTTTTTTTTTTTTTAGTTTTAAGTGGACACAATATCGTTATTTTATATTTATGTGGTGCTGAGGATTGAACCTAGTGCTTCAGGCATGCTAGCGAGCACTCTACCACTGAGCCACAACCCCAGCCCCTAAATTTTTTTTTTTTAGAGTTGCAAACTCTCAATAATTCCCACGCCCTAAATTCTCTGCATTCTAAAGGTTTGCCACTATTTCTAGGATGAATCGTGGATGAATGCATTTTGTGAAGAACTGATAAAATCCCCTTGGAAAAATTAGACATTCACTAGAAGGTCATTTCTCTTTCTATATTATAGTCTGAATTTCAACTGTTTAGCTCTTTGCTGGGATTTAAAAAAAAAAAACTTTTGACAGTCATTTCCTGCTGCTTTTTCAAATCTCAAAGAGTAGTCCTCTGTTTGAGCCATCACAGTTGGTTGTTAGGGAAAGGGTTTTTTATGTCACAATTGGAAGATTATGACTTCAGGCAGGTGAAAGTAGCAAAGGAAATAGAACTCAAACCAAAATCTTCAGTGGAGAAAAATTCAAGAAAACATGTAGCACTGATTCCAAGTTTTCAATTATCTTTCAGAATTTCCCCTTAAGCTGTCGTTATTCTTCAGAGACATATAAAAATATATGGTTTAGGATGAACTTTTCCACCTTTACTTTGATTATATTTTCTCTACTGCTTTCTCCTTATTTAACTTTAACATGTTAACAAAATAATTAACTTTGAAGATGATATTATTTTATATTTTTGCTTTTTAAAAAATGAATCAATTGATTCTTACATATATTCACATTGACTTAATTGAAGGTTAAAATTTGGAGATCTGCATAGGTTGAGCAGCAATTCTTGCTTAGGCATTTATAATAAGCCAGTATTATTGAGAGTCAGAACTATGACTACTGTGTTCTCAGACAGCCAGAAGTCACCTTGCCTTAGAAGTGTCTGAACTTGCACCTGGTAGAGCCTTTTTAGGACCTGAACTCTTCATTGCCTTAATATTGCTTTAGCTCACTAATTAAGGAATCATATACGTTTTCAGGCTTATTGTTCATTAGCAAATGACCATTTTCTAATGATCTGTGATCCATTTGACTGCCTAAATCACTTTATCTTAGAATTTCCTTCCTTGTTTATGTGATATTATATAGATTTTTATGCACACACAAATTTTTTCATAAAGCCCAAATCAGATTAATAATATAATGTATCTCATTGTGTTAGTCAGCTTTTTATCACTGTGACCAAAATACCCAAAAAAAGAACATTTAAGGGGAGAACAGAATTATTTTGGTTCATGGTCTCAGTCCAGGGTTAACTGAATTCATGCTCTAGGCCCAACATGAGGTAGAATATTACCTTGTAGGGTATAGTGGAGGAGAGCAGTTCAACTCTTGGCAGCCAGGAAGGAGGGTGGGTAATGGTGGGAAGGAGCCAGGAACAGGATGGAGTCCCCACTGGCATGCCCCCAGGGAATTACTTCCTCCCACTTTGCCCTGCCTGCCCATAGTTTCTATCACTTCTCAGTAGTCCATTCACTAAGAGAAATCTGAAACACAACTTTTCCCTTAGGAATAGCAACAGAACTTTTTTTTTTCTTATCCCACAGTAGCTTCCTTAAGTTTTGAAAAAGAAACATTTTCTCCATATCTTGTTAAGCAAATGGAAAACTACCAGTAATCCACTGATGTGGTCAGAGTCCTCATTATCCAATAATTCCCTGAAACTCTACCTCTGGACATTGCAGCACTGGGGACCATACCTTCAGTACATGAGGTTTGGGGGAACATTCCAGATCCAAACCATAATATTCACTGTAATTATCAATCATTGTCAAAAACAAACCTATTTTGTTATTCATAAAAATAAAAATTTGTATGAAATCCACTGAAAACGTAGAAAATAATCATCATGTCTCTTTACAGTAATTCCCAACTGTACTTCTGTGGATTATAATATTGTGAAAGTCAATGAAATGAATGGGATGCAAGTGTTAATCTTAAAAATTATAAATGGTATCATTAAACCTGGAAGTATATATCACCATGTCAAAATGTACATCAGTCACTAGGAAACCTATTCCTCAGAAATTCTGTTTTCAAGGAGGTAAGGATTAGAGGTCCTCCTGTTGGAAGGTGGGATGTGATATTTGGAGGTATTTGGAAAGAGTCCAGAAACTTAATTAAAAACTTATGTTCTTTCTATTGCCATTTTTTTTTATTTAAAAATGTTTTTAGTTGTAGATGGACATAACACCTTTATTTTATTTATTTATTTTTATGTGGTGCTGAGGATCAAACCCAGTGCCTCTCATGTGCTAGGCAAGCACTCCACCACTGCAGTATACCACCAGTCCCTCCCACTGCCATTCTTATTCTCTGCAAAAGGCATTATCTACCAAAATGGGTTGATATGAACAAATAAAGAATGTTCATCCTGCCTCCAGCAGACACCCACCGGAGCTCAGGCTCTGGCACAGGACTGCTTCATCAGACCAGCAGACCCCTGACAAAGATCAGACCTGGCCCAGATCTGCACACATCAACCTGTGTGGGACCCAGGTAGGCTTGGGCCCATCCTGCCACCTGCCAGAGCTTCATCACAGGACCACCTCTTCTGAGCAGACCACCATGGGAGCTCAGGCCTGGCCCAGATACACCCACATTGACATACACAAGACCCAGGCCCAGAGTAGGTCTGTGTCCCCCCGCCCCCAACACTTGGAATCCCAAGATAAACCACTTCCATTTTGAAACACTGAAGTCATTGCCATAGCCTTCCCCTTGCAGTAGACTCTAAGTTTTTGATAACAGACTGTGCCTAGAAGTAGCTTCATCTCAGTGTAGGCATCCCAAAGACACTGTAAAGCCCATCATTTCAACTCCATCTCTGTAAGACATTGCATCCATCTTGCGATACCTCCACTATTTTCTTGAATTACCTTGGCTATTGCCACCACCACTTTTAGTAGCAGTAGTATACATTGAGAAATACCAGCAGGGTTTGAAAGCCCAACATCAAGGTGAGGTACAATCTGCATGGGTACTCCAAGAATAAAGGGTAGAAACTGTAATATCTCAGATCCACACTGCAAGAAAGGAAGACACATAGACAACACGAAAAAAAGAAAAAGGGAGGAAATTGCTCCAAACAAACCAGGATACTACAATAACAGAACCCATGGACAGCAAAATTGATGAAATTTCAGAAGGCATTCAGAAGGTTCATAATTAAAATGATCCGTGAATTATAGAATGTCCTAAATGAGCAAATACAGGCAAGAAGTGATCACTCCAACAAAGAGATAAGAGAGAAAATACAGGTAGCATAAGATTGCTTCAAGAAAGAGAGAGAGACTCTGAAGAAAGGTCAGAAATCCTTGATATGAAGGAAACAATTAACCTAATAAAAAACTCATAACCAAGAGACTAGAACACTTGGAAGAAAGAATGTCAGATAATGAAGACAAAGTATACAATTTGGAAAATAAAATTGACCATACAGTGAAGACAGTAAGAAACCATGAACAGAATATCCAAGAATTATGGGATATAATCAAAAGACCAAATATAAGTGTTATTGGGATAGAGGAAGGCATAGAGTTCCAAACCAAAGGAATGAACAATCTATTCAATGAAATAATATCAGAAAATTTTCTGAACATGAAGAATGAATTGGAAAATCAAACAAAACAGGCTTACAGGACACCAAATGCACAAAATCACAACAGATCCACACCAAGGCACATTATAATGAAATAACTAGTATATAGAATAAAGAGAGAATTTCAAAATCCATAAGAGAAAGGAATCAGATCACATATAGAGGGAAACCCATTACAATATCTGCAGATTTTTCAACCTACACCCTGAAAGCTAGTGATCCTGGAACAACATATACCAAGCTCAGAAAAAATGGATGCCAACCAAAAATTTTATATCCAGGAAAATTAAGCTTTAGCTTTGATGACAAAATAAAAACCTTCCATGATAAACAAAAGTTATAAGAATTTACAACTAGAAAGCTTGCAATAAAGAATATCCTCAGCAAAGTATTCAAAGAAGAGAAAATGAAAAACAATGATGAAAATGAGCAGAGGGAGGGATTACACTAAAGGAAAATCTAATCAGAGGAGAAACAAAGTCATGTGAAATACCAAAAATAAACAAAAATGGCTGGGAATACAAATTATGTCTCAATAATAAACCTGAATGTTAATGACCTAAACTCATCAATAAAAAGACATAGACTAGCAGATTGAATAAAAAAAATTACCCGACAAGATGCAACCTCCAAGGGACTCATCTCATAGGAAAAGACATCCACAGACTGAAATTGAAGGTTTGGGAAAAACCATACCACTCATATGGACTGTGGAAACAAGCAGGGTTTTTTATCCTCATATCAAATAAAGTAGACTTCAAACTAAAGTTAATCAAAAGGGATAAAGAAGAACACTACATACTGCTCAAGGGAACCATACACCAATAAGTCTTAACAATTATAAATATATATGCCCCAAACAATGGAGCATCTACATTCATCCAACAAACTCTACTCAAGTTAAAGAGTCATATAAAATACAACACAATAATTCCAAATGACTTTAACACCCTTCTTTCACCATTGGATAAATCTTCCAAACAAAAGCTGAACAAAGAAACTATAGAACTCAATAATACAATCAATAACTTAGACTTCACTGACATATATAAAAATATATCATCCTTCAACAAGTGAATACACTTTCTTTTTAGCAAGACATGGATACTTCTGTAAAATAGATCTTATACTATACCACAAAGCAACTGTTAGCAAATATAAAAACATAGAGATACTACCCTGCATTCTATCAGATCATAATGAAATGAAACTAGAAATCAATGATAAAATAAGAAATAAAAGCTACTTGAACACCTGGAGACTTAATAACATGCTACTGAATGAACAATGCATTGCAGAAGACATCAAGGAGTAAATTAAAAAAATTTTAGAGTTGAATGAGAACACTGATACAGTTTATCAAAATCTCCGGGACACTATAAAGGAATTTCTAAGAGTAAAGATCATTGCATGGAGTTCATTCCTTAAAAGAAGAAAAAGTCAACAAATAAATGACTTAACATTACATCTCAAAGCCCCAGAAAAAGAAGAACAAATCAACACCAAAAGCAGTAGAAGACAGGAAATTATTAAAATCAGAGCTGAAATCAATAGCATTGAAACAATAGAAACAATTGGAAAATTGACAGAACAAAAGTTGGTTCTTTGAAAAACTAAATAAAATTGACAAACCCTTACCCATGCTAATAAAGAGAAGAGAGAAAACTCAAATCACTAACATACATGATGAAAAAGGAAATATCACAACAGACATTTCAGAAATACAGAATATAATTAGAAATTATTTTGAAAACTTGTACTCCAATAAAATAGAAAATATCAAAGGCATCGACAAATTTCTAGAGTAATATGATTTGCCAAAATTGATTCCAGATGATATACATAATTTAAACAGATTAATTTCCAGTAACAAAACAGAAGACTCCATCAGAAGCCTACCAACCAAGAAAAGCCCAGACCAGATGGATACACAGCTGAGTTCTATAAGATCTTTAAAGAAAAATTAATACCAATACTCTTCAATTTATTTCAGGAAATAGAAAAAGAGGCAGCACTTCCAAACTCATTCTATGAGGCTAATATCACCGTGATTCCAAAATCAAGCAAAAACACATCAAAAAAGAAAAGAAAAGAAAACTTCAGAACAATATCTCTAATGAACATAAATGCAAAAATTCTCAATAAAATTCTGGCAAATTGCATATAAAAACATATCACAGATAGTACACCACGATCAAGTGGGGTTCATCCTAAGGATGCAAGTTTGGTTCAACATACGGAAATCAATAAATGTAATTCTTTTCCTGAATAGACTTAAAGATAAGAACCATATGATCATCTCAATAGATACAGAAAAAGCACTTGATAAAATACAGCACCCATTCATGTTCAAAACACTAGAAAAATTAGGGATAACAGAAACATATCTCAGCATCGTAAAAGCTATGTATGCTAAACTCCAGAACAACAATTGAAAGCATTCCTTCTAAAAATTAGAACAAGACAGGGATATCCTCTTTCACCACTTCTACTTAACATAATTCTTGAAACACTGGCCAGAGCAATTAGACAGATGAAAGAAATTAAAGGGATACGGATAGGGAGGGGAAGGTAGGGGGAAAGAGTAGGAAAGACAGTGGAATGATGGTCATCATTAGCCTACATACATGTATGAAGACATGAAGTATGTGACTCTACTTTTTTTTATGATATTGTGACTCTACTTTGTGTACAATCAGAAATATGAAAAATTGTACTCTGTGTAATATGAATTGTAATGCATTCTGTTGTCATATATAACAAAATTAAAAATAAAAAAAGAATTTTTTAATGCTAGACCAGACTACTTCAATATGTTGACATTTCTTTTAAAATTTGCAGCTGTAATTAAGGCTTTGTCTGCTAAGTAACAAGTAGGTAAAAGTTTATATACAAAGTTTTAGGGCAGGAGAAAATTAATAATTGCTTTGCTAATAACTGCATATAGTAGGGTGGGTCTCTCAGTAGTTTTATTTGTCTATTGTGCAGATTCATGATTGTATTTCCCAATTATCTAAGACACTGATGTTGTCATTGCCTTCTCTAGGGGGCTTAATGTTTTAATTCTTGGCATTAATTACATTGTAAGTTCCTTAATAAGAGAAGTCGGAAACACATTTTTTCCTTAGGAATGGTAATAGAATTTTGCTTTCCTTCCAATCCCAAACCAACTCTATTACCTTAAGTATTTTTTTAATGATTTTTAAAAATTATATAGACAGCAGAATGCATTATAATTCATATTACACATATACACATATAGAGCACAAAATTTTCATATCTCTGGTTATAAGCAAAGTATATTCACAACAACTCATGTCTTCATACAAGTACTTGGGATAATGACATCCATCACATTCCACCATCATTTCTAACCCCATGTCCCCTCCCTTCCCCTCCCCCCCTGTCCCCTATCTAGAGTTCGTCTATTCCTCCCATGCTCCCCCTCCCTACCCCACTATGAGTCAGCCTCCTTATATCAGAGAAAACATTTGGCACTTGGTTTTTTGGGATTGGCTAACTTCACTTAGCATTATCTTCTCTAACTCTAAGATGGATGCAATGTCTTACAGAGATGGAGTTGAAAGGGTGGGCCTTACAGAGTCTTTGGGATGCCTGCACTGTGATGAAGCTGCTTCTAGGCCCTGTCTGTTGTCAAAAAGTTAGGGGCTACTGTGTAGGTAAGGCTATGGCGATGACTTCAGTGTCCCCAGATGGAAGTGGGTTAGGCTTGGGCTTCCAAGTGTGTTTGTGGGGGGTGGGAGGGGTGCGAACTAGGACCTACCCTGGGCCTGGGTCCTGTGCAAGTCAGAGTGGGCAGATCTGGTCCAGGCCTGACCTCCCATAGTAGTCTGCTGGTCAGAAGGGACAGTCCTGTGCCAGAGTTTGGGTTCTGGTGGGTGTCTGCCAGTGGTGAGATGGACCCAGGCCTACTGGGAGGCTGAGTCCCCAGCAGGTTGTTGTGAGCGAATCTGGGCTGGGCCTGACCTGCTGCATTAGTCTGCTAGTCAAAAGAGGTGGTTCTGTGCAGGAGGCTGGGTTCAGGTGGGAGTCTGCTTGTATAGGGATCTATTAATTAAGTTTTGAAAAATAAATCTATTTTCTCACATCTTGTTAAACATGGGAAAGCTATTCAATATAAACCACAAACATTTAGTGAGTGTGTATTATGTGCAGAGATGCAGATAAATGAAACATGGCCCTTTTCTTCAATTAGCTCACAAGAACAAAAAAGGAAATGTATATAACTAAATACAATTTTCTATGAAAACCCCATTGACGAAGTGGTTTCCAAGCTCAGAGGAGTGCATATTCATTCTATCTATAGTATTTCTATCTAACCTTCATCAAGTTTATATTTTACCTAAAACTTTAATAATGCGTATGCCATATGAAAAAGAGGAAAAGGTTTTATAGGTGGAAAAATATCATAAATAAAGGAAGTATGATAGTGTTCAAAGAAGAAAGTGTAGAGGAGGCACAGCTATATTAGAGAAGCATATTTGAATTCATGATAAATTCTTATATGTCCAAAAAATGAATAAAATAAGTAGCTTTTGAAAGTACTATCAAATTAATCTTGAAATGAATCCTATCTCTGCTCACTCCCCTTTTGACCACCAAACTGGGTTCCAACTGGGCAACAGGAATATCATGAATTTTGGAATCCTCAGATTACTCTTTTTTCAAAATACAGATACATCACTTGGTAGTAGTGAAGCCTTGAAAAATCTAAATCTAAACATTTTGTGCCAAAATGTTCCATTCTATAAGGTGGGGATAACTACAACTTTAAAGAATATCTTAATCTGTTTTCTGTGGCTATAAAAAATATCTGAGTCTAGGTAATTTGTAAAGAAGAGAGTTGTATTATTATTATTATTTTAGTTGTTGATGGATTTGTATTTTATTTATTTACATGCAGTGCTGAGAGTCAAACCCAATGCCTCACACATGCTAGGCAAGCGCTCTACCACTGAGCAACAACCTCAGCCCAAAGAAGAGAGATTTATTTAGTTTACAAGTTTGAAGGTCCAAGAGCATGATGCTGTCTCCTACTCTGCTCTAATGAGGTTCCTCCTGGCCACACCTCAAAATGGTGGATATGCATAGGAGAAGGAGAGATTGCATGGTGATATAGGAAGTCAGAGTGAGGAGAGGTCACTCTTGCTCTCATAATTCTTTTTCCTGCTCTCCCTCCCTTCCTCCCTCCCTTCCTTTCTTCCTTCCTTCCCTGGGAATTGAACTCAGGGGTACTTTACCACTGAGTTACAATCCAGACCTTTTTATTTTATTTTGAGATAAGGTCTCCCAAAGTTCCTGAGGCTGGCCTTGAACTTGTGCTCTTTCCTGCCTCAGCCTCCCAAGGAGCTGGGATTACAGATGTGCTCCACTGTACCCAGCCAGTCTTGTTCTTTTTATAACAATCCCCTCTCAAGATCAGCATTAATTCCTTCCAAGGGTAGTGCCCCCAATGATATTATTACCTTGCACTAAGCCCCAACTCTTGAAGATTTTACTACCTCTTAATAACACCACACTGAGGACTAAGTCTGTAAGATGTGAACTTTTGGGGAACAAACCACATGCAAACTATAGCACAGATATAAAAGGATAATAAGAAATATGTAAAACTTCTGGGACATTGTAGGTATTTGATACATGTGGCTTAAATCCCCTTTTCTGTCATCCAACTTGTGTGCAAAGTACAGAGATGAAAACGTATATACTCATGTATAGAACACTGCTCAGACTATAAGGGTCAAATATAATATGGATAGGTTTAGATGTCAGAGTATAAGACTGGACATTTAAATTAGGTTTTATGAAGAGGCAATTACATTTAAGAAATTCAGATTTTAAATGTTTTTAGTGATAACTGTAACAACTGTATATTATTGTATAACAAATAGCCACAAAATATTGCAGCCTAAATAATAACTGTTTGTAGTACAAGCCAGAGGTTGTGTTGATCCATCTACACTTGCTCTGCCTGTGGCTAGGTGGATGTGATGTCTTCACTCACCTGTCTGGTGCTTGACTGGCTGTCAGCTCAGTGATAAGACTATTGAGTGGTATAAATCCTGTCATCTATAAGGTCACATTAGGCTTGTTCACAGGTGGTGGCTGTGTTCCCAAGAGTGAGGAGCTACACTCTACCTCTTTGTAAGAGAACAAGCACATCACATTGTAAAGGAGCTTGGGTATTGGGAAAAGCAGAGAATTGTGGTCATTTTTTGCAATCTGAGTGTAGAAAGCTATTTTAGAATGAATGGTAGGATCAAATATATTGTTAGAGGAATCATTCTAAAAATAGTAGAAGAAATGGAAAGGAGGTAAAATGGACAAAACCAAAAAATCATTGTTACAAGGCTTTTGCAAAGAAGGGATACCAAAAGAGTAAAGGATGGGAATGGGGGTGGGGGAAGAGGGAAAGAAAAGGAAGATAGTTGGCAATGAAGATGACCAAATTATATTATGTGCCTATGCAAATATATCAATGAATCCTACTATTGTGTGTAATGATAATGCACCAATAAAAAATAAAAAGAAGGTTTTTGCAACTAAACTTGGAAACAATTATATTATAATGTAACAATTATATTCTGAGTCTTTTTTCTACCTTTTTACAAGGATAGAAGCTATTGACCTTGTTTACTTATTTTTTTTCCTCTACCTATCACCTCTAAGATTTCTGCCTTTGCCAGACCCCCTCTGGGCTGTTATTAGGTGGAATGGGAAGAAGAGGGAAAGCCTAGAACTGGAGTGGGTTGGGAGAGAACTTCCAGGATATTTTCTTATGGTAGTTTGGGAGAGGAAGGTATGATAAGAGTTGTGGTGTGAGAGTGAAGTTAATGGGAGAGGACACACAGAGCTGTGTCAGTGTTGTCATAGGTTAAATACCATGTCCACCATATTTAAGAAATAGTGAACAATGTGATTTACCAGGTCTCTTCTATTTGCCATCCCAAATTCAATCTTTTCTCTACCCTGCTCTTCTCTACATGAAAGTGGCCTTATATGTATCACCTTGCCCATCAGTTTCTGCTGAGGCAATGGGAGCTTACCAGGACATAAGAAGATAGGAAATGGAGTTTGGGTATTTATTCCTCTAGCCAGCAACAAAGTCTATCATTGTATGCATTCTTTTTAGAAACTGCTCTTATTTCCAATTTTATTCCAGATGAATTGACTATTATTTGTTCAGGTTTTTAAAACATATAATATCATATTCAGTCTTTCAGTAACTGTTATGAGGAAGGTAATATTATTTTTTATCTTACAGATGTGGAAACTAAAGTTCAGAGACAAATTAAGTGAGTTACCTACCAATCAATGTTATATCCCCCTTCTCTACCTCCCTGAACCAAGGCTTTCTAAAGCCACATTGGAAGAGAATCATTCTTCATATTTAGAATTCATTTGAGAGCACTGTAAACTCTCAGCAGAATAGAGAGGGAGTGGGCAGTGTTGAATTTTCTTACCTACTCTCTTTTTCTAAGGAATTATGATTAAAATTGTTCTGAAAGTCTCTGTTCATTCTCTTCTTTCTTGCTTGCTATTTTATTGGTTCTTTTTAGTTATACATGACAGTAGAATTCATTTTGATATAAATATACAAGCATGGAATATATCTTATTCTAATTAGGACCCTAGTCTTGTGGATGTACATGAGGGTGAGATTCACTGTGGTGTATTCATATATGTATATAGGAAAGTTAAGTCAGATTCATTCTGCTTCTTCTCTATTCCTATTCCCCCTCCCTTTCCTTTATTTCCCTTCATCTAATCTACTAAATTTCTATTCTTCCCCTCCTTGATTAAAGCCTCTTATTCACTATTACTAAAAGAAAGTGTAGTTTAGAAAACAAATAGAGATATGAGTAAACTATTCATTTTCTTAAAAAAAAATAGCCTGAGTAATTTCTCATTTTCCTTCTTGGTTGATCAGACACAGGTAAATACTAAATCCACCAAGCTTTTTTCCTTTTCTTTTTTTAATCTGAGCAACTTTTCCTTGAAAAAACAAAAAACAAAACAAAAAACCCACTATTTTGTGAAAAATTGTTTTTCAAAGAATTTCCTTAGTATTGTAGAAATCCTTAGATCAATTCATATAACTGTAATGTATAAGAAGAGTATTTATACAGTAATTCTATCTGTGGTTTAGGAGAAATGTAGAAACAAAAAAGTACTACAGATTTGTTCTCCTTGATTTGTAATTCATATGTCTTTTGTATCTATGTCTTTCCTAATAAGCATTTTAGGAAAGGTCTGACTAATGGACCCAACACTCTGGCTAACAATTGCCATGACTCTCTATTATCTATCTATATGAGTGTACATTTATATGGTTAGTTTGATATGAAATAAATAATAGTTGACTCATTTTGAAACTGCTTAGAATTGTCATTGATTTGCAAATGATTTCTAACTCTTTTGGCAAAGATAGAAATAGTTTGCTTTTTAAATTCAGGCATTTGATTTAAATTTGTTCTGTTTCTAAATGCGTTTTTAACTGTGACCTCTTGCAGTTTAAAACAAAATATTTTCCTCAGACCAGCACCAGTGGCTAATTCTACCTCTAGCTGTGGGAAGCAACATAAAGGGAGGGCCTTGTGCTGTGTAACAGTTTCCAATACAAGAGGTGTAGAGAACTCCTTGAAGCTACTTCACCAAGCAAGCCATGAGCTTTCAAAAGAGAAGATGATGTTTCATTTATGTACCAATCATTGAGATATTTATTTAAAATTTATTTATTCTAATTTGTTATATATGATAGAAGAATGCATTTCAATTCATAGTACACATATAGACACAATTTTTCATGTTTCTGGTTGTACACAAAATAGAGTCACAGCATTCATGTCTTCATACATGTACTTAGGGTAATGATGTTCGTCTCATTCCACTGTCTTTCTTACCTCCATGCCTCCTCCCTTCCCCTTGCTCCCTTTTGCCCTATCTAAAGTTCCTCCATTTCTCCCAGACCCCAACCACCACCCCCATTATAGATCAGCATCCACATATCAGAAAAAACATTTGGCATTTGATTTTTTTGAGATTGGCTTACTTCACTTAGCATAATATTCTCCAAATCTATCCATTTACCTGCAAATGCCATGATTTTATTATCTTTTAATGTAGAGTAGTATTACAGTGCATATGTATACCACATTTTCTTTATCCATTCATCTACTGAAGGGCATTTAGGCTGGTTTCACAATTTAGCTATTGTGAATTGTGCTGCTATAAATATTGATGTAGCTGTGTCACTGTAGTATGCTAATTTTAAGTCCTTTGGGTATAAACCAAGGAGTGGGATAGCTGGGTCAAATGGTGATTCCATTCCAAGTTTTCCAAGGAATCTCCATACTGCTTTCCAGATTGGTTGCACCAATTTGCAGTCCCACCAGCAATGTATGGATGTGCCTTTCTCCCCACATCCTCACCAACACTTATTGTTGTTTGTATTCTTAATAGCTGCCATTCTAACTGGAGTGAGATGAAATCTTAGAGTAGTTTTGATTTGCATTATGTTCAACAATCTACTTGCTAGAGATGTTAAACATTTTTTCATATATTTGTTGATTGATTGTATATCATCTTCTGAGAAATGTCTGTTCAGTTCCTTGGCCCAGTTATTGATTGGGTTATTTGTTTATTGGTGTTAAGATTTTTAATTTCTTTATATATCCTACAGATTAATGCTTTATCTGATGTGCATGTGGTAAAAAATTTGCTCCCATTCTATAGGCTCTCTATTCATTTCACTGTTTGTTCCTTTTAAATCCATCCCATTTATTGATTTTTTATTTTAATTCTTGTGCTACAGGAGTCTTTTTAAGGGAGCTGGGGCCTAATCTGACATGATAAAGATTTGGGACTACTTTTTCTTTTATTAGACACAGGGTCTCTGGTTTAATTCCTAGGTCCTTGATCCATTTTGAATTTAATTTTGTTCATGGTGAGAGATAGAGGTTTAATTTCATTTTGTTGCATATGGATTTACAGTTTTCCCAGCACCATTTGTTGAAGAGGCTATCTTTTGTCCAATATATGTTTTTGGTGCCTTTGTCTAATATGAGGTAACTGTATTTAAGTCTGTTTGTCTCTGTGTCCTCTATTCTGTCCAATTGGTCTACATGTCTATTTTTGTGCCAACACCATGCTGTTTTTGTTACTATTGCTCTGTAGTATAGTTTAAAATCTGGTATAGTGATGCTTTCTGCTTCACTGTTCCTGTTAAGGATTGCTTTAGCTATTCTGGGTCTCTTATTTTTCCAGATGAATTTCATGACTTGTTTTCTAAATCTATGAGAATATCATTGGGATTTTGGTTGGAATTGCATTAAATGTGTATAGTGCTTTTGGTAGTATTGTCATTTTGACAATATTAATTCTGCATATCCAAAAACAAGGTAGATATTTTCATCTTCTAAGGTCTTCTTTAATTTTTTCTTTAGGGTTCTGTAGTTTTCATGTAGAGGTTTTTCACATTTTTGTTCAGTTGATCCCCAAGGTTTTTTTTTTTTTTTTTTTTTTTGTGTGTGTGTGTGGCTATTGAAATGGGGTAGTTTTTCTTGTTTCTCTTTCAGAGGATTTGTCACTGATTAACTGAAATGCCTTTGATTTATGGGTATTGATTTTATATCCTGCTACTTTGCTGAATTCACTTATTAGTTCTAGAAGTTTCCAGGTGGAACTTTTGGGGTCTTCTAGGTATAGAATCATATCATCTGCAAATAGTGATAGTTTGAGTTCTTTTTTTCCAATCCACATTCCTTCAATTTCTTTCAACTGTCTAATTGCTCTGGCTAGAGTTTCAAGAACTGTTTTAAATAGAAGTGATGAAAGAGTGCATTCCTATCTTGTTCCAGTTTTTAGAGGGAATGTTTTTAATTTTTGTCCATTTAGAATGATGTTGGCCTGGGACTTAGCATAGATAGCTTTTAAGATGTTGATATATGTTCCTATTAACCCTAGTTTTTCTAGTGTCTTGAACAAAAAGAGGAGCTGTATTTTGTCAAGTGCTTTTTCTGCATCTATTGAGATGATCATATGTTTCTTATCTTTAAGTCTATTCATGTGATGAATTACATTTGTTGATTTCCATATGTTGAGCCAAACTTGCATCCCTCAAATTAACCCCACTTGATATGTTTTTTGTTTGATTTGCCAGAATGTTATTGAGAGTTTTTGCATCTATGTTCATTAGAGATATTGGTCTGAAGTTTTCTTTTTTTGATGCCTGGTTTTGGAATCAGGGTGATATTAGCCTCATAGAATGAGTATGGAAGTGTTTTGTCATTTTCTATTTTATAAAATAATTTGAGGACTATTCATATTAATTCTTCTTTGAAGGTCTTATAGAACTTGGTTGTGTATTCATCTGGCCGTGAGCTTTTCTTTGTTGGTAGGGCTTCTCATGGCATCTTCTATTTCATTGCTTGAAATTGATCTGTTTAAATTGTGCATATCATCCTAATTCAGTTTGGGCAAATTGTAAGACTATAGAAAATTATCAATGCCTTCAATACTTTCTATTTTATTGGAGTACTAATTTTCAAATTTATCTAATTAAAAGTACAAAATTTCTAATTATCTTCTGTTTTTCTGTAGTATCTGTTGTGTTATTTCCTTTTTCATCACAGATGTTAGTAATTTTAGTTTTCTCTCTCCTTCTCTTCATTAGCATGGCTAAGGTCTGTCAATTTTATTTATTTTTTCAAAGAATCAACTTTTGTTCTGTCATGTTAAGTCATTTATTTGTTGACTTTTTCTTCTTTTAAGGAATGAACTCCATGCAGTGATCTTTCCTCTTAGAACTGCCTTCATAGTGTCCCAGAGATTTTAATATGTTGTATCAGTGCTCTCATCTAACTCTAAGAATTTTTTAATTTACTCCTTGATGTCTTCTGCAACCCATTGTTCATTCAGCAGCATGTTATTAAGTCTCCAGGTGTTCGAGTAACTTTTATTTCTTATTTTATCATTGATTTCTAGTTTCATTCCATTATGATCTGAAAGAATGCAGGCTAGTATCTCTACTTTTTTATATTTGCTAAGAGTTGCTTTGTGGCATAGTATAAAAATGCATGTTCTGCTGAGAAGAAAGTGTATTCACTTGTTGATGGATGAAATATTCTATATATGTCAGTTAAGTCTAAGTTATTTATTGTATTATTGAGTTCTATAGTTTCTTTGTGAAGCTTTTGTTTGGAAGTTCTATCCAGTGGTAAAAGAGGTGTGTTAAAGTCACCCAGAATTATTGTGTTGTGTTTTATATGACTCTTGAACTTGAGTAGAGTTTGTTTGATGAATGTAGATGCTCCATTGTTTGGAGCATATATATTTATAATTGTATGTCTTGTTGATATATGTTTCCCTTAAGCAGTATGAAATGTCCTTCTTTATCCCTTTGATTAACTTTAGTTTGAAGTCTACTTTATTTGATATAAAAATGGAAACCCCTGCTTGTTTTCATAGTTCATGTGAGTGGTATTTTTTTCCCCAATCTTTCACCTTCAGTCTGTGGATGACTTTTCTCATGAGATGAGTCTGTTTAAGGCAGAATATCCTTGTGTCTTTTTTAGAAATCTAATCTTTTAGTCTATGTCTTTTGATTGGTGAGTTTAGGCCAATACCATTCAGGGTTATTATTGAGACATGATTTGTTTTCCTGGTCATTTTTGTTTATTTTTGGTATTTAACCTGGCTTGCTTTCTCCTTTGATTGTTTTTTCCTTTCTGATTTTCATTGTTTATTTTAATTTTCTCCTCATGAAATATTTTGCTCAGGATGTTCTGCAGTGCAGACTTCCTAGTTGTAATTTGTTTTAACTTTTGTTTATCATGGAAGGTTTTTATTTTGTCATAAACTCTAAAGCTTAATTTTGCTGGATATAAGATTTTTGACTGGCATCAATTTTTTTTCTGAGCTTGGTATATGTTATTCCAGGATCACTAGCTTTCAGGGTGTGGGTTGAAAAATCTGCAGCTATTGTAATTGGTTTCCCTCTATATGTGATATGGTTCCTTTCTCTTGTGGCTTTTAAAATTCTCTCTTTATTCTAGGCATTTTTATTATAATGTGCCATTGAATGGATCTGTTGTGATTTTGTGCATTTGGTGTCCTGTAAGCCTCTTGTGTTTGATTTTCTAATTCATTCTTTATGTTCAGAAAATTTTCTGATATTATTTCATTGAAGAGATTGTTCATTTCTTTGGTTTGAAACTCTATGCCTTCCTCTATTCCAATATTTCTTAAATTTGATCTTTGTATATTATCCCACAATTTTTGAAGGTTCTGCTCATGATTTCTTACCATCTTCACTGTGTGGTCAACATTCTTTTGAAGATTATATATTTTGTCTTCATTGTCTTAGGTTCTGTCTTCCAAAATTCTGGTATGTTGGTGGTGCTTTGTATTGAGTTTTTAATTTGGTTTATTGTTTCTTTTATTTCAAGGATTTCCTTTTTTTGTTGTTCAGAACCTCTATGTCCTTATTGAAATAATCCTTTCCTTCATGTATTTGCTTATATAGATCTTTATTAAAATGATCTCTTGTTGCCTGTATTTGCCCTCTTATATCAGCTTTTAATTCATAGATCAAAATTGTGTATATGCAGAATTCCTTCTCTGTAATTTCTTCTATTGTACAGGCCATGAATTCTAATAATGTAGTATTTTAGTTTATTTGGGGCACTTTATTCCCTTGTTTTTTTATGTTCTTCATGTTTCTTCTCTTCTAGCCCTGTGGATCAGAGGCATTACAGTTTTTACTCTGTAGGCTTATAGTGTTCCTGCAAGGTTCCAATACCTCTCATTTAAGGGGGAGAAGAATAGTAACAGATCCAAATAGAAACAGTATACAGCCTTAACCCAAATAGCTGCTATTAAGAAGTTTATAGTTTTGTCACAATGTCTAGAAATCATGAGTCAATTATTATCCACAATATAAACAGTAGGTTTGCAAAAGAGTCTACAGTTTCTGATGGTGGACAAAGAACTGGGGGTGATGTGTAGAATGAGATTTTGAGGGGGTAAAAGATGAGGATATAGAGTTATTATATTTTAGAAAGTGTAAAAGAGGGGGCTGGGGTTGTGGCTTAGTGACAGAGCACTTGCCTCGCACATGTGAGGCACTGGGTTATATCCTCAGCACCACATAAAAATGAATAAACAAAATAAAGATATTGTGCCCATGTGTAGCCAAAAAATATTGAAAAAAAAGAGAGTGTAAAAGAGAAATATAAAGAAGTTGGTTAGTAGTAGGAAAAGAGAGAGAAAGTGATTTTAGGAAGACATGTAAGTAGGAAAACAGTAGAGAAAAAAACATAATATTAAGAAAAATAAAAATGTAAAAATAGGAGATACAAGAATATACAACACAACTGTAATATACTATTCAGACATCCTAGTCCTCAGTAGCCTAATTTATGAAAAGTATTTGGTTTCACAAATGTTGGGGATGTGAAGGCAAGAGAAGGGAGAGAAGAAAGAAAAAAAATCTCAAGGGAAAATATAGGGTTGTTTTTGTTGGAGATCAGTATCTTTCCTGCTTCCCTTCTCATCTAATAGGTGGGGTTGTCTGTTGTTTGTTGATATCTCCACCCTCAGATGTAAAGGTTCTTATGGTGCGGGGGTTGGTCTTGGGGGCGGAGTGCCTGGAGTGGGGTATAGCACTTGCTGGTCCACCATAGGAGACCCCACCCCAAAGATCTCCTTTGGGCCCGCTTGTGTGATGTTGGTACCTAGTCTTATCTCCTTATATTGTCTGTAAACTTCATAAATCCTGGTCTTTAATTTAGTCTCTAAACTGTTTGTCACTCATCTCCTTCCTTTCAACTTCCTAATCAGGCACCTTTCTCTCCAGAGGTCTTGTGGGCTAGTGGCTCCTGGGGAGAGGAGGGAGTTAGGGGCTAAAGGTACCTTGATATTGCTTCTAAACCCCAGCTGGTGTTCCAAACTAGGGATTGCTCCAACTAAAATGGTGATGAAGGTTCCCAAGATTGAGGTAGCTGCTTTCAGGGATGGGATGTTGGGTTGGGTGGGGCCAGGCAGTGGCAGTGGGTGGTGTGTTAAAAAATGCAGCTCTGTGGTATGCAGTGTTGTGGCTGATGGCTATCTCCAGATTCTGTGCAGTGTCCTCAGGTGCAGCCTACTGCACATAGTGGACTATATCAGTGGTTGCAGTGTCCCAAGATGGAGGCAACTTACGGAACCCCACATTGGTAGATGGCAGTCCACATGGGTGTGGTGGCTGGAGTTCCTGCATGTGGGCAGCAGCCAGTTTTTCTGCATGGGAGTAGCGGCCGGGATTCCTGTCTGGGTGCTGATGGCGGTCGTCCTACTCGGGCACCAGAAATCCAGCATGGGTGAGTGGCTGGGAGTCTTGCACTGACCCTGAGATCCAGAGACCTGTGTAGGCACAGAAACTGTGATTCCTGCACAGGAGCGGCTGTCAGGGGTCCTCTAATCACTCTCAGAGAAATAGTATTCACACCACTTAAATCCCAGGTCACAGAGCAACACAGAATGCAGCCTCCCTCTAGCCTGCAGCCTCCCTCTAGCCTGCAGCCTCCCTCTAGCCTGTCATCTTGAATCCTCCTCCCAATCATTGAGAGTTTAATGTAACTTTCATTTGTTGCTCCTTGACTTTCTGATTCCGGATCTTTAAGGCAATATTCTATTTTGTCCATTTATTCTAGTTCAAGTTATTCTAGATGACCTATAACCTATTCAGTGCTCAATCAAGTCTTCCACCATCTAACACAAGATATGTTCCAGGAACCATGTACCTTTATATTGCCAAGTATTATTTCTATATCCCAGTGTAGTTTATATACCATACAAGTCTGAAAAAATTGATAATACTATAGAAAAATTACTCCTATCCCATATTAGTAAAACATAATTTTAGTCTTCTAGATATGGACTTTTGAATCACTTATTTTCTGTATTGATCATTAAAAGCTCTCATAAGGTATTACAAATTTCTTTATTACTATAGAAGGGAAAAGAAATTCAAGGGCTTCCTGATACTTGACCTATTTTTATATTTCTTACTGAAATTTACCATCACCATCATCCTGGGTTTATCCTAACACTCCATATCCGATTCTCTGTGTGTGTTATGTGTGTGTGTTGTGTGTTATCTGTGTGTTGTGTCTGTGTGTGTGTGTGTGTCTGTGTGTGTGTGTGTGTGTGTGTGTGTGTGTATGCTCACAATGCATGCTGAGGATTGGACCCAGGGCATTGGATATGCTAATCACATATTCTCCTGTTGAGCTATACCTCCTTCCCTTCCACTGGAAGTTTTCAGTATGAATAGGAAGACAGTGTTGACTATGGATACAAGAGCTTTCAGCAATAATTGGCATTTTGTTGTGTGGTTGGTGGAGATTAAAAATGACCACAACCATTCATCTTTTCTAAATCTATGCCTTTCGCAGTATGACTTTGCTGCTTCTTACACCAATAGGTAGAGTCCATCTCTTTAAATTTGGCACATCTTGTGCCTTGATTTGAGCCAATAATGTGGTGAAATTATGCTCATTTCAAAAATCAGCCTTAAGGAGTCTTGAATGTTTCTTTTTTATTTTATTTTATTTTTTTTATTGTTGGTCGTTCAAAACATTACACAGTTCTTAATACATCATCTTTCACAGTTTGATTCAAGTGGGTTATGAACTCCCAACTTTACCCCGTATACAGATTGCTGTTTCACATCAGTTACCCTTCCATTGATTGACATATTGCCTTTCTAGTGTCTGATGTATTCTGCTGTCTGTCCTATTCTCTACTATCCCCCCTCCCCTCCCCTCCCCTCCCCTCCCCTTTTCTCATCCCTGTTTAATGTAAATCTTCTTCTCAAGCTCTTCGTCCTTACCCTGTCCTTGTTTACTCCCCTTATATCAAAGGGGTCATTTGGTATTTGTTTTTTAACGATTGACTAGCTTCACTTAGCATAATCTGCTCTAATGCCATCCATTTCCCTCCAAATTCTATGATTTTGTCGTTCCTTAATGCAGAGTAATACTCCATTGTGTATAAATGCCACATTTTTTTTATCCATTCATCTATTGAAGGGCATCTAGGCTGATTCCATAATCTTGCTATAGTGAATTGTGCTGCTATGAACATCATTGTAGCAGTGTCTCTGTAACATGCTCTTATTAGGTCTTTAGGGAATAGACGGAGAAGGGGAATAGCTGGGTCAAATGGTGGTTCCATTCCCAGCTTTCCAAGAAATCTCCATACTGCTTTCCAAATTGGCTGTACCAATTTGCAGTCCCACCAGCAATGAACAAGAGTGCCCTTTTCCCCACATCCTCTCCAGCACTTATTGTTGTTTGACTTCCTAATGGCTGCCAATTTTACTGGAGTGAGGTGGTATCTTAGGGTAGTTTTGATTTGCATTTCTCTAACTGCTAGCGATGGTGAGCATTTTTTCATGTACTTATTGATTGATTGTGTGTCCTCCGCTGAGAACTGTCTGTTCAGGTCCTTGGCCCATTTATTGATTGGGTTATTTGTTATCTTATTGTCTAATTTTTTGAGTTCTTTGTATATTCTGGTTATTAGGGCTCTATCTGAAGTGTGTGGATTAAAGATTTGTTCCCAGGATGTAGGCTCCCTGTTTATCTCTCTTATTGTTTCTTTTGCTGAGAAAAAACTTTTTAGTTTGAGTAAGTCCCATTTGTTGATTCTAGTTGTTAACTCTTGCGCTATGGGGAATGTTTCTAATTGTCCTTTTGATGTCCTGACTCACTGTCATGTGGGCTAGCCCAGACAGGTTGCTAGATAATAAAAGACACATTTTTATCATTGGCTTATGATATTTACTTATTAAAAAAAAGTGTAGTGAAGTCAACACTTGCTACCATTCCACAGGATCCTCACTCACATATGGACATTTATTTTCCCTCTGGATAAGACAGATGATATGCTTCAGCTTCACAAATACCTGCTTCTCCTCCCCTTTCTTGGGTAGGAATATGCCTTCTGATTCATCAAAGTCAGGCTCAATTGTACTACTCGATTGATTTCTGCTTCCTCTGAAATGCTGAGCTGCCTTCTTTCTAGGGCTAGGATAATATGACAGATTAGATGTGGTGGCACTGCCAGGCTCTAAAAAGTGAAGACATAGCCAAGCTAGCATCACATTGCATACCTGTCCCTCTGAAACCATTTTATTTCTTCTCATGCAATATATTTGAGTAACAACACAAAAAATAAACAGGAATTCAAGAGAAGAAAACTCATATGATTTTTCGCTTGACTTATGTGTCCATGTGAACTTGTAGACGTCATCTACCCTCACTGAGAGCCAACTTCTTAACAATGCAAGTCAACCCTGACTTCTTTGGCTTGGTTTTCAAGATTCTCTCAGCCAATTAGGCCATTGCCTCTTACTCTGTCACATGTTGTCATTGTGTCTTAGATCCAGTGCAAGTTTTTGTCTTTCTTGACTACACATTTGTCTTCTTTCTGCTGTGATTTTGCTTTTTGGGTTCTGGTAAGATGTGCCCTGAATTATTTGGGCAACCTCTTCCTGGGTAATATTGAACACTTTTTCCTTACCCCATTCTTCTCAGTTGAGATAAAATTATTATGAAACTGTAATGCTCAATTGATTGTTATGGTAGGTTTGAAACAACTTCTTGGTTAATATTCTATATGCCGTGTGTGTGTGTGTGGTTTAAGTAATCTTTTTCTTTTTACCCTGAAAAATAAACATCATTTTGAAAGATTCCAGCAAAAGCTCAGTTGCAAGCTTGTTTCATTCTCAACTAAACTTGTAGGAATCCTATCCAATACTTCTTTTGTAAAGACCTGAGTAGTAAGGGATTTAATTTGACAGTTAAAATTTCATTGAACACTCCAGAAACTAATCTTAAAGTTATTTCTTGCCTTTTGCATTGTAATCGACTCCTAGATATGTTATTTGTTTTGTTTTTATAAACATAATAGAATTCACAAGTAGTCCTTTTATATGGCAAGTTCTTTCCAGAGGAAGCACAAATCTAACAAAGCGGCAGGTACTCACCTGCATTTATCTGTCCTAGAAATTCATGAGGTATATGGGATCCCCTTCATTAGGAAAAAAGCTTCTTTTGAAAAGATGTCATATAATGAGCAACAACAGCAGATTTCTCATTGAAATCTGCTTTTGAGCAAAATTACAGTTTACTTTCTGATTTACACAATTGGATTTATTTCTACTTTTAGAGAATATGATAATTTTTTGCCCCCAAATGTGACACAAGCATAATTTTAATAAGTGTTTTTTGAAATTGTGTTATGAAATGTTCAAGGCAAACAAAAAGATATAAAAAAATTGCCTTTTGTATGTGCTGTACTAAGAACACACAGCTAAAGCATTGCCTTCTAAAGCATTTTAAAGAAATTTTTCTTACAAGACATGTCATCAAGTTGACACAGGTTTTTGTTGAAATTTGTCTTAAAATTTCATGGACTATCTTCTCTTTTTAATTTAATTAATATTTTTGGATTAGTAAATCATTTTCATAATTCCAAACTATGGAACAGGGTATATTGAAGGAAGTCTTGATTATGCCTTTTTTCTCTTTCCCATCTTTCTTTTCTTCTTTAAGTTACCATTTTTAATAGTTTTCTATTTATCCTTCACTATTTTCTTTTTGTAAATACAAATGTCTATTTGAATTTCCTTCCTTCCTTACACAAAAAGCAGTATATATCATTCTCTACATTGCATTTCCCACTTAATAACTTATCTTGAACATTACTTCATTTCAAACTTAAGTTTATGGCCACGTAGTACTTCATTTTAAGAATATACCATTGTTTATTCAGCCGATTCTCTATGGGCAACTACTATCAGTTCCAGTGTTTTACTTCTATAAATAATAATAGTACATAACTAGATGCATGCAAAATTTTGTAAGCTTCCTTAGTTAAGTGAGGGAAGTAGCCAGAGTTGCTAATGCACAGTTTTTAAATAAAAATAGTTACATATGAAGAATTCAAAGGGATGTTGATTATAGGTCATGCTTCTGGCCATCCCAGAAACATGGTTTGCATCTAATATCTTTGAAGTTGTCTTTTTTCTCGCTTATGGCAACTCTTATTCAAATATGACACCTTGAGGAATTTAAGAACATTTCCAAAAATGCTTTTGAATAGTGATTTTTGTCATTCCTGCTGATTTTGAAGTTATACTTCCTCTTACCACAAAAAGAAATCATGGGACTGTATTAAGAGGAAAATGGGTTGATGGTCAAGAGAATGGCTGTTACTGCTCTGTCCTTCAGGTTTCCTTTCCTCTCTGCAGTTCTGAAATTTAAATGGCCAGGTCATTCAAGTTACTAATACCAGTGCAAAACTTTCAGACTCCAAGCTCACAAGAATATGATAAAAGCAGTTCTTTACAATGAAGTACAATTGCTGCTAATATTAATTTAAGCCATTCTGTGCATTGTCTTTCCTGTAAAGATCTCTGTTTGGGAAACTGCATTTAGGTCAGACAGCAGCTAAGTGAACTTGCCGTCTCAGAGTTGCAGGAATTAGGCTGAAGAGATAAGCATTCCTGACAGGACTATATCCTTCCATTAGAGAGGCACCACCTTCCTGGTTCTGTAGATTGAAGGTGCTCATCTTTTTCTAAGCCCTTTACCTATAGTACAATTTTCAGTCAAATTATTCCTGCTTGCCTTGAAGGCTTGAGGCAATGTGGTTGAGCAGAACAGAATTTTATAATTTCGATCAAATAAAATATTTTTTTTTGTTGTTGTTAGTAGATGAAGTCCTCCGTACAAACATCATTAATTTTTTGAAGTAGTAACAGGTAGGATGTGACTTCAAAAATTTGCAGTTCTAGATCTACCTAAAAGGAAAATACTCTAATTAAAGAAGGAAGTTTAAAAAAATAGGAAAAAGACAATCTTAATTAAACCCATGGAGGTTTGTTTGAGATTAGAAAGAAATCATTTAGAAGAATCTGAAGTAAAATTGCAGTAATTAATTTATGCCTTCTGTGAAGAATTTGCCTTCATTCTAAATAGTTGCTTTCATTTTTAATGACTCATCTTTATTTACGACTATAATGGCAAGGCATTTATTTTGACCAAAGCTGGAAAGACATTCAGTGATACACTCATTCCTTCTCTTTCTTCCCTACCTCCCTCCCTTTCCTTCCTTCTGTCATCAAATATTTATTGGGTGATTAGATTATGCCATGAACTGTGCTAAGCACTAGATGTCAGTTTCATTTTTCTCTTTTCAAGAGAATGCTGATATTTATTAACAAAACAATGATAGTCTAATCTTGTCAAAAGTATATGTGCCGTGTACAATGCTAACTATACGGAGTACATAATTATTTTATACATTTAATTAGCTTTAAATACTACCTACATAGATCAGTAAAATTTCAATATCAAACATGAAAAATGAACTTTGCTGATAATGACCTTGGATATAACCACCTTGGAAAAGGTCATGTTATTGGTGAAAGACTTTGATCTTATTTTGGACCTTTTGATATTTTCCCAAAAATTCTATGCCTCAGAATAGTGATTCAAAAAGCATATTTGGAAATGTTTTTAGGACAATACTACATTTTTTAGTTGAAGTTCATTATAAATAAGTGATATAATTTTTTCTCACTTTTGATTCCATTTCTGATAACTCCTCAAGTCTTTCTACCTCACTCTCTGTGAGACGAATAGAAAAAATATTATGGGACCTGCTCCTGTACTTCTGGGATCCTGTTTTGACTTCTGATATTACACACTTTTTATGAAACATTAGTTTAGTAATTTTCCTTAATAGTGGCACTAACAGTTTTTTTGAATTTCAGTTGGAAGAGATACTGTTAATTATATTATTCTTTGGAGAAAAGTATCTCATTTCCCTTACTCTACTACTGTGGTTGTTTGCTTATATGAAGACACCAAAACACCAGATGCTTGTAAAAAAGAATTGAGTGACAGTTAATTAGTGCCTCATTTGAATTTTAATAACTGTCTGTAGAGGTGCAATAAATGACAAGAAATGCCCTAAATGAATGAAATGAACAAGGTTCAGTGCTTTTAGATTACAGGTAAGTTGAAAATGTTCACTAATAGAAAATTTTTATTCTGTTTAAAAAATTTTAACTAATCATGAACTTTACACAACAGGCTTAGTTGGGTGCTATGAGGAAAAGAAGGTAAAGGCAAATCTTCTTTCTTTTTTGAGCATTTAACTGACCAGGGAGAAGAAGGAATTGCAAAAGTTAACTGTCATATGGCACAGAATATGCGGGACATCAAAGAATTAAAATGATGTTAGAGAAAATAAAAAGTGGCTTAAAGATGGGATCCCGAAAAGAGATGAGGGTTCTATAAGTTAATATAAGAAGAAGAATATCCTCCTAAAGTTATTGTAATATGATTCAACTAACAAAACAGTGAAGTATAGAGCAAAAAAAAGACATCCGAATAAAGATAAGAATTTGGGGAATTTACCATCTTTTCTTTCTCAAACATTCAAGACTTGTTTCCAAACTGAGGGGAAAATGTTCGGTGCTTTACCTTTAAATGAGATGTTGGTTATAATGTTTTTTCAGATACTTTTCCTCAAGAGAAGAAAATTCCCTTCTACCACTAGTTTGCTAGGTGTTATGTATGAATGTTAAATTTTGTTACACATTTTTCTATATCAATCGAGAAGAATCAATAGTTTTTCTTTTTCTGGAAATCTGATAAACTACATTTATTGAGTTTTTAATGTTAACTCAACCTTGTATTTCTAGGATAAATCCTACTTGGTAGTAAGAAAGTATTATTCTTTTTATAGGTTGCTGGATTCACCATTTATTTTCATGATAATTATATACTGAATATCCGTATATGCTCAGAATATGTACAATTTTTTATAAATGTTTCTTATGTATTTGAAAATAATAGATATTTTGTGTAAGTTGTTCAAAATGCTTTGTATATATTTACAACATCATTTGTTAATCACATTGGTGAAATCTATATTGTTATAGATATTTTTGTCTTTTCCCAATTAGAGAAAAGGTAAAAAATCTTCTACAATGAGTATAGATTTGTTCACATATTCTTATAGTTCTATAAATTATGCTTTGTATAAATTGTAGCCATTGTAATTTTAAATAAGTGAAATATAAAGTTATTACATTTTAGTGGTGAATTGAACTATTTATTAACTTTGATTCCAATTTAACTCTATTCATGCCTCTAATCTTAAATCTATTTTCTCTGAAATTTATATATAAAAACTTTCTTTTTTAGAATTCTTATTATTTACCTTTTCTTATCATTGTAATTATTTATATTAATCCATATTATTGGAGTATATTTTACACATAATAAATGTACCCATTAGCATTCAGTTTAATGGTCTTTGCAACTTTTTTACCCCTGTGTAATCAATAGATATATAGATAACATTTCCATCATCCCTAGACATTCAAGCAAATCTTCCATTCCTAGATCTGGATGAACATGACATGCATTCTGTCACTGTAGTTCTAGGCTTTTAGAGAGTTCATATAAGTTGAATTTATATGGTATATATTACTTTGAACTCTTTTTGTCTGGAAACTTCTTTTTAACTTGGCATGTATTTGAGATTCTCCATATTATTGCATGTATCAGTAATTTGTTTTATTTTATAGTTAAGTAGTAGTCCATTATTCAGATATATCATAATTTATCCATTTGCTTATTGATATGGATTTGAGTTTTTCTAGATTTGGGCTATTTTGAATAAATCTCTGAATATTCTTGAACAAGTCTTTAGGTAAGTATGTTTTATTTCTCTGAGTACAATTACTAGGTCACATGGGAGATGCATATATCATGAGTGGTTGTACAAATCAATGTTCTTATCATCAATGCATGAGTTTCTAGTTTCTCTAAAATCTCACTGAACTTGATATTTTCAGTCTTTTTAATATTAACCATTCTAGTTAGTGTGTAGTGGTAATTGTGTTGTTTCCAAGTTGCATTTCCCTAATGGCTAATACACTGACCAACTTTTTGTGTCTAATATTAAACATTCACATATCTTCTTTGGTGAAATTTCTATTGAAATATTTTGTCCTTTTAAAAAGTTAATTATCTTTTTATTATTGAGTCATATTAGATTTTAGAATAATTGGGTTACAAGCGTATAGACAGTTAAATGTTTTGCAAATATATTTTCTTCCAGTCATTCACTTGATTTTATTTGACACCACCATTAGTGATGTCTTTCCAATAACAGAAATTTTACATTTTAATATCAAATTTCCCAATTTTTCTCTTTATGGCTCAAGATTGTTATGCCTATCTCAGAAATTCTTGGTGACTCAAGATTGTAGGGATTTTATTTATGTTCTCATCTAGAATGTATATAATTTTACTTTTACATTTCTGTCTCTGATCCATTCTGAGATAGCTTTTTTTCACTTGATGGTAAGAGTGGATATTCATTTTTCTCTTTTAAATATGATAGACAGAATCCCAGGACCAATTTTTGAAAGAGTACTCTTTCCTCAAGAAACAACTTCACATCTATTGATGAATAAAGTGCCTATGTATGTGTTCATTTTTTTCTGGTTTCTATTTTTTAAATTGATCTGTAGGTCTAACCTTATATCAATCTTTCACTGACTTGATTATTTAAATTTTTAACTTTGTCTTACTTTTTATTCTTTTATAGTTTTACATATCTAGATTCATTTTAGAGTTAACTTATTGATTTCTACAAAAAAAATCCATCTAGAATGTTTTTGTAGTTGAATTGAACCAAAGTTCAATTTAGAGAAAATTAATGTCATAATAATGAATCTTTCTTTCAATGAATATGGTATATCTTTACTGAGGTCTTTTAAAATTTATTTCATTAATAAGTTTTTTAGCATATAGAACTTTACTATGTTTTATTAATTTTCCTTAAGGGTTTTATATTTATTATTTAAAATAATAAATACTAAAACTTTTTTTAAAAGAAATATTAGACAAGGTTACAATTGGCTTTAGAGTTTTTTTTTTTAAAGATGGACACAAATATCTTTATTTATTATGTGGTGCTGAGGATCAAACCCAGTATCTCATAAGTGTGAGTCAAGCGCTCTACTGCTAAGCTATAACCCCAGCCCATGGAACTTTTTAATTTTTAATTTTTCAGTGTGAGCATATAGCAAAACAATTGATTTTTACATATTGACTTTGTATCATGTGGCTCGCTAAATTTACTTATTGGGTCTAATAATATTTGGTACATTTCTTAGGGTTTTCTATATATATTAGCTTATTATTTAGAAATGATAGTTTTACTTCTTTGGTTACAATATATATAGATATCTTGCCTTATTTCACGGTGAAGATCATGAGATTAATTTTGAATAAAATGAAACAAGTGGACATCCTTGTCTTGTTTCTGATTAAGGAGAAGTAATTACTACAACTATTATTATTATTATTATTATTCCAGGGATTGAAGCAAGAGGTACACAACCAATGAACCACATTCCCAGCCCTTTTTATTTGTTGAGACAAAGTCTTGCTAAATTGCTCATAGGGCCTTGCTAAGTTGCTAAGTCTGGCTTTGAACTTGTAATCTTCTTGCCCCAGCTTCCCAAGTCACAGGGATTACATACGTATGCCATCATAGCACATTCTCTCATTATTAAGATGAAATTTGTTGTAGGTTTTTAATTCTTCAAATTCAGATCCACTGTGGTCAGAAAACATATTTGATATGACTTAAATTCTTTTAAGTCAGTGAAATTCATTTTTTGTCCCATTATATATTCCATCTTTGTAAATATTTTATGGCATTTAAAAATAATGTGACTTTTGCTTGTTTTGTTTTCAGTATAAATTTGTACAAATACCATTAAGTCAAGATGGTTGATGTTATTTTTCACGTCTTCTATATCCTTACTGACTTTCTACTTGGAACAATTATGTAGGAGTGTATTTTTGATCTATAATTGTGGATTTTTTTCTTCAGTCAATTCTGCTAGTTTATGCTACATCTATTTAAAGCTCTGTTATTAAGTTTACAAACATCTAAGCTTGCCATATTATTATTGAATTGATCTCTTTATCATTATTAATATCCTTCTTTATCCTGGTAGTAATTCTGTTTCTTAAGTCAGACTTGATATTAAAATAGTGTCTCCAGTTTTTGCATTATATGTTTTCCCCATAAATTTATTTTAATTTATTGGTACTTTTGTATCTCAAATAGATTTATCATGGCCTATACTTACCATCCAATGTCTGGTAAGAAGTACAAGTATTTTGTTTTCTAAGTCATTTACTGTGGAAGGATGAGTCTGGACTCTTGCTCATCATGGCCAGAGTGAAAGTTTCACCTGTGTTTTCCATTCTTTCCCTATCCTTACATTGTCAACAAGTTATTTGTAAGTAACATATAGCCATTCTTTTTCTTTTTTCTTCTTCTTTTTTGAAATATGAGTCTTTAGAGTAATTAATCATATTATTAGAGTTAGTCATTCATTTTATCTATTATTATTGGTCTTTGTGTTTAGGTCTCAGATGTACTATAGCCTGGAACTCTGCAATACAGGGTTATTGGTATCTTCATTTATTTTTATGTGGTGCTGAGGATCAAACCCAATGCCTCATACATTCGAGGCAAGCACTTTACCACTGAGCTACAGTCCCAGCTCCTCAGGGTTATTGGTAGAATCCCACTTTTTTAGTCAGGTTTTTCACTGCTGTGACTAAAAGGCCCATCGGAACAATTTTAGGGAAAAAAGTTCATTTGAGAGTGAGCTCATGGTTTCAGAGGTCTTATTCCATAGAAGGCTCCATACCTCAGGGCTCAAGGTGAGGCAGAACAGAATGGTGGATGTGGCAGAGGGAACTAGCTCACCTGATGATCAGAAACAGAGACAGAAACTACACTTACCAGATACAAGTATATACCCAAAGCCACACCCCAGTTCCTACCTCCTTCAGCCACACCCTAGGACTTCAGTTACCAGTTAATCCTTATCAGGGAATTAAATTGCCGATTGGGTTAAGACTCTTACAACCCAGTAATTTCTCCTCTGAACCTTCTTGCATTGTCTCACACATGAGGTTTTAGGGAACAACTCACATGCAAACCATAACACCTACCACTGTCTGGTATGCAGGTAATTTTGGAAAAGCAGCCTCATTTTAAAGGTATGTTCCATATTCCAGATCTACCAACAACTGAACCTGGGACTGGATGAAAAAGATGACCACAATTCTTGTAGCTGTTACTGAGCTCCTGAATCTAAACTCAGATTATATCTTTATCAAGTGTACCAACCTCCAAAGATATAGAACCTGTGTGTTAGTCATGTTTTGGCTGCTGTGACTAAAAGATCTGACCAGAACAATTGTAGAGGAGGAAACGTTTATTTGGGGGCTCACAGTTTCAGAGATTTTAGTTTATAGACAGCTAGCTCCATTCCCCAGGGCTCCAGGTGAGGCAGAACATCATGGCAGAAGAGTTTGGTGGAGGGAAGAAGCTCACATGATGATCAAACAGCAGGAAGAGAGAATCCACTGGCAAGATTCAGTATATATACCCCCAAACCATGCCCCCAATGCCTATCTCCTCCAGCCACATCCTACCTACCTTCAGCTATCATTCAGTTAATCCAATCAAGGGATTAAATAACTGATTGGGTTAAGACTTTTATAACCCAACCATTTCTCCTCTAAACCTTGCATTTTCTAATACATGAGCTTTTGAGGTACAACTCACATCCAAACCATATCAACCTGCTCCTGTCAGGTTAGATGCAGGACTAGCATAGATCTTTGTCTGGTGTAAAGCCTACAAAACCTTCTAATAAAAGTAATTTTTGAGCTTGGGATTAGATAGTTGTGGAGAGACTGGAGCTGCTGAAGAACACAGTTATGAAGTGTAATGGCATTAGGAGCTGTCTAACAAGAATTAACAATATTGCAACCCCACATATTGCCCACTTAAAATTACAACAAAAAGAGGCAACCTCTTTCAAAATTCTTAATTATTTTATATTTTATGAACATTTGTTTACTTTAAAATTGTTTAATAGCTGAAAATTCATTGAGTCAAATATGCTGATTTTTCTTTTTAAATACATTTGTTAAATTTGACTTTTGTATTCTGTCTTGTTGAAATTCAAGTCTGTACAAAGGACACAAAATACTTATACAGATGGCTTTTCAGAAATGTTCCTCCCTCCCCTTATTTTTTTTCTTTTCTCCTTCTTCATTCTTCTTCTTCACACTAATTGCTCTGTATACAGTTTTTATAACCTTCATTGTAGTTTCTTGGGTCTGATCCATTACTTGTGTCCTCTGCTGAGTCTCTCTAGTCTGGGATGACTTGATTGATTTCTTCTTGACAGAATGAATGATGCCACATGGTTTATTTTCTTTTACTGTGTTGAGCTGATACCGGAGGAACACGTTGAGATTTTCACAGTTTGCAGCACAGGAAGATTGGGTTTTGAATACAAGATTAAATTCTTAACTCTTTCATAGTAGGTGAGGTATTCACAATAATGAGGTCTAGAAGAAATTATCTGTAAATAAAATTTTGAGATTTACAATTTTGAAAACTTGGCAGCTAAATGTATTTTATAATTTTAAATCTTATTAGTAAATATTAAAAGTTTTCATTATGTTTTGATTTTCAAGTTGAACAATAAAATCTGATTTTGAGACAGGAGAATGCTGAATAATGGACATGTGAGTTTGTTAAAATACATTATTTTAGAACCATACAGTTATTTTGATTTGTTATCATGAATATAGACTTTACTGATTCAGGGTTTGTGTTTATGAGGAAGCAGACTAGATGGCAGTTAATTTTGCATGATTTAAAACAGAGGTTTTAAAAACCACTAAGGGAAGTTTTATTTCTGAAAAAATATTTTCAAGAAATTTTAAGGTTTTTTTTTTGTTGTTATTCACAGTTATCTTCATTAAAAACATTATTTGTCAAAATAGGTTAATAGTTCAAGTTACCATATACATTAAAATTGTAATGCAATGAATTTTAAAAATCTTTCAGTAATACCATAAACTTAGTGCAATTTAATATGCCTCTAATTTTGTGTTTTGAATTCAGTATATGACTTTTCTTTCATAATGCCCTCTTTGTGTTTATGTGATTTCCAAAGCTTGAAAATAGTTACAAAGTAATTTTCACTTTCCTTTTTTTTTTTTTTTTTGTAAAAGTTAAAAAAACGAAACAAAACAATAGGTAAGTGTACTTACATTGTTCTTTCCAAGTATTCAGGACTACTCTATGTGGAGTTGGGGGTGGAAGTAGGAACATTCTTCAGAGGAGAACTGTGGAAATTCTGGAGTTTTTTAGGTGCCATAATAGCAGTAGTCAGAGAAATGTGCATGATTTTAATTTCATTAAGTTTAGCAATAAAATATATTTGGATAAAAGCTAGGAAATATGCATATAAATAAGGCAATGTGTACAATCTTTCATTTAAATCTATAAACTTTACCAGTATAATTGGGCCGATTGTGATCCTGAAATTCAGCCTCTTTATGTATAGTAAGTGAATCTTTTAAAAACTGTTTATATTGAGAAATAAGACTGGTCTAAACCTATTATAATCACAGAGATAAAGCAACTTCAAATGACCAACAAAAATTCAAATATCACAAGGTGCAATGTCCAAGATTTAGAATTTTCTTGGAAATAAAATCTTAAAAACAAAAAGCTAGACAATGATGAAAAGGCAACCATGTACATGTACATGATTAGCTGTTAAAAAAATGCAAACCAAATTAAAATTTAAGAAAAAAATCATACTGGGGAAAATATATTGAGAAAAGGTGCATGTGTTTTTTTGTTTTGTGTGGTATCAGATAGTGATATTACATTTTTTTCATCATAGAAAATCACTATCACATACAGAAGTGAAAATATTAATAAACAGGTGTCCGAGACTATTTCTTAGAGATATGTATATAACTGTGACTGCAAGCAGAGTTTTGAACCAGACTTTCTTGGGTTAGATTGTTTGGTGTGTAATCTTGGGTAAATTACTTGATCTTTTTCTGCCTCAGTTTCCTATCTAGAAAAGAGGCATTGCTGCCTTGTGTTATTAGGAGGACACAGTGGTTGATATTGTGATGCACTTAAGATACTGTGGCACACAGTAAGCATCATGAAAGTATTTATTTACTAAAATAAACAAAATGTTCTTAAATTACAAAATAATGAACTGAATTCATGGAACTCATTCAATGAATGAGTTGAAAGAGGTTTCTTCTTTCTGTTGGAAATTTAAGTGGATATTATATGAGGCTACAATATTGCTAATTTTTGTTAGAAGGTTCATAATGCCATTAGACTTTTAAGTATGTGAATGTAGAACTTGGATAAAATAAAAATAGGAACAAAAGTAATAAATTGAAATTCTAAATTAAATTCAACCCTACCTTTTCTTGGAATTCATTGGGAGTCATCATTAACTTATGAAGAGAAACTACTTAACTACTTTTTATAACTGGCCAGCATAGTAGATTCTGGTAGATTCTTGGTTCATATTAGGAACTCAATAAATATTGGCTGACTGACTGTTTAACCAGATCAGTTTTTTCATCTTCCCTGTAGTATACTTTCACACTGTATGTAGCTGTATGAACTATGAGCTGCAACCACTCAACAGGTTATATCACTGGTTGAAATGCAACAACATATTCTTAGGATAAACAGATATACCTGAGAGGATCTTAACACTAGTGTAGAACCTAGGTGGAATTATCAAAAGGAAAACTGGAAATCTCAAGGGTGATGCAGAAGGGGACCACACAGTATGCAGATGGTGAGATGGAGGAAGCAAATGCTGAGAAGCAGGCAGATGAAACTCACTTAGATGATTGTGGAGAGGAGAGGAGGGGGCTAAAGTTGCAACCCTGGTTGTGAACAAGATCCTGGAAGGCCTGTATATGAATTACTACAGACAGCACGACTCAGGGAACTTTTGGATCGGCTATTTTGGTTAATACAGGAAGTCAATAAAGGGATGTTTTCTGGGAGACAAGAGAAGGCTATATCCATTCCACTTCATGGCTTTGTTTTGCACAGGTTGTGTGTGTCAGCATGCATGCCACAAATCTGTCATGACTAGTCTAGTTTCTGGGATATTGATAGGAAATAGAAGTCACCAGATCTTACAGGTTAAGGTACAGAAGTTTTCAGAATTGATTTTCAGACATTTAAAAGTGTATAATTAGTGAATACTTTTAGGTTGAACCCAATGAATGTGATCATTTTAGAACCCCCCATCGTATTATGAAAAATTGCAAATATATAGCAAAGGTGATAGATTTTTCTTTTTTTGACAACAGTATTCATTTGTTTTATAGTTACAAAACAGGAATTTTATTTTGTTTACTGAATGCATCTTGACCTGGTGAGGTTGGGTTGAGGGTGGGGACTGTTCTTTGATTTCCTAAATACTACAAACTCAAGTATCATGACCAGTACATATGAATATGACTGGTTATGGAAATTACAAAGATGAGATCCTGAGGCACAGCATAGAAAAAGTATCCAAATACATTTTATATACAGTCACTATAAACCCAGTAATAAAAATTCTTCATAAACAATGAAATACAAACCAACAAAACCACTTGATTGTTTTGAGTGTGAATATATATTCTCTTATTCAGAAGTTCTGATGCTTTTATGAGAAAAGCCTCTAGGAGATTATTACTTTAGACTTTTCTTCTTATTTGCATAGATCATATTCTTATTATTTTCACTTGTGAAAATGGTATTCCTAAAGGAAACAATGTATAGGCTAACAGTGAAATGGTAACTGATTTGAATGCAAATTAATCTTTTGTGATTTTCCCATGATGATAGATATTATTCAGGTTAGAGATTTTAGGCCCACAAAACCAGATATTTTTATTTCTCCTTAGTCTACCAATCTTACATTTTAGTCAGTATTCTTTAAATCAGTTGAATATTTTTTTATGCTCGTCTGATGATGGTTGTTGCAATATAATAATAATTAAGACATGAAAATAGCTTGGGTAAAAAACAAAATCAAGAAAAAAAAACTACCCATTTCTATGCCATACTGTTGTTTTCCATGAAATGGGCTTGGGCTCAATGCTGTTAAGTTGTGTTTTTCCTGGAATATTAGTACATGATTTAAAATAATTACAGCATCATTTGTGGGCAACTGTTGGCATTTTAAGTTCATGAAATTGCTTTTTGAATTTGCATAGGAATATAACACCTCCATTGAACCAAAACTAATAACTATAAGATGTCCAGTGCCATACCTGACAAATCGTGATTTGCTGCATAAGTTAGTGTTTGGACAAAGTTTCTGCAATTAGAAAAATATATATTTGTGTATACACACATATTCACATCCTTCAACTTTAGTGCTTTTCTTCAAATCTTAAGGGTTAAAACTTAATTTTTAAGGATGAAAAGGAGAGCCATGAAATATAAATATTTTTTAGAAAACTATTTACATGTATAATACACACACATATGTACATAAGCTTATACATGTACATATGATTTTTACTATGTCAAATAAAAAAAATGGCTTGCAAAATTATTTTGTAATTTTTTTTTGCCTGTGACCCAAAATGCATCATGAGACCTCAAAAGGAATTTTCTGGACATACACGAGTCAGAAAAGAACTCTGAGGCCATTAATTTTAACTATGAGCACACAGCTATGCTTTATATTAATCTATATCATCTTTTTTTATCAAACTTACATTATCACAGAGCACAGAATAGGTATTTTTAATCTTTCTTTTGCTCTATGCACCAGGCAAGTGGGTGACTCTTGATCTCAAAATATGTGTCATTTTCTGTGATGAGTAACTATTGAGTTTTTTTTTCCCTGAGATGTAATTGGAGATTTAGCACCCTCTACCACAAAAGACTTTCTCAATATAGCACTTACTTTTATCTGCTATGGAGAGCTTGGTTAAAATCTCAGGGAAATAACAGCTTTCCCTCTATTGAATTTTGTTTTTGATTGGCACTACAAGGTTCCAAATTTCTGTCTTAGTCTTTCATAATATTGTTAGTATTTGCCTTAGACTCCCCCATTTGCCTTATTCTTTATCACAACAAGAACACTACAGGTGTAGATCATATAAATCACATCCTCCATTGACTTTGTATTGAACTATTTGCTAAAAAATGAATACATTTGTTTCCCTTTTAGTTACAGGATCATTTGAAACTGATGCCTGTGATAAGTACCAGTTATTTTGCTTTTGGTTCACACACCTTGAGAATTCCTGGCCTGTAGGAGTTAGATGTCACTAAAGGACATCATAGTTACTATCTGTGCCTTCTGGGTATAAATGGTTAGTCTGAAAATTTGTTTTAAGGATCTTTAAAGATGTACTCACAAATGTTTAAAAGGGATAGGAAGTAAAATTGTTCCTTTCTGAGTGATGTTTACTGATCTCCTATTGGATCATCTGAACTCAGTATGCTATTGAAAAACCTTTAAAAAGAGATATTTTATGGATCAGTGTCCCAGATAGTGCAGTGGCAACAAATTATTTAACATTGACTCTGATTTCTAGGATCCTAGTGATATTGTCTCAAGGTACCTCTAAGAGACTAATATTCTTTAATATGGCTAGAGTTTTGTAGATGAAATCCGAGATTCCATTATGACTCTATGTATAGCTATTTCATTATGACTCTATGTATACCTATAATTGTTTCTAGGGACATTCTGAGTTAATGCCTGTTCATAATTTTCTTGGCTTGTAGGTATTTTCATAAAAGTTTTTCTATGTAGGCTCATCAGTAATTTCATCACTGGAATTCCTTTTCTAAAATGAGATGAATTGGGGAAGCTGGTAGGATCTGCCTTTCAAACTATGAGGTTCCATCTCTAAAACATTATGTGCTTTTCATTCCTAGTTTCTCTACTCTTTCTCTCCCATTTGGCCTTTTACTTTTTAGCCTCTCATTTTTTTCTCATATGACCTTGCACATTAGCTAGGCAGATGCTGAAGTCTCTAATCTGTCATTTCTATGATCTATTTTCATTGTTGCTACAATTCATATATAATAAACAAAAGAGAAAGAACATTTCCAGTGAGTAGGCCAAAGTGATCAATTGTGCTGATATAACAACAGCCCTATTTTAAGTGATATAGATACAGATATAGATGAGTATGTATACACAAACATAATCTTAGGGCATTTGTTGTACTAGATATATTGGATGATATCCTCTAGTACAAACAATTTCACAAATTTTGTGTGGAGATTCAGGTCTTACTTGAGATGACACAATGAATTATTATCAGTGATAGAATCTTCCCCTAAATCTTCTAACTCCTAATCCATAGTTATGTACTGTATTTATAAAACCTCCACCCACATTCAGAATTGACTACCTAGAATGCTCTCACATGCAGTGTTCAGATTCATGACAACTGTCACATTCCAATGGGCTAAATTGGATAAGTAAATCTCAAGCCCATTTTGGAGCCTCATCACTGGAAATAGATATCATGAGCCTCTGTGCATTGCAAAATGGGCCATTTTGTGCTTTAATATTACTCTCTCTCTCTCTGTTGGTTCCAACCACATGGGTAAACATAAGAGGATGTATAAAGAAATTAATTCATTATGAGATCATTTCATTAAAGCTATATACAACTCTTTGATAAATGAACTCTCAAGCAGGTAGTAAAGGAAAAATAGGACACATTAATTAATTTTTCAAATCAGGCAAGTATATACATAATCAATTGAATGAATTTAGATCAGATGACTTTTAGTTCCATTTCTACTAAAGGATATACTATTAAACAACAGTTTTGCTGGGTATATTATATCTTACTGAAGTGTAATTTATTTCTACAAGTGTAGCAGCTTAGAACTGTATAAATTATTATTTCCCAGTTTCGGTGGGTTAGGAAGATTGAAATCAAAATGCCAATTGGGGCTATCATGTTCTCTGAGATCTGGAATTTTCTTCCAAGGTCATTCAGGTTTTTGGTAGAATTCAGTTACTCAAAGTTGTAAGAATGAGGCCTTTGACCCCTAAAGAGTGTCCCTCTCCAGTTGTAATTGGAGCATGTTGAAACATGTACAACATCTTGTTTTCTTTCAGGCCAACTGGAGAATATTTTTGCTTCAAATCTTTGTGACTTTTCTTATCTCTTATCTTTCCACCATCTTCTTTGAAAAGGGCTCACCTGATTAGATTAAGTCCACCTTGGATATTTTCCCTTTAAATTAACTTAAAGTTAACCTAGTAAGAACCTTAATTGCATCTGTAAAATCTGTTCACCTTTTCCATATTACATAATTGAATTACAGGAGTGATATCTTATCATAGTCTCAGGTTCTTTCCCATACTCAAAGAAGAGAGATTAAGCACAGCATATACAGAAAAGGATAAGAATCTTATGATCATTTTAGAATTCTACCTCCCACACTGAGAAATGGGAGAGTCCCACATCTATAAAAATATTGACAAGAGCTGGGGTTGTAGCTCAGTGGTAGAGCGTTTGCCTAGCATGTGTAAAGCCCTGGATTCCATCCTCAGCGCCACATGAAGATAAATAAATAAAATAAAGGTATTGTATCCATCTAAAACTACAATAATATATATTTTTAAAAGTATTGACAATAGTAAACTTATAATTTCTAGGAGAAAACATTTTCTAGTTTAGGTTGCAAGGTATTTTCTTCCTTGAATAATTTTTAAATGATATACATTTTCCTTATGAGATTAAGTCACAGCCCTTAATTCAGAAAGGAATCCCCCTCTCCATAAAAATCCTACAGTCAAATTAAATGAGCTGGGCTTCATCTGCATTCTGATGGCTTGTCTGAAGGACTGTTTTGGATAATGTCTATGTTTCCAGTTCTATTTAAAATATATCATATTTCTTCATTCCAAAAAATTGGAACATGGCTCCTAAATTGAGTTAGTAATGAAATGACCCTTTGATCCTGACAAATATGAAATAGAATAAAAATAAAAGAAATAGATTTTAGCCTCCCTCAAACCCATTAAAGTGATTTTTTTAAACTTTAACCCTGTTTTAAATCATTATCCATACATACTGGTGTATTTTTTTCTCTGAAAGGAGAAAGGAGTTTCTTTCTCCACTTTTGGTTTCATCTTATAAAACTATTGCTGAGAACTTACCATACAATTGATATATGGTTTTCTCTGTGGACATACTTGAAGGTGGATTCTTGTTTATGTAATTTGCTGATTACTTTTGATATCTAGGCTGTTAACTTCTAGTTCTCAACCGTATGGAAGTCATGGGCTAATAGTAAAGAAATGATTTATTTATCAGCAAATATTTGCCTCAAATGCCTACTCTTCACAATCAAATTGTATTTGCCTATAAGCTGAATTGTTTATTTATAATTTTGAAAAGTCTTAAGAAAACCATGAAAATATATAAAAATCAAAGCCAGTTGTAGGAGTGCAATTCATTTCTATTTGATCTGTATAAACTCTGGATTGTGTACTTCCCATAAAGCTTGCTTAAAAATAGTTTTCTGTTAGTCCAACATCCAAAACCTTCATTGAATGAAGATGTTTTAAGGATTGGTAAGTAGGCCACCTCATGGGGGCTGGTGATGAATAAGGTCATGTGGGGTCAGTTTCAAAAAGAAGCAGTCAGCTCCTCCTCTCCCCATTTAGCTGATGACACAAGGATTTCAATATATCAAGCCAGGAAGTCAGCAGATCCTCAGCATCTCTCTCTTGGAATACTCTGATCATGAGTCCATCATCTATCCATCACTCACCATTTCTCAGATCAGACTATCCATCTGAGTCATTGGAATGGACTTAGCGGCAATTGCCAACTTCACTAAGATGCTAACAATATTCCTCCTCTCAAACACAGTCAGCTTGTTACATTTTGTGGAATGGCTCAAGTCCTCCTCACAACCAAATGTGAGGAGCATCACATTGAATTTACTGAGTGCAGCATACTGACCTTCAATGTGTCTCCTAAAACAGATAAAGAAACTGTAATCAGGGCTCAAGGAAGAGTAGGGTTGCTCAGGGGCCATTTCTCATAATAGCTTGGCTTTTAAGGCCACTTTTTTTTTTTTTAAATATGGATTACAAGCTTTTAGCTTTCTTTTAATACACTTATATTTGTTGATTCTTAGAGGAGATAGTGAAAATCTCCTAACTATTGAGAAAAATGCTTAAAAATTTAGTGGTAAAAGTATGCATAATTTTGATTTTTTAGGCTATATGACACTGATTACTTAGAATATCACATATAACGATGTTTCTTCTCAGCAAATTTTACATAAGCTTCACTTTATTGTTTTCATTCTTGTTCTTATATTTAGCTTTAGTAGTAGAAATTGGAATAGAAATATCAGGTTTAATATAATTTTCTCCCTAAAATAAAAATATCTTGTATTTTACAATAAAATAAAGATTAGAATGCTGCCAAATTGTTTTCCAAAGTGTTAGTAATAACTATTTCTCTGCACCTTACATATACTTTGCATTTTTGTCAATTTTATAGGGAATAAGCGAGAATATAATTTGCTAAGTCTTAAAGATGTCATGCATGCAATACAGCACATTCTTACAATGTTGAGGTGCAGTTTGAAAAAGAAGAAAGTGGACCTGATAGAAGTTGAGTTTAGAGTTGGGAAGAAACTCGATCGCTCTGACTAGTGTATAGAGTGTATGTAGACATGATGGGGTATGAGGGATTTAAACCTTGTCCTAAGGGAACTGGAAGACCATCTGGATTTTACAGAATGGAATCAAGGATATCTTTTTTTTTTTTTTTTTTTTGGTACTGGGGATTGAACTCAGAAGTGCTTGCCCACTGAGCCACATTCCCAGCTCTATTTTGTATTTAATTTAGAGACAGGGTCTCACTGAGTTACTTAGCACCTCACTGTTGTTGAGGCTGGCTTTGAACTCATAATCCTCCTTCCTCAGCCTCCTGAGATGCTGTGATTACAGGCATGCACCACTGTGCCTGGAAGAATCAAGGATATCTTTTTAAGTGTCATTTTGACATTTTTGTCCTAGATGTTTTCATATCAGATGCAGAAGTTATCTGCAGAGTAAATTACTAATTATATTCTGGATAGGAGACAATAAGGACTTGAAGTCAGCCAGAACTCTAGGAATGGAGGATAGAGCATAATTGTTATGGAGCTGAGACAGTATACTCATTGATCTTGGGTGTTTTGTCAAAACTATTTTGTCTAAGAATCATTCCCTGTTTCACTGGGGATGCACTGAATCAGTTAGGAGAAAATATAAGAAAAGATCAAGGTGGAGGAGAAAGGTGAAAAGCTCAGTTTTAGATGAATTAAATTTGAGGGGGCATAAGGAAAACTTAAACCAAGAGGCCTAGAAGATGGGAAGACATCTGGTTATGAAACTTACGAGGGGGTTCTGCCTTCATGTACCTTTAGGAAAATGAGACTTAGACTGGAGTCTTGAGGGATACAAATTTGAGGGGCAGACAGAGGAAAAAGAAAACAATCCTTAGAAAATCACCTGCTTGAAAGATGAAAATGGAAATTATATTAAAAAGTTGATACTGTAGTAAATTGTGTATGTGTGTTGGATTTTCCTTTGTTCTAGAAATATTCATTACTTTATCTTCATACCAAAATCCTGAATGAATACAAGGCCAGTAAACATAACATTGTGGTCAAAACTTGAGTTACACATGACAATTAAAAAATAGAATGTTGTGATTGAAAAGCAAAGCACCCTCACATGTAGAAGGTGACCTCACTCCATGAGGATAGTCCCGTGGCCATCGAGGCAGGCTCAATTAGAACTCTGGAGTGGTTAGCACCAACACCTTGTTGTCTGCTGTAGGGCTTGTTCACCCATCATTTGGAGGCTGAGGTAAATAATGGGAAGCCTACCAAATTGTTTTCCAAAATGTTAGTAATAACTGCTTGTTTTGAATAAATAGCTATTTATTTCCAAAACAATCTACAGGTTATGTTTTTCAGACAGGTTCCTAGGTCCTAGGATGGCAGCAAAGTCTAGTACAAAGCTAGTCAAGAAATAAGTGGCTCCAGGAAAAATTGAATTACCTAAGTAAAGCCACCCATCGTCACTGAGGATGTATTGTATTGGTGAACATTCCTTAAGCTCTTTCCTGACAAATTTATTACAATTTCTATTTGATCAAAGGAAACAGGGAGACAGTTTCTATTGTAAGATTCCCACTGTGCTATAGCTAGGGGAGAGCATGCTAGTTTCTTTCTCTATTGTGATATCCTCAAGGGATGGACTATGTCTTGTGTCTTTCATGCTTAGCTAATTGTGTGATGCTCAATAAATGCTGAAGAATAATTCCCTTTATGCTACAGAAGTTAAACTACATTCTTAAGATGATATATTGCAACTACTACTTTATGATCTACTTTCTTTTATATTTTCTTATACAAACATTAATAGTTTGGAAATTTGAGTATTAAGTACATAATGGATTTGCTTTGAGTGCACATCTAGCTCTTCAAAGAATTACAATAGAAAATTCTTTGTTCAAAAAATATACATTTCTCAGCTGGATACGGTGGCATACACCTGTAATCCCAGTGGCTCAGGAGACTGAGACAGGAGGATTATGAGTTCAAAGACAGTCTCAGCAAAAGCGAGGCACTAAGCAACTTAGTGAGACCCTGTCTCTAAATTAAATACAAAATAGGCTGGGCATGTGACACAGTGGTCTAGTGTCTCTGAGTTCAATCCCCAGTACCAAGTATATATATATATATATATATATATACACACACACATTTTTCTGTCTGAGAAATAACTAGATCCATTAGGATCTAGTTAATTGCGGAGGCAATTACCTCAGAATTGTCAATTAAATAACAATCTTCAGTGTTAGGATAAGTCTTTATTATTACATTGGATTTAGTAATTGAATAGTGTGATGACAGAATTACCATACTTACTAAAAGTATTTCTCATGAAATGTTTCCTATAACCTTAATAATAATAAAAAAGACACCAACAACTTCTAAGGAGGTTCAAAGTGGGTGCTGAGGAATAGCTATTTCTGGTTCTGCCACTAAATTATTTTGGTTTTCTTTGTCCTCTCAGTCTTTATACTATCTGAGATTCAAAGTAATGAAAAGCTTAAACATATTCTTATAACATGAGTCTTTAGACCCTAGGGCAACATAAAAATTCTATGCTATTAAATCAGAGCTTTCCTAAGAAACTTGTGGAGGACATTAATTATTTCTAAGGATCTGGGGTATATTGAAAAAATGCTACTGTGGTAAGTAGATGTAAAAATAGCTTGAATTTTCTACCCCTCCCTGTAGTTGTATCTTCTGCAGTGTTATTTCCATCAAGAGTGGAGTTCATTCCTCCAACCCCTGTATCTGCACTGGCCTTAGGGCTTAATCTGGTCAATTCATTTGTGATTGCATCATCTCTGAACCTAGACCTTGAGAAGACTTGTACTTTTCTGCTTTCTCTTTTGAGATCCTGCTTCCATTTATCAGTTTATTGCAGTGGGAGAGACCAGTTGTCCCAACTCTGGTTACCTTAGATCAGGCTTTTCCTGCTTAACTTACCAGCAGACACATGGTTAACCCCCACTGAACCCAGTTCAAAGCAGCAGAATGACCCTCTCAACTCACAGATTACTGGGAACAAATACTTATTGTATCTTACTTGGCTATTGTGGCTACTTATTATTCTTATTTTACAGATAGTAATATTTTTGTAAAGATAAATTAGAATGAAAATTATAGCAATGTATAACTTTATGATTTGAGGGAGCATTGGACAATTCAATAGCATAATATGAAATGTATCTCAGGAGTTCTAATTTTAGATCGTATGTTTCCAGCAATTCTTACATTAAAGTGATAAAATGGATTTAATATTACTTTTGAAATAAAAGTTAAAATGATCATTACTACATATCCTTGAATGAGTTACAAACTTACACTTTTCATTTACAATATAAATTACTTATTCTAAAAGTCTCAATATATACATTTTAAAATTGAAGATACAAATTGAAATGTCTATAGAGACTGGGAACTTATATTTTGTGTAAAATATAGGCCATTGCTGGGGTAGTATTGGTAGAGAGAAGGAAACTTCAAATCCAAAGGCACTGCATTCGCATTATTAAGCACATTGTACCAGCCACACAAGACATATGTATGGTTCAGCCAAGATCATGGTGCCCATTTATTATTTTCTTGAATCTTGATTTCCATCCTATGTTCAACCAATAGCTCAAACTTTGTCTTTAGTAGTTTAAAGGCTGAATTTTCTGATTAGAAGAGAATGAAGGAAAGACCATGTTTTATGTCTTTTACCACCATCATCTGCCTTCCAATAATATTTAGTAATACTAGATTTGTTTCAGCATCTTCTCTTTGTATTATCCATTAAGATGCAGTAGGAAAGAGCTAACTCTTCTGGAAAAGTAAGTAAAACAGTTCCTTTCTGGAAGACCTATCTAGAGCATAGTATCTGAGAAGAGTTATTGTACCTGTGTCTTTACTTAATGGTTTCCTGTTTTGGTGTCAAGAGGTTCACTGAGGCACTGACCTGGCACAAATCTACAAAGCTTTTTCATCAGTTGTCACAGTCCACCCTGAAGTGAATCTTATAAGCAGATTCAAACAATTGACTCTTCATGATTTTCACACACAAACATAAAGTTTCAGGTTAGCTGCAAGGCATAATTTCCCCTGAATATTAGGAAACATGGAAAAAAAACAACTTCCATTAAAATGCCCTTGTCTTCTTAAGCATGGTTCCAAGATTCAGGGAGATTGATACCCAGCTTTTAAAAAGTGAATTCCTTAATAATATATTTCCAAGTCTCCACCATCATTTGATTCTCTCTAGCCCTTTCCTTATCCCTGCACATCACACATATGTACATACACACAATATAATTTGGATAATAAAAGAGGTTTATGAAAAGAACATAAATAAAAATACAGATGCTCCTTATCTTAGGATTGGGTTACATCCTGATAATCCATCATAAACTGAAAATGTCTTAAGTAAAAAATGTAGTTAATAGATCTAACCTACCCAACCTCATACCTGAACAACAGAGTACATAGAGTATCAGTTGATAACATTCATGGGTCACATGACTGACAGCTGCTGATTCGTGATATTGCCCAGCACCAAGAGAGTATCATGCTGCACATGGTTAGTCCAGGAAAAGATCAAAATTCAAAATTCAAAGTACATTTTTTACTAAATGTGTACTGTTTGTGCACCATTCCACTTTTTGAGTATTTTAGACATAAAATTAAGCCTTAGGTTGTAATAATAATCAAGGGAGTCATGTATTTCTTACATAGAACTTATACTCCAGATGGAGAAAGACAATATTTAAAAGAAAACATTAATGTTAATTTGAAACACAAGGCAAGGATTATCTATAATTGTATTATCTAAAGATCACTTTAAAAGGTCTAAAATTAAAAAGTTAAGAAAATAAATACTAGAAGGATAAAATTAACTTGCAATGATAGTAGTAATTTAGAGTAAACTGAAGAAACAAATAGTTGTAGCCATAATACCTACTAATTTAAATAAAGAAAAAATTTGAAGGGGTGCTTATTTTCGAATGCTCCCATGGCTTTTTACAATTTGCAGAGAAAGGATCTTGTTAGCACAGAGTACAATAGTCACCAGAAAACACTTCTTAAATGATTGACATGGTTGACAATCTGTCACTTAATCCAGATATGAGTTTTCTAAATTTTATTAAACCCAATAGGAGAAACACTCTTGCTCTTTGCATTAGTAATAAAAGCATAGGATGAAATGTTCACTACAACTAATAATACTTTACTTACGCTTTTTTTTTTTTTTTAGCTTTGTATTTATTTGCATTTTTCTGAAAAGTACCTCTTGACTCTCCTGGTTCATTGTCAATAAATTCATTCATTCATTTAATCACTCAAAAATAACAATGATTGAGTGTTTTACACAAGTGCTGGGCATTGTGTTCTTGTAATAAGGGAGTCATGTCCTTCTTACATGAAACTTATATATTTGGGTTGGAGAAATAGAATTTTTAAATTAAATAATTAATGAATGCACAAATCATCTAATAATAATTTCAAACTGTGATAAATATATAAGGGGAATATGTAAGGAAGTATGAAGAAGAGCAAAGGACAGAGCGGGTGGGAGAAGTTGGTTTATTCATAGTGGAAAAAGGCTTCTCTTAACAGAATAATATTTTACAGTCATCTAACACTTAATAAGCCATCCTGAGATCAGTTTTCAGTAATGGCAGACAAGTTTGTTTTCAACCAATTCTTCCACTGGGAACAACTGTAGTTGGAATAAATTTTTCAAATTGATATTAGAGAGATATCAAGATAGCAAAAATATGTAAAGAAACACTCAGAAATAAGTCCGATATTTGGCATAAGTTTTCCCTTGAGGCATTTGCTGAATAAAAAGTGGTAGCTGAGAAACAAGTTAAAATGCTGGCGTATAGTGTGAGAGTTAAGAAGAGATTGTAGAATCTCTGGACACTGGGGGACAAAAATGTAGAGTGCGGGGCTCTCTAGGTAGGAGGTGCCCTGATAAAAATCTGACATTTTTAATTGGGACACTAAACAACTAATCTGTAAAGTGAGAATATACTAGTAAGAAACCACCTCTTAAAATGATAATGGTCTAATTCTGAATGTGCTGAATACCTGAATAAATTATGGTGATCTCTCGAGCCTGTTTGCCTGCCAAGATCAGTTGTATATCCTCTGTGGTGGAAAAGGGCATCATTTAGAACTTTCCAAGTATTTGGCACTCAATTTGAAATAACTGAGGAAAAAACAATATGGACAAACAATATAGCATACTTACAGAAAAAGTCAAATTTCTATAGAATTATAGATTATCAAACTTGGAAATTAAATTGGTTAATATGTTTAATAAGTCAAAAACAAAATTAAAAATTTTAATAAATAAATGGAAATTATACTAAAACAATACAAATAACTTTTAGAACCGAAAAAATAACTGAAATTAAGAATGAATGAATGCTTTATCAGCAGATTAATTACATGTTAAGAGACAATTGGTAAACTGGAAGATAGGTCAGGAAACAATGTTCAGACTTTAAACAGAGAAATAGAAGAAAACACAGGAAAGAAATCATGTGACATATGAGACATGATGAAAAGATTCAACACATGTATGATTAAAGTTCTAGAATGAATGGAAATAAACACGATGAGGCAGAAACTACATTTGAAGAGATGATGACTGAGAAAAACTTTAAATCACCCTGAGGCAGCCTCTGCCAGTCACAAGCAAGATGAATGCAAGAAAAGCATATTTAGGTATGGCATGATTGAGCTGCTGAAAAACAAAGACAAGGAGGCAATGTCATAAGTGAGAAAAAGGCATGTTATCTTCAACAGAGTAACAGATTGGCCATAAAATGGTGTCTTCAAAGTACCAAAAGAAAATAACTTTCAATCCATAATTTTATACGTAGTAAAAATGTCCATAAAAATTAAGGCAAAAAGTAATTTACACTTTTAAACAAAATGTGAAAAGTGTCACTAGCAGACCCAAACTGAAGAAATACTAATGAATATTTTAGGTATTGGAAATGATAAAAAATGGAAGCATAAAGCTTTAAGAATGAATAACATTGGGAAGGGAGTATATGAGTAAATGAATATTGATAGGACAAAATAATATTCATTTTGACAGTTTTGTAGTTTGTGTGTGTATGTCTGTGATCACACCATATAATATGTGTGCAGAAAATCTGTTCCAGTTACTATGTCTGCATAGCAAACTGCACCAAAACTTAGTGGCTTAAAATGATTACAACATTTATTTTGCTCACAGTTTAGAGGTTGATTGATAGAGATAGCTTGTACTGAGAGTGGCTCAAAGGCCATGAAACCTTGCTTGCTTGTCTGGCAGTTGACACTGGGTGTTGGCTGAAATTTTGCTGAGGCTCTGGGTTGGAGCATTTTATTTCATATGGCACCCAGGTTCTAGGAAGAATTCAGAGAGAAAGAGGAAAGAGAGATCTGATGGAAGATTATTTATTTTTAGGCAGAGAAAACAGCAAGTACAACTGTTCTTAGGTAGGAATTTAATTCAGTATGTTCAAGAGATAGAAACAGAAAGAAAGACAAGTGAAGCTGTATGAGGGACACATGGGTATGACATGTTTGAGGAGGGGTAGGTAAGAGCTTTTCATATTTCAATCAGTGAAATATTATTACAGTAGATGCTCTCTCATGTGCTATATATCCCTATATTTATAAATATTTCCCACATAAAGATTCATGGAAGAGATCATGTGTTAGATTTGGGCATATTCTATTTGTGAACCTATTATAAAAATTGACCATTAAAAATTGATCATGAACATTCTGATTTAAAAATAGTTTCACATTTAATAACAATGAAGACATTTTATGAATACACTCTGTTGGGTGAATATCCTAATCCTTTACTTTGCAAATGATATGCAGCTTCACATATCAAACATATTATATAATTGTTCCTAAAATCCATGGGTGAGGTATTATTGGGTATGATGACATTTAGAAGATGTAAAGATAACCTGAACACTTATCATGGAAAATTACTGAATACTTGCTTTTAGCAATAATGGCCATTTTATCTGTTCTAATGCATATAATCCAGACCAAATAAAACATGGCTAATAAAATTATTGGAGACAGCATCTTTTCTTCCACAATCCCCTTCATCCTCATCTTGTTCTTTGGATAAGCTAAACCACACAGTGTAAGGCCACCCTGCATTCAACATAAAACATATCTTAAAATAGCAGTGTGGGACAAAAGAAAACATGTGGAACAAAAAGAATAAAGTTTTTCTCCCATAGAGTCAAACTCTGCATCCTTTAATTGGATTATTAAATCCAGAGAAAAAGGCCCTTTAGCATCTTTCAAAGATCACTGACATACACACTTTGCAATTGTTCTGCTTAAGCGCCTCGCCTTAATGGCTTTAATAATAAATTCAGTTTTCTGGCAGGAGATAAATTCCTTCAGAAAGTTTCTCCATTCCAAATAAATGTAGAATTATTCGAGTGCCCTGATGCCATTATTTGATTTACAAACTGAAAAGAATGTAGTCCTATGGGGGATATTTGGTGTTAGCACAAGATAACATTCCTCTTTTTTGGAATTCCATGGTTCTGGAAGGTCTATAATGCCTTTCATCTGCCTGCAATGTCTCTTTTCTTAGATACCAAGAGAAAATGGTTTAGTTTTCTAAACACACAGGTTATGTCCAGTGATTTCTTAAATCCTTCAGTTAGTCACTCTCTGCTGTGGGCTTCCACCCCAAGTAATTCTTACAGAACTTTTTTTTACATAGTTTTAGAATTCACTATTGTTCTTGACTAGGTTGCTGTCTTCTTAAAAACAGACATTGTTTTCTGTTTTTTTTTTTCTCTTTTGTAGCACTAGCCGCAGTCCCTAATGAAAACAGAACATCTGAAGGCAGCTGAAAGAATTTGTTGCCTTAAGTCTCCCAAGTACAGTTATATAGCTGTATCTTCACACATTCCAGGCTTTTTGTTATATAGTATCTTTTATTAACTATGAAATGATTCATAGAGTTGCAGTGAGCATTTAGGAAAAGTACAGATTAATTATCTGACAGAGCAAAATGTCATGCTACTTTTGAAATGATTCATTGCAGACAAAAGCAGTCAGAGTAAGTACTGTAACTAAAATTCATTCTTTGCAGGGGATGTGTTGACAAAAAAATTATACTGGATTATCCCATAGCAATAAAGCATATGTTATTTGATTTCCTGTCACAATTAGGGCAATTGATATGTGTAAAATTGTTCAACTTATATTCAGCACAAGGAGTTTAAACTAATGAATAAATATATTATGACAGCAAATATTATTTGATGTCATATGCCAGCTATGAGAGATGTTTGTGCTTCCAGTTAAAAATAAAAATGACAAATAGATAGGTTATTTATAGGAATCAGACTTGCAGACACTAATCTTATGTATATTGATTCACCTTATTTCATAAGGATTAAAGCCAAGACTAAATGATAAAAGATCTCACAGGAACAGTTCATATATTCATATGAATAAAGTAGAAGCTACAGCAATCAAAATGAAGACAAACGTTGATTCTTATTTGTAAAAAGCAAGTTTCTTTCTTAGAATAGAAATAAAACTTTTGTTTATAATACATTTAATGTATTAGTTTCTCTGAATCTAGTCTTACCTTCTGAATTATTTTGAAAAATCTCAACAAAAATAAAGGGCCACTTTATTTACATTCTACCTTAATCTGCAAATAAATTGAGATGGTATAAACAAAAACAAAAACAAAACAAAACTACACAAACAGATATAGAAATTGAACCAGAAAGAAAAAAGAAAAAAAAAGAGGGGGAGAAAAAATAAAGGAGTGGGTGAGCACAAATAATGCAGCTATTATGGACTAAATAGCTGCCATAAATACAGCAGGAAGATCAGAAGGGCAATAGCATAGATAATTATTGGTTAATGCCCTTAATGATAAATTAAATTCAACATATATAATTTGATGCATATTTAATGCAGTCTACTGCAGTTGAATCTAATATTTTGTTATACTCCTGAGTATGTTGATGAAATAAAAATTATGTTGCTATTTCCTTCTAACAGTCTAGTTTATAATGGCTACTTCTGTTTTGTGGTTCTTATTTCATAGAACAAATTGTGTATAGTTTTAGGTATGAGATGTTCCCCAAAAGCTCATGTGTAAGACAAGGCAAGAACCCTCAGAGGTGAAATTATTAGATTGTGAGAGTTGTAAATAAATCAGTGGATTAATCCACTGATTAACTGGGTGGTGACTACATAGGGTATGGCTGGAGAAAATAGGGTCTGGGATTGTGCATTTGGGGTTTATGTTTTGTCCCTGATGTATAGTGATCTCTCTGATTATATGTCACAATGTCCTGAGCTGTTCTCTGTACCCTTCTGCCAAGATGTACTGCTTCACCTTGGTCCCAGAGCAATGGAGCCGGCCACTCATTTATGGATCAGGACCTCTGAAACCATGAATGCCAAATCAGCCTTTTCTCCTCTAAAATTATTTTTGTCAGGTCTCTTGGTCACAGCAGTGAAAAAGCTGACTAAAATATTATGTTTATGAGAATGTTCCTTTGAAATATTTATTTTGGAAATAGTCATAGGATTGAAATTTCTAGGTCTTAGAAAATCTTTAGCTTTAGTAAATTTGACTTCTAATAAAGCATATCAATTTACACTTTTACCAGAATTATATGAGAAATTTGTCATCTCCATTTCGTACTTGGTACATATTGTTTTTTCTTTGTCTCTCTATAATAGTGATATTATAGTGTGTTTTCATTTTGTTTTTTACTTTAGAGAGAAAGTTCTTGTATTAATATATTTTGGATTGAGGAGAGGACATACTATACAGGCTTAGCAAGACTTGGAGTCTACATAGGAGAAGGCAATAGCCGAATAACTGAGGCTGAGCGTCTGGATAACTATAAGGACTACCCTGCCATTTTTGAAAGCAGAGCTACAGGCAGAATAAGGTCCCTTGAGCGCAAGATGATAAATTAACTTGAATTTGAGGTATGATTATTACTTTACATGAAGTTACCATGGTTTTGGACTTCTCAGAGGTTTGCCATTCCCAGATCATTAAAAACCAGACAAAAACATACTAAGGAAAGAAAACTTCACACCAACATATTTGATGAACATATAAGCAAAAATTCTTAATAAAACACTGGCAAATTGCATACGAAACACATTAAAAGGTATTTCACCATGATCAAGTGGCATTCATCCTAAGGATGCAAGATTGGTTCAATATACAGAAATCAATAAATGTAATTCACTACATAAAAATCCTAAAGACAAAAATCACATGATTATCTTAATAGATGCAGAAAAAGAATCTGACAAAATACAGCATCCATTAATGTTTAAAATGCTAGAAAAAAATCAGTGGAAGTGTAACTGATGTGATTCTGCAATCTGTATACCGGGTAAAAATGGGAGTTCATAACCCACTGAATCAAAATGTGAAATATGATATATCAAGAACTATGTAATGTTTTGAACAACCAACAATAAAAAAATAAAATAAAATAAAATAAAGATATTGTTTCCACCTAAAACTAAAAATAAATATTTTAAAAAAACATTAAAAAATGCTAGAAAAAATAGAGATAGAAGGAGCATACCTCAACATTATAAAGGTTATATACAACAAACCCAAGGCCAACATCATTCTGAATGGAGAAAAACTAAAATCATTCCCTCTAAAAACAGGAACAAGGTAGGGATGCCCACTTTTACCACTCCTATTCAACATACAACTTGAAACTCTAGACAGAACAATTAGCAAGAAAAAGAAATTAAAGGGATATGAATAGGAAAAGAAGAGCTCAAACTATATCCACTTGCTGAATACATGATATTATATTTAGAAGACCCAAAAAACTCCACCAGAAAACTTCCAGAACTCGTAAATGAATTCGGCAAAATAGCAGGATATAAAATTAACACCCTTAAATCTATCACATTCCTATGCTTCAATGATGAATCTACTGGAAAACATATTAGGAACACTATCACATTCACAATAGCCTCAAAAAACAAACCAACAAACAAACTTGAGACTTAATCTAACAGAAGAGGTAATAAACCTCCACAATGAAAACTACAGAACACAAAGAAGAAGACTGTAGGTGACAGAGAGACCTCCAATGTTTTTGGATAGGCAGAGTTAATATTGTCAAAACTGACCAAAAATGCTATATAGACTCAATGCAATTCCCATCAAAATTCCAATGATTTTCTTCAAAGAAATAGAAAAAGCAGAAAAACAGTAATGAAATTCAAATGGAAAAATAAGAGGTCCAGAGTAGCCAAAACAATACTTAATGAGAAAGGCAGGATAAGAGGCATCACAATACCAGACCTTACATTATACTACAGGGATATAGTAACAAAACAGCATGGTATTGGCAGGAAAACAGGCATAAAGATCAAAGGAATAGAAGACACAGAGATAACCCCTCATAAACATAGTTATCTCATACTTGACAAAGGTGCCAAAAACATATTGGAGAAAAGATAGCCTCTTTAATAAATGGTGCTGGGAAAACTGGAAATTCATATGTAGTAGGATGGAATTTAACCCCTATCTCTCATCCTGCACAAAACTCAAAGTAGATCAAAGACGAAGGAATTAGACCAGAAACCCTGAACTTGTTAGAAGAAAATGTAGGCCAAACATTCCAACATTATCAGCTCTGGAACTGAGTTGCTTAACAAGACTTCTAAAGGGCAAGAAGTAAAATAAAAAATCGACAAATGAGATGGCACCAAATTAAAAAGATTCTTCACAGCAAAGGAAACAATCAAGAGTGTGAAGAAAGAGCCTACAGAATGGGAGAAAATGTTTGCCACCTGCACTTCATATAGGGCATTAATCTCCAGGATATATAAAGAATTTACAAAGCTTAACATCAAAATAAACAAACAAACAACCCAATTAATAAATGGGCAAAAGAACTGAACAGGCACTTCACAGAAGAATAAATATAATTGGTCAACAAATACATGAAAAAAATGTTGAACATCTCTAGCAATTGAAGAAATGCAAATTAAAACTCCATTGAGATATCATCTCACTATAGTCAGAATGGCAATTATCAAGAATACGAGTAACAATAAATGTTGTCAAGAAAGTGGGTGATAAATGTACGTTGCTGGCATGACTCCAAATTTGTGCAACTATTCTGGAAAGCAATATGGAGATTCCTCAGAAAACTAATGGAATGGAACCACCATTTGACCCAGATATCTCACTCTTTGGTGTATATCCAAAATATTTAAGATCAGCGTACTACAGTGAGTGACACAGCCATATCAATGTTTATGGCAGCACAATTCACAATAATTAAGCTATGAAGCCAACCTAGATGCCCTTCAACAGATGAAGAGATGAAGAAAATGTGTTATATATTCACAATGGAATATATAGTCATAAAGAAGAATGATTTTATGATATTTGCTGGTAAATATATGGCTGTCATGCTAAGTGAAATAAGTCAATTCCAAAAATCCAACAGTTGAATGTTTTCTCTAATACGTGGAAGCTAACCCACAATAAGAATGGAGGGGGCGGAGAATAGAAGTTCAATGCAATAAACCAAAGAGAACGAAGGGAAGGAAGAGTTGATGGGAAAAAGAAAGACAGAAGAATGAATCAGACATAACTTTCCTATGTACATATATGACTACATCACAGGGAATCTCACCATCGTGAACATCCACAAGAAATTAATTTAAAAATGTATTTAAAAGAGCAAGTTATATATCTCACTAGCTCTGTTGCAATGATGAATCAAAATAGCTTTGAAGAAAGTACCAGAAACTATTAAAGAGACATAGAAAGGCAATATCTGTATGTTAGTACACAGTTCTTATTGTGTGCTTATTGCTCTATTAATGCTAAATTTCTGTAAAAAAAACTATAAAAAAAATTCTACAGTGCTAAATTAATAAAGATGGGGAAAAATAGTAAATGTTTTTGTGACGTGATCAGATGTATGAATTAGTTTGGTTTTCTAGAGGAACAGAAGCAACAAGATATAATATATGTATACACACACACATAGACACGCGCACACACACACACACACACACACACACACATATATATATATACATATATATACATATATAATCTATATAGATGACTTATTAGATTGGCTTAAATGACCAGAAACTGGATATTTTCAAAAAAATTCAAAAATATTTATTTACATTTTAATACTATAGACTAAAGAAGTATTAAAGTTTAATTATTCTTGAACATGCCATTAATCAGTTCTTTCAAAGAAACATAAATTTTACTTACATAAATATGGGCCCCTAAATAGAAGACTAATACATATTTTTTCATATTTTTTATTGGTGCATTATAGTTGTATATAATGGTGAGATTTGCTGTTAGGCATTCTTAACATGCACACAATATAACAATATAATTTGGCCAATATCATTCCCCTTTCCCTCCCTTCCTCCTGGTCCCTTTTCTTTACTATTATGGTTTGAATATTAGGTTTCCCTCAAAATGTCATGCGTGAACAGTTTAGAAATGGAATGATAAGGTTATGAGAGGTTTAAGCTAATCAGCCCATTGATCCCCTGATAAGGATTAACCTGATGGTAACTATAGGCAGGTAGAGTGTGGCTAGAGGAGGTGCATCTCTAGGGGCCTGCCTTTGGAGTTTATATTTTGTCCTTTCAAGCAGAGCATGTGTTCTCTCTCTCTCTCTCTCTCTCTCTCTCTCTCTCTCTCTCTCTCTCTCTCTCTCTCTCTCTCTCTCCTTGCTGCTGCCATGTTCCCACTTGTTTTTCTTTGCAATGATATTCTGCCTCCTTTCCACCCTAGTGATGGAGTCAGCCATCTGTGGACTGAGACTCTGAAACCATAAGCTTCTATAGACTGAGGCCTCTGAAACCATAAGCCTCAAAATAAACTTTTCTTCTTCTAAAATTGTTGCTTAAAGTTCTTTTGGTCACAGTGACAAAAACATCTACTGATAGCCCTTCGATTTTCAAGAAAATCCTCACTTGGATCTTTCTTTTTTTCCCTCTCTTGCTTCCATATATTAGAGAAAATAAATGACTCTTGACTTAAATCTGGCTTATTTTACTTACCATGATGTTCAAGTTCCATCCATTTTCCTGATAATTTCATTTTTCTTTATGACTGAATAAAGCTCCTTGTGTATGTATATCACATTTTCTTTATCCATTCATCCATTGATGGACATCTAGGCCATCCCATAGTTTCGTTACTATGAATTGTGCTGCTATAAACATGGGTATGCAGTATCACTGCAGTATAATGACTTTCATTCTTCATGATCAATACAGAGGAGTAGTATGGCTGGATCATGTATAATGGTTCAGAAGTCAAACTTTAATTTGTCTTTTCTCCCTCCTAATATCTATTAAAATATGTTACAGATTTTGTGTTTCATTAAGTGGCAATGATGTGCCTGTAATAAAGTTCTATTCTCTTCAGTGTGGCTGGTTACCCACTGTTGACAAGAAACATTTTGTTCCAACTTTTGCCATGTGAAATAATAAAATTTAGGAGTAACTTGTGGTTCTTGTGCTTGAATATTTGATTGGAAATTTACCTTGTAAAAAAGAAGAGGTTTGTCTTCTTTCCTTTGTTCCCTTTTGAATTCCTACCAGTTCTTCTAGAATGAATTAGTTGGTGGTGGGAGTAGAGCCTAACTGGGAAACAAAAACCACCAAATCTTTGAAGGCCATTGCATTGACGTTTATTTCTTCCTTATATGGCAAACTAGTGGAGGCAGTGAGGGCTGAAGAGATTTTCCTGCATATTTCTGAGACTTGTGGGATCACTAGGGAAAATGAATTAAATGCTTGGCCTCAGGGTACTTTTACACATGCTTAGGATTCAGTTAACAAAAAAATAACATATTTTCTTATTTTATTTGGTCATAAAAAGTGCTAACAGGAAATTGTAGTTACTATCTAAGACAGATCACTTCTTGGGTTTGTATACCCAGAAAACCAGCCATCCAGTTCAGTGGGCAACATCTTCTTTTGGTAATAAGGAGCAACCAAGATGGTTTAATGTTCCCCTTGATTTGGCTTTAAACTGGTTTCTTCGTGATTCTAGGCCCTCTCTGTTTTTAGAGGCCATACTTTTAAAAAATTTGAAATGAAAATCATCTACAACTCAGGACTATCTTTCTGTCAGACCTGGGAGTCACTCTTTTGAAATGAAATCATCAAGAAAGACAGTGCCCCTGATTCCTATTCTCCTTGGAAAGTTAGGGCTCTACTTCCAATTTAGCAAACTGTTAGTCACATTGACCAGCCTTACCCCTAATGTCCTCAAATGCTTTTCCAGTATCTCATTCAATGCCTAAAAACTTTTCTGCTTTGTTTTGGGGGAATTAAATCCTTTTTTGCCTTAGTCTTCAGCAAAATCTTGCTTATTTACCTTTGTTTATTGCAATTTTTCTTTGTCAAAAGTAACTATTTTAATTCAGAAAAATTTGTTAAGATAAAAGTGCTTTTGAATTTTAATTATCCTATGAACTTTCTTCTTGAGGGGATGTTTAATATTTTTAGTACATTTTATCACTTTTTCTAAGAATTTCAAAATCTAGAACACAGAACAAGTACTGTTTTTATACAACAGGATGAGAACTTTTCTTTTGAAAACATAGCCACCATGTGTATTTAATATCTTTAAATGTTAATTTTCCTTCTCTTAGTATTACAACTCAGTCCTAAGGAGATTTTCAAAATGTAGACAAAGACTGAATAAAAAAAAAATCTATGCACATTAAAGGTCTTATTTATAACAATGAATTATGATACATCTAAGTTACAGGAAAATGCCTATAAAATAATGTTAAATAAGAAGACAGAAATCAAATTGTGTAATACTGGTCCACTTTATGCTTTGAATATAAACCTTGCTGCTCTGCCACTTCAGCTTATTTTTAAAATGGACGTGTTTCTTCCTCTTTCTTTCTCCCAGTTCCTCCCTAATCTCTACCCCTCCCTAATCTCAGGGGAAACAGGCTCACCTTTCTTGCCCACCTAGGCAGAGTTATCTGTCCTTGAGTACACGCCCACCATTGGAGTAAAGTATTCCAGACTTTGGGAATGGTGGAAGATCTGGAAATGACAGTCTCCCAAATTAACAACTGAATTAATTTAGCCTTTGGGTCATCTTTTCTGAAGCCCCCCTGTTCCTGCTGATGGGCAGAATCATAGCCTTTGGGCCCGGAATCTCCTGTGTTTCTCCTTTGCTAGCAAAGCATTCAAACTTCTTTTTCCTTCTTCTCAAAACCAGGTCCTTGTTGTTGGATTGGCATCAGGAATAAGGACCAAGCTTTCCACAACGATATAGAAATGTAAACAGTGACTGTCTGGTTGGTTTATTAGAGATGATTTTTTTCTTTATGTTTTTCTGTAATTTAAAATTCAAAAATCATTCATTTAATAAAATAAATACAGTTTAAAAATATGTCACCACAAAACAATCTTATTGACTCTCCTAAGAGAAAGGTATTGTAAGAGGAAAATATACAAGAACCTTGCCTTTAGACCACAGGCTAAGAAAAATGAACAACAAGACATTTAAATTAAAATTTTAAAATTTTTTTCTCAGAATGACTTGTTTTCCAACTTGATACTTGAAAAATTTCTGTACATTAATATTCACATGTTTTATAATTATCGATCTTTAAAATTTATATTACAGAATTTTGAGAACTTTGCTAATTTTGTGTGTAAGATTTCTATTTTTTTTTTTGAATGATGAGTTACATTCCAGTTTGTAGGAAAAACACTTTAACTTCAAAATGAACAGTGCTTACCATTCTGAAGATTTTTTATTGTTATATTTGTTTCTTTAACAACTCAATTACACTTTTACAAAATAGAATAAAATATTTTCCAAGGTTCTAAGTGGAAAAAATAAATGTCTTCTAAGGTGTCTTGTATTTTAATTGTGGCTTGAGTATTTTACCCTAAAATAATTAACTATAACTTCTGACCACACAAAGGCCAGGTCATGAAATAAATTTCCTCCTCACACCCAGGAGGTTATGTCTCTGTCACTCTCCAGCGTCTGGGGTAACACCTTTTCTGAAAACCGAGAATTTGCTGACTAGTTCTTTACCTCTGCTTTCCTTTGTGAGACAAGGTCATGGTCAAGCAGATTAACTTGTTCTGGCTTTATAGGATTTGTTTTTTCCAACTGGAATGGGCCCTCTCATTTCTTGCAGGTTTGTGGCTTGTGAAGAGTGAACTAACCAACACAAATAGGGTACTTAATCTTCATTTGTCAAAGTTGTGGGTGCTCTGCTTCTTTGATTCACATAATGAAAAGTAAAATAAATTTCTGCTAGATTCAATTTTTATAAATATTCTATTTTTAAGTTGTGCAAATAAGTTTTGATAACTTAGCTGGTAAGAATGATAAGTAGGAAAAACAATTTAATGTTTAGTTGAATCTGCTGTGTAATAACATTATTTGCCTTATTTATGTATTAGTTTCCCTTCCAATTTAGCTATAGTAATTACTAGAATATTATAGAATGGCCATATATAATTTTGAGAAAATCATACAAATTCATGAGATGGAAAATATGTGATTTAATTAGGTCTATCTGCTTAAGAAATCTTAAAAATACATATAAAATTAATTTGTACATTAAACACGACTAAATTCTGTCCGTTAGTAAACATATGCTGACTAGACTTATATTTGATTAAACACTGTAATTCCTTTTCTTTTCTAAACAGCTGCCTTATTTAATTTTACTGACTATTCCCAAAGGTGGTTCAAGACGTTTCAACAGCCTTCGAGTTTTGAAATTATTATGTGCTCTTTTCTATTTGATTAATGATATGAATATTTTTTGGCTACAAAAATTTATTTTTTTGTTCCAACGCTATTGAGGTAATTGAAATCATAAAACAATCACTTATAGAAATTACTTATGTTAGTTTTTAGGTTTGAAATCAAGAGTCATTTGCTGATTGCCTAATAGATGCACATTTTTATACTCATTTCTAGGAATCAGGGAACTGTGATGCTTAATGGGTAGCAAGGAAATAGAATGCATCGTCTCAAAACAACAATTTCTCCTTCATAAACTGAAATAACATATAAAGGGACATCTCAAATTTGAAAGAAAGAAAGTAAGAAAGAACATTTTCAAAGGTAGTATTCTGCCTTGTTACCTTTATCTCTTAATGTTCTGGAAGGAAATGAAGGGGATAGAGTGGTTACTAGAAACCAGAAAGAATGGCAACTGAAGGACAGCACAACCAGTCAGGATCTATAAATTAAGGCCAAGGAATTTTGCTGTCACTATTCTGTACCTGGTGGGGAGGCGGCCAGGGGAATTAATCCACATCTCTCTTTCCTTCCATTTCCTTTCTGCTACTGGTATCTCTCAGTGGCAAACCCAAGCAGAATGCAGAAGTCAAGTCAGCCTCCTGAGCACAGGGCAGAGCAGAGCAGGATGGAGAGCACAAATGGAGGACAAATGGAGGAGATTCACATAACATTCCTCATCTGACCTATTGAATAAGAATTTTGAAATAGTACACATGTATAGCATGGATCTTCAGTGGTCTCTGATGTAGATAAGGCACACTTGATGTTATTAGCATATTTGAAATGCAAATGACAGTGTAAAATTACCCAACAGAATATTGAAACTATTTTGGAATAAATTCCAAAAGACACAGTGCCTTTTGCACATCCAATGAAATAGTACACGATTTTATTAGTGATCCTCAGTTGTCATGAATCACTATGTATTTTAGCTTACGAACCATAGCGTTTGGGACAGACTTACAGCAAACTCAAGCTCAGTGGGCAGGGTTATGTATGTGGTACTATATTAACACTAGCTAGGCAGAGGTATGTTACAGATACATTGTTTTACTTTTTTATCTTCCTATACTATTCATAAGGACAATAGCTAATTTGCCATGTCTTTATCATTATACAGTATTGTGAGAGAAATTATGTGTTTTTACTCATGTTTACTAGGTGGCTGTTTTAAGTCGAACATGGCAAAATATGATAAAACAAAGGAGAAAATCTTAAATTATAGAAATGAGATGGTGTTATTTTCCAGAGAACTAGAGTAATACAATTACTTTTAAAATGTTTCTTTAATTATTGAATATATCTTTTCCATATGTAATTTAATTTTAGAACTTCAAATTAAATGTTACTTGTGAATAATTAATATATAGTGGCAAATGAATCTTTAAATTTTATGTTCTCATTATGAATAATTAGTAATGATTTAATTACTAAAATATTCATAAAATAAAATATTAGGCAAGCAATACTAAAAGGATAATTCAGGAGAAATTAATAACTAGCAACTGTTTAATTCCCTAGTTTTTCATGAACAAATTGATTTATCTGAATAGAAAAACATCATATATATCATTCAGCTGTTGCAGGGAATAGCACATATGTTACATATTAAGACATTTAATATGTTTATATGTTAAATGATCCTTCTTTTTTATTAGCAGCTAGCAGTATAAAAACACTTTAAAATGCTTTTTGAACTATCAAAAACATAATTTTATGTTTTTAGAGTTAATTATAATTTTGTTTTCCTTTTTCTCAAACCAGTATAACTCTTTCTTCCTAAAGATTCAATTTGGTTTTTCTTTACTTTCTCTTGAATACAAGCTCTCTAGTTCTCTTGACACAAATTGTACATATTTATGGGTATTTAGATGTTTTGATATATGTATATATTGTTTAATGTTCAAATCAGAGTCAGTATATTCAGTTTCTCACACAGGTCTTTGTGGTGAAAACACTCAAAACTCTTTCTTCTAGCATTTTTGAAATATACAGTTATCTATAGTCACCCTAGTGTCAATAGAACTCCCAAACTTCTTGCTTCTTACTATAACTCAGTACCCATTGAATAACCTTTCTATATCCTTTCTTCTACCCTATTCTCCCCAGCCTCTAGGAACTTGTATTCTATTTTCGGCTTCTGTGAGATCAACCCTTTTAGATTCTGCATGAGTAAGATCACTTGGGTTTTGTCTTTTTCTGGCTGAATTATTTCACTTACATAATATCCTCCAGTTTCATCTATATTTTCATACATGATAGGATTTCACCCTTTTTAATGACTGAACAGTATTCCATTGCTTATACCTACTACATTTTTTTTTTGTCCATTTATCAGTTAATGGACACTTAGGTTAGTTCCACTGGGTTTTATGAATAGTACTGCAATAAATTTAGGAGTGCAGAAGTCTCTTTGACATACTGATTAAATTTCATTTTATATACCCAGTAGTAGGATTATTAAATCATATGGTAGTTCTAGTTTTAATTTCTTGAAGAACCTCCATGCCATTTTCCACAATGGCTATATAACTTACTTTCCTATCAATGGTGTGTAAGGGTTTTCTTTTCTCCACATTCTTCAGAGTATTTGTCTTTTTATTTATATTTTGATAATAGACTTCTCACTTGATCGAGGTGATATCTCATTGTGGTTTTGATTTGAAATTCAAATGATGATTAGTGATGTTGAAATTTTTTTTCATATACATTTTGGCCATTTGTATGACTTATTTTAAGAAGAATGGTCATTGTCCATTTTTAAAAAATTTTTTTCTAATATATATATATCACAGCAGAATGCATTTCAATTCATATTACACATATATAGCACAATTTTTCATATCTCTGGTTGTACACAATGTAGAGTTACACCATTTGTGTCTTTATACATGTACTGAATCAGGTGGCATCACTATACCAGACCTTAAACTATACTACAGAGCAATAGTAACAAAACCAGCATGGTATTGGCACCAAAACAGACTGGTAGACCAACAGTACAGAATAGAGGACACAGAGATAAACCCACAAAATTACAGTTATATTAGACAAAGGTGCCAAAAATATATCTTGGAGAAAAGATAGCCTTTTCAACAAATATTGGAGAAAAGATAGCCTCTTCAACAAATGGTGCTGGGAAAACTGGAAATCCATATGCAACAAAATGAAATCAAACCCCTATCTGTCACCATGCATAAAACTCAAAGTGAATCAAGGACCTAGGAACTAAACCAGAGACTCTGCAGCTAATGGAAAAAAAGTAGGCCCAAATCTCCATCATGTCAGATTAAGTTTCAACTTCCTTAATAAAACACCTAGATCACAAGAATTAAATCAAGAATCAATAAATGGGATTGATTCAAACTAAAAACTTCTTTTGAGCAAAAGAAACAATTAGAGAGGTGAATAGAGAGTCTACAGAATGGGAGAACATTTTTAACACACACACATCAGATAGAGAGCATTAATCTCTAGGATATATAAAGAACTCAAAAATTTTAACACACACATACACACACACACACACACACACACACAAAATAATCCAGTCAATAAATGTGCAAAGGACCTGAACAGACACTTCTCAGAAGATGATGTACAATCAATCAACAAATATATGAAAAAATGTTCAATATCTCTAGAAATCACAGAAATGCAAATCAAAACTACTCTAAGATTTCATCTATTGCCCATTTTTAATTAGCTTCTTGATTTTTGAACTTCCTTCCATATTCTGGATATTAACTTCTTATCAAGTGTATAGTCTGAAAATATTTTCTCCCATTGTGTAGGTTGTTTCTTCCTTCTGTTGTTTGTTTTCCTTGTGCCACAGAAGGTTTTGATATAATCCCATTGGTCAATTTTGGCTTTTTTTCCTATCCTTTTGGGATCTCATAAAAAAAAAAAAACCAACTTTATCCAACTCAATGTCCTGAAGCATTTCTATTGTTTTCTCCTATTGATTTCATGGTTCCAAATCTTATATTTAAATCTTTATCCATCCTAAATTGATTTTGATAACTAGTGACTGATAGGGCTCTAGTTTTCTTCTGCTGGTATACAATCAGTTTCACAGCATCATTTATTGGAGAGATTCCAATTCCTCCCTTAGCATCTTTATGAGGGTTCAGTCGATCAGATTCTGAGTTTACTTACAGGCTTTCTATTCTGTTCCATTATGCAACCAATGTTTTTTTTTTCACTGAAGTCAATTTGAACGTTGCATTTTTATTGTTGTTATTGCTGTTCCAAGGATTGAATCCTGTGGTGCTTAACCACTGAGCCACAACCCAGCCCTTTTTTATATTTATTTACAGACAGGTCTCACTGAGTTGCTTAGGACTTTGCTGTTGCTGAGGCTGCCTTTGAATTTGCAATCCTAATTCCTCAGACACTTGAGCCTGGGATTACAGGTGTGTGCTACCAGGCCTGGCCCATTGTACTTTTCTAACTCATTGTTTTAGTTTAGTATTAAGTAGCTCTAATTATTGCAATTGATTCTTGGTTATATTTCTTGCATTTAGAGTCTTGTTAAGGAAGTTGATGCCAGCACCAATATGATGGAGTGTTTACCTTATGTTTTCTTCTAGCAGTTACAAGCTTTAGGGTCTAATTCCTAAGTCTTTGATTCATTTTGTTTTTTGACTTTTGTGCAGGGTGAGAGTTAAGGATTTGGTTTCATTTTTCTCCAAAAGATATCCAGTTTATCCAGCACCATTCATTAAAAAGGTTATCTTTTATCCAAAATATATTTTTGGCACCTTTGTCAAGTATCAATTAGTTGTAAATTGTAACTGTATGGATTTGTTTCTGTGTCTTCTATTCTATTCCATTGGTCTTCATGTCTACTTTGATGCCAGTACCATGCTGTTGTTTTTTTTACTACAAATCTCTAGTACAATTTGAGATTAGGTATTGTGATGCCTCAATTTCATGTTTTCTCCTTTTCTTCTAAGACAAATCATAAGCAACATGCCTCACATAGAAAATAAGGAGAAAATATTAAAAGCTGCAAGAAAGAAACATCAGGTCATATTTAGAGGCCAATGTTTTGATGTGATCACTTTTAGTTTTCAGGATTGCATTGACTATTCTGAGTCTTTTAGTTTTTCATTGTGATCATCTGATAGAATGAATGAGATTATATAGACTTTTTTTTGTATTTGCTAAGATTTATTTTGTGACCTAGAATATGGTCTATTTTGGAAAATTTCTATGAGATGCTAAGAAAAAGGTAGATTCAACTGTTTTAGGTTGAAATACTCTATAGATTTTTGTTGTCTACTTTTGATTTACAGTTTATTTAGGTTGAAAATATCTGTATTAATTGTATGATTCAATGACCCATCTATTAGTGAGAAGGGTGTGTTGAAATCACCCAATGTTATTGTGTTGGGGTCTATCTGGGATTTAATATCGATATTTGGCAAATACATATTTACTATCTTTATATCTTCTTTTTGGATTTTCCTTTTACCAGGGTGTAGTGCATTTTTTATTTCATCTGATTAAATTTTGCTTGAAATGAATTTTGTCAGATATATGAATAGCCACTCCTGCTTCTTTTTTGGACTTTGTTTGTGTGTAATATATTTTTCTATCCCTTTATGAGTGTGTTGGCGTATGAGATGATTCTCTTGTAAAAAGCATATAGTTTGATCTTGATTTTTGATCCATTCTGTGAATCTATGTCTTTTAATTGTGGAGTTGAGACCACTGTGTTAGCATGTACATGCATTTCTTACCTTTTGACTTTTTCCTACATTTAATATTGCCTTGATTCTTATTTAGATTACTCTTCTATTGATATTCCTTTATTTGAGAATTTTGGGATTTAGTTTTGAGTTCCTCTATAGGCACTTTATCTTTGAGTATTCTTTGTAGTGCTGGTTGGTGATTATGATTTTTTTTAGTTTATTCTTGTCATGAAAATTGTTTATTTCCCTCTGGAATTTGAAATTGAGCTTTGCTATGCATAGCAGCCTTGGCTGGTAGGGGTTTTCTTTTAATGCTTAGAATATCTCCTTCCAAGTTATCCCTAATTTTAAGGTCTAGTTAAGACATCAAACCCATACCTTATTGGTTTGCCTCTAAATATAGCCTGATGTTTTTCTCTTGCAGCTTTTAATATTTTCTCCTTATTTTTTATGTGAGGCATGTTGCTTAAGATTTGTCTTAGAGAAATGCATTTTTGACAGGTCTGTTTGGGTCCTGTAAACCTCCTATATGTGGATAGGAAAAGATTTTTGTAACTATCTCATTGAAATTATTCTTAACGTCTTTAGCTTGCATCTCCACGTTCTGATCCATTCCAATAATTCTCAGGTTTGTTCTCTTGAAGTTGTCCCAGAGTTTTTATATATTCTGATCATGTTCTACATGTTTTCTCCTTTAATGGATTTTGTGTACTCAAGTTCATGTACCATCTTCACAGGTTGAAGTTTTGTTTTTAAGGGCTGAAGTTCTATTTTCTTTTTTCTTTTCTTTTTTTTTCTGAAGTTCTATTTTCTATGCAATCTAATTTGTTAGTGATGATTTCAAGTGAATTTTTAATTTGATCGTATGTTTTTGTTATCATGTTGCTATGTTCTTTTATTAAATTGTTGATGGATGTTTATTTATTTATATGTGGTGCTGATAATGTGGAATTCAGTGCCTCACACATGCAAGGTGAGCACTCTACCACTGAGCCACAACCCCAGCCCACTGATTGTGTCTTTTATTTGTAGGAGTTCTAATTGATTTCTTTCAAATGTTTCTATTTCTTTATTGAAGTGGTCTTTCATCTCCTGTATTTGCTCTCTTAATTCCTTGCTTAAATCTTCTTTTCATCCATTGAACATTTTAATAACAAATTTCTTAATAATTTTTTTTTCTGGGATTTTATTCTCTTCCATATCATTGGGATCCTTTGTTGGGGGGATTGTGAATTTTGGCGGGGGAGATTTCTTTGCCAGTTTCCTATGTCTCAATTGCACATCAACTGAGAAGATTTCCCTTCCTATTTTTTTATGTGTGTCCTTTGGTGTGCAATTATCTTATTTGCTCGGGGTTTCTTCTTGTTTTTGATGTATGAGTAGATATCAAAGGGTGGGGCTGGAGGTCCCTCTGTAGTTGTTCCTCCTTGGTCCTGGTTGTTGATTTAAGGTTTTTGTCTAATCAAGTTTTTGAGTTGGAGTACTGTTAAGGCTCAGGTGGGGCTAGAACATGTGTGGGATGAGATTCACTATTGTTTTGTTGATATTCAAATGTTTCTTGGCAGAAGAATCTCTACTCTGTGATCTTGAAATGTTCCAATCTCTTTCTAGGCCCTCTTAGAGGGAGCAGGGAGCCAGAAATGGCACCACTATCAGCAACATATTGACAGCCTTAGATAAATGTCTGGTATCTACTATGACACCTATAATGTTAATTGCCACCCATATAATAATGGTGTGGTTAGCATTAAATAGCAATATCAACAATAAAAACAATGCACTAGATCAGGCATTTGAAAGATGTTTTCTATGTTGTCCACTGTATTAATAATCACAAAAAATTGAATGGGGTAGGAATTATATAAACTATGTAATTTCTATCATTTGGTGCCATTATAGTTTCTTAAGTAAGAGAAAATTAGGTAGGAATGAAAAAAAAATTGAAGTGTTTGAAAAGTGATCAGAGAGGCAGGAGATAGGTAGCAGGTATCAGCTCTAAAGAAGAAGGAATAACATGTTAACCGAAAGTAATTAAAAAAGAAATAGAGGAGGAGGCAACAGGAACTTTTGGCTATTAGTGGTGATAGGAGAACCTAGATATGAACAAATGTAAAATCAAATACAGGCAAGTATAAGATCAAAATAATTCAAACCCTCATATCATTGCACCTCATCTAAGTCTAATCTAGGCTAAATAATGAACAAGTGCAGGATAGAGCTATTAATGTTTAAGTCATAAAAATACATGTGTGTGTGTATATATATGTATATATGTGTATGTGTATTTTTAAACCTATACATGCAGTGAGAACATACAAAACCATACATGCATAATCATATACAAAGATATGCAGAATATCCTGCATAATGAAAAAAGTGAATAATAATACAATATGATGAAATGACGTTTGAAAAATTGAAAAAATGTTTAAATTTAAAGGTAAAAATATGGGGATATGGGCAGAAAAAAATAAGAATAGAAAAAAGAAAAAGAAAAAATTAGGAGAGATGGCAGGCTTGTTTCTGCTGTGGTGGTCAAAACTGTTGGCAGGGATAGATTTTTCAGTCTTTCCATTTATTTTTGGCTTTGTATTTTGGGGCACCATCTTTGTGTTCCTCACCTAGCTGCCAACAGGGTTGAGTAGCTCTCAGCTGCCCATCTCACAGTGTTGGGTTAGATGGTCTGGGGAGTGCTGACGAATTGTGTAACCCTAAAGTGAGGGTGATTCAGAGTTTTAGGGTGGCGTTTCCAGTTATTTGGGTTTTGGAGCTCTCTTGGTGGGCATTTGAGATTTGGTCCACCACTCCTATTGGTGTAGGGTTGTTGATCTCTGCTGGGCTTCTGGATCTCTGGGATTTCAAAAAAAAAAATACACTTTTAGGGCAGGGGGACTAAGATTCCTCAGGTTTCACCTTCACCTTTGTGGATGTGAGTTATTGGTTATCCGCCCTGGAGGGCCGTTGTGCTTGTCTGGCCACAGTGAGCAAGTGTTTCAGCCATAGCTCTTATTGGGAGCCAGAGGATGAATGGTCTAGGTCAGATTTTCTTTTTGTGTTTGTTTCAGTGTCTGGTTAGGCACCCTCTGGGAATTTTTTCACAGGCTGCTGGTAACTTCCTTTATCGGTTCCCAATCACTTGTGTCTGTTTGCAACTGGTCAGGCTCCTTGAGGATAGCTTTCAGCATCATTTTCCTCACCTGCCAGAATGTTCTGGGACCACCCAGGGCTTTCTGCACCACCCCTGCAGAGGGCTCACCAACCCCACAGAACAGTCCCCCTACCAGACCGCTTTGGATTTGCTTTCACCGAGTTGCTTTCCCTATTAACTCAGTGTCCCTTAAAATAGGCCTTCCTCTGCAGACCACAGAGGTTTCCCCAAGTGAAGTTTTCTTTATTTTTAAAGTTTCTTTTATCCACTGGCCACTCTTTTGTCTGCACTCCCAGCTCCGCTCTGCTGACGCTGCTGGTGGACAGAGCTGGCTCCTCTGAGGTATTTCTTATGTTCAAGTTACTATCTGTGCCTCTATGAATTTTTCTTTTTCTTTTACAGTTCAGCATTAAGTTTCAGTGAGGCTCCTCTGTTACCTACCTTGCTGAGGAGTAGCGTTCCTGTTTTTTAAGTTTGGTGCTGAGGAACTGCGGGGGGCTGCTTTCTTTCTCTGGCCCGCCATCTTCTCTCCATCCAGCCCCTTTTATTCTTACTTTTGATGAAAGGAAAGTTGTCATGAGCTCTCTGCAAACAGGTTCTGAATGGAAGAGCTGAGGAAATTCGGACAAAGATGGTTTAGGTGGATAGCTCTCTGGAGACATCCCTCCAAGAAAGTGAAGAAAGCTCTTCAGAGTTTCTTTCTAGTTGAGTTAAATAGGCCAAGTTTTGTCCCTGCATTAGCCAGTCATAGGCTGGGAGCCACCTCTGAGATCGCTCCTTGTGCAGGGCATATGCAAGCAAGCAGGCACCTATGAACTGGTATGAAGCATCTGTATTAGATGGTCCCATGAAGGGGGTGCCTCCAATCTGAAGACCTGGTCCAGGTAGAGCACCACAGTACCCACCACATGTTTTCTTTCCTCACCTGATTTCAAGATGAAGCCTGAAGTATAATTTGGCTTTACCTGTGAAAATACACAGAAGAGATTAGGGATATTTCCCAACGAAAAGAGAAGAAACCTAAACATGAAACTTCTCTGTACAATGCTGTCGGTAATTTCTAGGGAGATTATCAATGTAAATTAGCTCTCATTGCACAATTGTACTGTGTTTTATTTACTGGAGTACCAAATGCTCGTTGTTATTGTGGAAGGCCTTTTAAATGTAATTTCATTGTCATTAATACCTAATAGTGATTAAGTCATATAGTATCATGCTGAATGCTATATGAAAAGATGCAACTTTTAATTCAGTAAGTGTAGCATAACTCAACATAGGATAGCATGTCCTTTTGGAATCATTTTACAGATGTGAAAACTGATTTTTCAAAAAGTTCACACACAAGGTCACAGTGTTATTGGGATCTGTCCTATGACTTGGGTCTTATAAGCACAAATCCAGTGCTTTTTAAAATATGTCTTTCTTTTCTCCAACAGTTTCACATCCCAGTAATTATAATGCTCATCACCTTGACAATTAATGGCTATTTTCATATGTACCCAGCCTTTTGGTTTGCTGCATATGAATGTAGGCATCTTCTTCATCCTTAAAAAATTAAAAGGAAAGGGCCTATGATTACAGCAGTCAGCAGAAAATTATTCAGACAAGAGTATTCATTAAATTCAACTGACTTTCCCTTTTCCTAGTAAATTTCTCAGATTTGAGCCTAAGGAAAGTATAAAGTTAAGTTTTGCCAAGAACCGTAAGGTATATTTCATGCCTCACCTATTAGAATATTTTGGATATTACTGCTTGCACATAATATAACAATATTAAAGAACTTAAGAATCCTTACTTTAAAGTTTTCTGCATAAATTTTATATTGCCTTAATATTTCTTATATTTAACATTATAATTTTATACTAAAATGGTATTTTATATTAAAAGAGTTATGTATATATACATGAGAAATTTGGCTAATCTACTTGGTTAGTTTTCCATTAAGGCTGTGCATGAGGAAATAGTTCTCATTGAAAGCCAAAGCATTCTCCTGAAGCTATATGAAATAATAGGATTTCTATAAATAATTTTAAGGCATAGTTTATAATATACTGAATGATTATTTTATCACAAGTTTAAGATTAGAAATAATAGCATTCAATACAAAAGAGCTAGATGTTTCTTTACTTTGAATACAGCATGAACAATTTGTTTTTGTGGTCATAATTAAAAATTAGCATATCATTGCTATATCATGACTTTCAGGAGAATACCGTAAGTTCTCTGTGTGTTAAAGCTTTTAGAGGAGAAACTGACTGAAGACATGTTAGCAGTTTTGTTTGAGGTGATAGCAGGAAGTGAGCAGAGGGCTTCAAGGAGACAAAGTATCACAATACACGGAGCATCATGGAAATAGAGGTGAGGGAGTAATGTGACCTAAACACACAATTGTGTACTCAATCTCCAAGTTCTTTGGTTGGCAAGGATACTGGTTTAATGAGAGAAGACAGTACAAATTGGGAATTAAGATTAGATAAAAAGGATCAGAACAGATCATAGTGGAACAGGAACACCAAGCAGAAGATGAGGTTTGGCATGTAGTAAAATGTTAAAACGTTCTTAAGTACACACACAGTGTGTGTGTGTGTGTGTGTGTGTGTGTGTGTAAAGTATATATATATATATATATATATAGTATATATATATATATATATATATATATATATATAATATATTTAAGTAGTCATGTGTTGTGATGACCAGTATCATCAACACCACAAAAGTGGCAGTAAAAACCAGTGAGGTTTTACTAACATATATATTTGACATTTGAGAATTTGGATTAGGTTAATGCTGTCAAAAATTGGGAAGAGATTCATATGAGGCTTAAAAAACTCAATCAAACTTGTTTACTGACCATTGTAGGTTATAAATCTCTATTCAGAATTTTCTCTCTAATTTACTTTAAACCTCTTATTTTTTTAAAAAAACAAATTGTGAAACAGAATGAATTTATAACCAGAAGGACTAGAACTTTAGTGGCTGTGTATTGTAGAGATAAGGAAACTGAATCTTCAGGGAAGTGAACTGTTTGGTCCAGGGGTATGCAGGGATGTAGGGCAAGAATCTGCATTTGGTTTCAGGAGGTGTGAATTCAACCTTGGGCCTTGCCCCTAACTAGCTTTGTGACATCAGGCAAGGATTTTAATCTCTGGAAAGATATATTTTCTTTTGTGCAATAGTGGGGATAATAGCACCGGCCCTACATTTGTGAAACTTCATGTGTGGCTTATGTGAGATTTAAGATGCTTTGTCAACTGTACAGTATTATACAACCGCAAGGCATGATCGTGATCCATAGGCAAAATGAACTGTAGTTCAGCCCTACACCTGATTTTCCCTGAAATTCAATCCTTTCACCAAATGTCACAGACTTGAAGCAAAATTGGTCCCATATAGCCTAAGGGGAAGCTGAAAAGGTAGGTGATTCAGTTATGAGACATAAAGATATTGTGGGAAGGAGTAATGCAGGTAATTGCTTTCAATATCTTGTACTACAAAGGTCTTATGTTCTTTTTGGCTAAGGTTACTTGCTTTGTAACTGACACTTTTCAGTTGCCACATTTTTATCATATTAACTGTTACTTTTAGATATTTTATCTTTTTGCTTTTATTGAAAATGTCATCTTAGTATTTTTGACTAGTTTTTATTTTGTATGGTGAACAAATGAATTGTTTTGTATTTACTTAGTAACCAGCCACCTCATTTAATTCTCTTGTTCATTATAAAGATTTTGGAGTTAATTTTTTTGAAGATTTAAAAATAGATAATCATATGACTTCCAAATAATGACATTGGTCTTTTATAATTCCAATGCATATATAACTCATGATTTCATATTTTTTTTCCCTGCAGAGGGACATTTCTATTTCATTCACTAGAATTTGTGAGAAAGTGAAGGTTATGTTAGTGCTGGTAGACTTTGCATTCTTATTCCTGGTTTCAATAAGAATGTCTCCATTGTTTAACTAAGTGTGATGTTGGCTTAATTGACCATTTATCTTCTTAAATACCCTTCAATTTTATTGACTAACATTATGGAAGCTGTTAATGTGCTGATAAAATTTCACTCCTTTGACTAATTATTATATTAATTGTGTCAAAATAAGTATGTTAACATAACTGTATTGATAGATTTTCTTGTACTGAATCATCCTTACTTTACTGGGCTTGGCTTCTCAAATATCATTCTTTCCTGGCTTAGTTTCTACATTATTTTTCTCTCCTCAGTCATCTTTGCTGGGATCTCCCTGAACCTTCTTTTCACAATATAGCTCTTGAATTTATTCTTCCTATTTAATTGAAATTATGTATCTTTTGACCAACAACTTTCCAATTCTCATTACCTTCCCTGTCAAGATTCTAGTAACCACTATTCTATTTTCTGTGTCTGAGTTCAGCTTTTTAAATACTGCACATGTAAGTGAGATCATCTGGCATATTTGTCTTTCTATGCCTCGTTTATTTCACTTAACATAATGTTCTGCAGGTTCATCCATGCCATTCCAAATAACAGGATTTCCTCTTAAAAGTCAAATAATGGGGCTGGGGATGTGGCTCAAGTGGCAGTGTGCTCACCTGGCATGCGCAGGGCACTGGGTTCGATCCTCAGCACCACATAAAAAAATAAAGATGTTCTCTCCACCGAAAACTAAAAAATAAATATTAAAAAATTCTCTCTCTCTCTCTTTCTCTCAAAAAAGTTAAATAGTATTCTGCTATTAAATACAATATTTTCAGCATGTTTCTTGTCTTCCTCTTGTAAATTTTCTTAACCTGTAGCCTTTCTACTTAGAGTTGACTGCAATTTCATTCTTCCCATTGTTGGAAAACATGGAATCATTCTTTCTCCCTTTCTCTCCAAATTATTGACAGTTTTGGTGGGTTATTCTTTCAGAATGTATCCAAACTCTCAATCACTTTTCACCACCATCAGAGCTACTATACTAGTCACTGGGTATAAGCTGCTTTCTTAGGCTGCAATATGTAAGACTGAGTCTCCCCTCATCTCATTCTTTCCCAATACAACCTTCTACCCATTCTCAACACAGCAGCCAAAGGAATTTGTTTACAATATAGATCATATATGCTTGTTCTCTGATCAATTCCCTGAGGTGTCTTCATTTTACTGAGTAAAAGCTAAAGCCTTTACTTTATTATATAGCTCTAAAGGATCTGGTTCTATTAGTTCTATCTATCTCCATCTCATTACCTGCTTTGCTCTGTTCTTCCCTATACTGGCCTCTTTGTTCTTCTTTGAACTTTCCAGACATAATCTGGTCTTAGGGCCTTTGTTCTGGCTGTACCCTTTGCGTAGTACCCTATAAGTCCAAATATCTATGAGGATAACTCCCTCATGTTTTGTTCAAATGCTAGCCGCTCAGTGTGCGTCTATTCCTGATCTCTTAAAACTGCTACCACTCCCTAGTCTCATTACTTTTGGTCTTTATCTTGTTCTAGTTTTTCTTGTCTGATATCACTTGTCAGTCTCTCTAACTTACTGCCTTTACTTATTTATGATACCAATTATTTATTGTTTTATTCCACTGCTATAGAATAATTTCCAAGAGGCAGAGATATTTGTTTTGTTTGCTGATATATTCCAGCTGCTGAAAATTGTGATTCATATTATAGATGCTTAATAAGCTGTTGTTGAATGAATAGATTTATGCATAGAATCCCAGTTAGTCATGCCAGATCTTTCCTCTGATTCACTACAGGATATGCTTTACTAATGCTTTGTTTAGGATTTTTGCATTTATGTTAGTGAGATTGCTATTTTAATAACTTTTGCTGTGAAACATTAGTCATGTTTTAGTAATATAATTTTGATAGTTTTTTAAAAAGAATCAACTTTTAAGATTTTCCTACATTGGGACAGTTAAAATAGCATTGGGATGGTCTGTGTTTTGAAGAATGAATTCTGCCATAATACTGAGGTTGGCATCTGTTTGGACAACTTTTTCAATTTTTTACACATTTTTTTCTATATATTAGTATAGTATTTACTTATAGCTTAAAAATGTTCTTGGCATGTGAAGTTATATATGCTTTCCTTTTCTTTATGTTGTGTGTTTATTGTATTTTTTTCACAACCTCATAGCTTACTTTCTTTGTTGTACATTGAGATTCCAAAGTATAAAGTTGTATTTCCTAGTTTCCTTTATATATGTTTTGTTTCAATGTCTGAATGTAGCATTTTTCCAACTGAAAATGTTACCAAAACCAGAAAGTAAATTTAATGCATAAAATGTTTTACATTGTGAATAAAAAATAAAATTGTGATTTCATGATATTTATTGATTTTTCTTTTGAGTGCTGAGAGGGACTCTAAAATCACCTTGGCCAATGGCTGACACTTGATGTGTGTGTGTGTGTGTGTGTGTGTGTATGTGTGTGTGTGTGTGTAAATAAAGGCCCTTGTAAATGATTTCCCTAAAATAATACACCTCTTTTTGTAGTTAACATTTAAAAAGAGGGCATTTTACTTTGTTTTTAAAAGTCATATTTTTTTTTCAATTAAGCATTCATCAAAATGTTGCATTGATAAAATGATGACTGGTGTGCCTTGTGGCATTTTAACAGATGGTTTTCTGACATAGTGTTTTAGGAAAGTAGTGTGATGACATTCTGCATTTGCTAGAGCAGACAGACCTTTTTCAAGATGTTAAAGCAGTTTGTATGAAAGAAGACTGGAGAGCTGGGGCTGGGGATTATGACCACTGCTGAAGTTTACCATTCTTCAAATTAAAAAAAATAGTTTTAAACCAGTGCTGGAGTTGTTGGCAATGTCTGTGAACATTTTGGTTGTGACATTGAGGGTGACTTCTATAGGCATCTGTTGGGTATAGGCCAAGGATGCTGCTAAACATTCAACAGTGCACTGGGAAGCCCCCCATAACAACAATAACAAAATGATCTGTCTCCAAATGTCAATGAGAGAAGGTAATGATGACTTTCATTGTGCCAGTCCTATATGCGTAGATGCTTTCTAATCACTTCAAAAAGAAAGCTACGTTGTGTTTTTAATGCAACATTTTTCAGAGTGTGTGCTGTGAATACGAGCCCTATCAGATGTTCTGTAGAAAGGATCAAATATGGCTGGGAAACAATGCATATTATATTCTTGTCTTGTAGATTCGCAATAAAAACTAGCACCAGAAAGGCTCTGATAAGTCCTGCTGTGGAAATCCTCTTAACTTTGCTTAACCCTTTATATTCTATCTTTATTGTATTATGGAACATTTTTTATATAGCCTCTACAAACTTTTCTGAGAAGAAACCTTAAGGAATATAATGTCTATAATTTACAGTTATCTAAGCCCTTTCACATTTGATCTCATTGGATTCTAACAATTCTGTAAGATACTAAAATAACCTCAGTCTTTCTTTCCAAAGAAATCCTCCTATCCTAATTAACCTTTCTCCTTCATTTCCTAAACACAATTGGAATTTTCCTGTCAATTAGACTGAATTTTTAATATTTCTTATTATTAAAACATTATCTTTTAGAAAATTTAGAAAATGCAAACAAGCAGAAAAAAAATTTCCTTGAAGCTCCTTCCCTGTCAGCCCTTCCTTATATTTCTAGATTTTTTCTTCCAATATAGTTTGAAATAAAATGTCACTATAATGATTTTTATAAACCTATAATATATTCCAATTAATATCTCTAACATTTTAACATTTTAATTTTAGTAGTATTATTTTTATATCATAATAATAACAGATACTAATGGATAGGTGGTGAGTGTGTCATTCTGTGTGGTAATGTGAAACTATACTTAAGTAGTCCCTTATTAATGGATAGTGTCCTTTTTCTTTCAGAGGGGACACTAATTTTCAGAATACTATTAATAAATAGCTTCATACATTTGTATTTTTATACATTCTTAATTATCTCTTTGGGAAAGTTCCTAGAAGTAGAATTGTTGCATTAATAGTTTGGGAAAGGTATATTGTCAGGGATGTGGTATTTGTTGGACATGGATGTTTATTTTAGGGCTTTGGTGCTGAAAAATTGCTTTCTAGAGAAGATAACTTTATAGTTCCAGTGAGTGACATTAAGTCTTGTATTCTTATGCCACTCAGATTTATCTCTTTCTTCTCACTTTGCTGCATTTTTCTTTTCTTTTTTAGGCCTGAGCCCTTGCTTTTGGCTTTCTGCTTGTCACAGTGCTACACCTACCTCCATTTCTTTGCTCACATGAGCTCAGTTCAAATTGTTTTTCTAAAAAAAATCATCTCATGTCAATCAGCACCAAATTCATACTTCACAGTTTGACATGGCCTTAGTTATATTTAATTGCATCATATATGCATGTCTTAGCTATTTATCCAGCTTATAAACTCTATTTAAGCCCAGTTGTGAGCATTCATTCTGCCTCAGTCACTGTGGTAGGCCTCAAGGCTACAAGAATAAAGCAAATCTGGTCTTTGCTCCTGAGCTGCATAGAGTTTGTAGAAATAGAAAAGCTAAGTAAAGTGCTATGGCAGCAGTGAATAGGTGCCTACAGGAGGGAACACTGGGGATTTGTGGAGCTAGGGAAGTCTTCCTGCATGAGGGGTCCTTTGAGACAAGGATGAAAGAGGTCTGAGTAGTGAAGAATGAGCGGGTAAAGACAGGAAAGACTAGGTGTTGCTGATTTTTTTTTGTGTATAACATGTCAAAGAACACATTCATGTGAACTTGTGTGAACTACATGCTTGTTGGAGCAGCAAGAAATGAACCTACAAGAGAAGCAAACAGTACAACACCTGAAGGGCTGTAGGAGTGACACTAAGACATTGGAACTTTATCCTGATGGTGCTGAGAGTACAGATGGTGATTGACTGGGGTAAAGGATTCTTTGAGTCTGTGCTCATAGTCCTTTGCATTCTCACAGGACCAAGCACAGGGCGAGCCCCAAATCTGTGTGTGTGTTTTAGATTATTACTCTATAACTGATTTTTAAAGGATTTATTGAACCTCTCATTTTATTTTCTTGAGCCTTAGTGTCCTAATTTATATGATGATTATATTTAAAACCATACTCGTAGTACAGGACTTAAAATAATAAGAATGGGACTTGGTGAATGTTATTTAGTAAAAATGTGTATTTAGTGGTAGACATATTTATATTTTTCCACTTCTACTTGGTCTGAGTATGTTGTTGATGTACTTGCACCCTGCTACCTTGAGCTCATTTAATGAGATTGTGATCTGAAGGGCTGATTTATTTAATCATTTGAGTTTTCTTGGGAGAATTTTCACTTCATTTTACACAGGAGATTGATGAATAGTGTCAGGTAGACAGGAAAGACCTTTCTCAGATAAATAATATTTTTTTTTCAGGAAATGAAATTCATTTTTATTTTATAGAGAGAACAGAAAGTTTTGCTATGATTTTTTTTTAATTTTTAGAAATTTAATTATAGCTTTCAATATCAAGCTTGGGATTCTGAAAGCACAACATTAATAACAATAGACACCATTTAATTCTTTTTCTTGTATGGGGATTTCCACTCAAATTGAAGAACTCATTATTTAACAACAAGGCTTGGATCACTTTTATTTGCTACTTTACTTATATTTCAATCAGATAAAAGACTTTGCTATTTTATAGAGATAGCTTGATTTTTTTTTTTTTTGGTGCAAAGTTAAGATGCTGGTAGTGTCTCTTTTCACACATTGCTGGCTAGCTCTGCCTAGTTACAGAATAATTACTACGTTGACAAAGAGTACTCAGTAACAAAAAGAATTACTCAGGAGAAAAAAATCTTTAAATTCAAACTGCTGTATTATAATTTCAGGCAAATTGTATTTACTTTCTTCAAAGGACTTTATGAAAAGCCTTAAGCAGTCTCATCATCCCCATGAGGTGGTTACTGCTCACTTTATGGATGGAGAAACTGAAGTTAAATGATTTTCTTAGAGTCAAAAGAAATGTATATACGATACCTGGTATTGAGAAAGGATATTATTTTGTAGAAAAGCATCTAGGGCTTTACTCAGACCACTGGTCCACACCCACCCACTGTTCCTGCAGTGCGAGTGTGCCATAGCACAGATGGACCGTCTGGGACAATCAGGCTAATTTCAAAGGACCTGTTTTTGTTGATCACTCAAGATTCTTTCAAGCAATCTGATATTGTGACAAATTCTAAATGACTGGCCACTCCGTGTTTTTAGAAGAGATTGTGACATGTCTCCTGTTTGTCATATAAACATTTGGGAGGCAGTAGATATCATCTCAAGGTTAACTACACTTATATACTTTCAAACTAGTGATTACTGTCTGACATAAGTGTTGGAAAGGAAGGAAACCTGTAGTTATCTACTGGCATTTAAACATTAGGGATATCTAATGATTCATGTTTCCCTAAAGAACTAAAGTGGTTCATTAGCAAAATGTATTTTCTTCTTATTAATAGGAGTACCAATTTATTGTTAAATTTTAGTAGAAGACAATTCCCTTTGCATGCATTTATTTTGAAATTTGCAATGTTTTATTTACCTTGTATTCTTTGCCACCCCCAAGGACTTATGTTGAAAAATACATTTTTCTGAGTATTTTGGAAATATTGTTGTATATAGAGAAAAATGGAGAAAAATGAACCATTTAATGCTTCAGTTACATTAATAATCATTACCAGCAGAGCCCAACCTGGCAACTCTGACAGTAACAGTCTTCAGTGAGGATCTATGTCTTGGATGAAATGTGCAAGTATACCTCTCATACCCCTTAATGATCCTTGCATGACTAATATGCAGTGACATTTAAGGAGCACTCATCTAAAACCGTTCATATTCATTTTGAAAATACTCATCTGCGGCATATTCACCAGCAAGAAATGCAGCTGAAAAATCATTAACCCCTTTTTCATTGATGTTCACAGAATGTTACAGGGATTTGTACCTTCTTATCCCATTTTCCTCACCTGACCAACATGATACCATGTAGAATAGATTAAGGAGTTTAAGATATAATTAAAGACATTATTAGAAATGCAATCTCTAAAATGATGAAGAACTTTTGGGAGGTCTATATAATGTGGAAGCCAGAATAATAATAATAATAAAAATACAATGGGAAATAGCCTGAAAAAGACATTTAGAAAAATGGCTAGAATAATAGCATAACAAAGGCACTTAGACAAAGGAATCTGTGGAGCCAGCTGGGTCGCTGTGTAAGTCTGGTTGACACAGAATGATTGAAAATGTCCAAAATGCTCATGTGCGTTAATATGGCAGCCACCAGTCTCATCATGACAGTCTTCAAATTATTTTAAGACAGTGCATTTCGAAAGACATCATGAGTGAAATTGTCACGTTTGACTTCATTGATTTCACTAATAGTGATTCTCCTTTTAAAATTTCCAAGTCTATGTATTTTATAGAGTTTGTCCGATCTGTCTTTCTCTGCATATAGATGTAATATATGTGCATGCAATATCTTTGTTTAGCTACCCGATTATGCTTTTAACTTTCCATCCTGTACTTCAGGATTGCTGCTAGAGGGTAATATGTTATGAAGTTTTGTCTTTTATTCCTGGTGAAGAAATTTTAAATATTTCTGTCACATGTGACCAGCTTCCTTCTGACAGGGAAAAAAATTATTACTTTTCAAAACAGCCCATCATATTTTTTAAATCAATTAATAGATGCAACATTCTATATATTTAGTCCTGCAATTCCTGTCTCCTGGTTCTCAGTGAATTTAGGCCCTATTCAAACACTCTGTCCTTCATGTCCTGTTTGGTCCAGTGTGCATCTCAAATTTAATGGATTTCTCTTCTTCACTTGTCCCTCATTTTCTTAATCCCAGTGCCCTGCACCATGACTAGAATAGCTTAGGAAATCAGCAAGCATTTGTTGAAGAGATTAATGAATATCTTTTATCTATCTGATAATAATTATTTCTACTGCAGGCTTCTTGCATCCCACTAGATCTGCATTGAATTCAACTATTACATGAAACTGACCTGCCCAAACTCTGCTCTATTGCTGGAAACTTATTTCTCCAACCAGGTTTCCAGTGGCTTGCTCTGTTCCATTTATAGTGTTTGAATTTAAACAGAAAGTTTAAATGCCACCTGACTGAAGATGTTACCTTCTGACCCCAGTTTCAGGCCCTGAAAAAAGTTCATATTCCATAGACATGTGATCAGGGCCAAGTGACATGTAAATGAATGTTTATGAAATTTCATGACATATTTCTATATATTTTTTATTTCACTATATATTTTTTATTTGATTTTTAGATATACATGACATGTTTTTATGCTTATATGTATGTGTTTTAAAATTATGGATCTGAAAATATTCATTTTTCTTTTAAAATACCCTCTATTTATTAATCACTAGGTCTGTACCAAAACATATGAAACAATGATCTGTATTTTATAGAATTTTTTCCGATATTGAAGTGACAAGCAACAATATATGCTTCTTGTCAAATCCAGGAAGATATTTGCAGGAGGATGTGCTACTCAGTAATTGTACTCAGTAATCAAGAGTCAGGACAGATTGGAAGACAGAGCACATAATGGTGACAAGCTGAGTTACCAAGTCTATATATACCCCATTTTATGATTAAAACAAAAATAAAGGCAGGTGTAAGAATGAATGAAAGCAAGGAAGAATAAGCACATGTGCTGGATGAGAAAATATAGAAGATTTAGTTGAGATCTTAAGTAGAATTTTGGAATTGAGGAAGAAGAGAAAACATAGGATCAATTCTGAAAAGTAGTTTAAAGTGTGATTGTTAAAACCGAGAATTTAGTGCCATGAATAGAGGAAGATGCAGCTGGGAGGGGGAGAGCAATGAGGAGGAAGTAGAATTAGTCACAGATGTGAGTACTTAGGGAATTCAATACTTGTTGATTTGCTCTTTGGATGATTGTAGATCCACAGGTTGAGCAATCTTTATTAGGACTCAGAATCATGGAAGAATGACAAAATTGGAGAAAAAGCTTAGTATGGAACAGTGGTTCTCAGCTTAGGTCACACACTAGGATCACCAGAGTAGCTCTATAATGTGCCTGGGCCCCACCCCCAGAGTCTGTAATGTAATTGACTTGGTATGTAACTAGTATGTGGAGATTCAAAAGCTGTGTGGCTGAATGTAGGGGAAAAGGTACATTTACATTGTTGGTGGGCCTGTGAATTAGTACAACCACTATGGAAAGCAGTATGGAGATTCCTCAAAAGACTGGGAATAGAATCACCATATGACCCAGGTATCCCACTCCTTTCTATTTATACAAAAGAATTAAAATCAGTGTACTACAGTGGTAAATGCATAGTAATGCTTTTAGCAATATAATTCACAATGGCCAAGTTATGGAACCAGCCCAGGCATCCACCAACACATGAGTGGATAAAGAAAATGTGTTTTATACACACACACACACACACACACACACACACACACACACACACAATGGAGTCTTACTCAGCCATAAAGAAGAATGAAATTATATCATTAGCTAGTAAGTGGATGAAATTGGAGAATATCATGTTAAGTGAAAGAAGCAAGATTCAAAAAGACATGGGTTGAATGTTTTCTTTCATACATGGAAGCTAAAGAGAAAGAAAAAAGAAAGGAATAAAAAGGCATTACATGAAAATATGAGACTGATATAGCAGTGAAAGGGAATTGACAGGGAAGGAGGAAAAGAGAACATGGGTAAATACTGGGGAATGAATCTACTAAATTATGTGGTCCACATATGACTATGCTATAATGAATCTCTCTCTCTCTCTCCTCTCTCTCTCTCTCTCTCTCTCTCTCTCTCTCTCTCTCTCTCTCACACACACACACACACACACACACACTCTCACACACACCCCTTGCTAGCTTTTACACTAAAATAAAACAATTATTTATATATAAATTATTATAATACACTAAACAAAATAATAATAATAGAAGAGAGATCAGTAGAATAGAGCAAGCAGATCAGAGGGAAGAAAGAAGGGAAGGAAAGGTTTCAGGGAATGAGGTGGATCAAATTATGTTATGTGCCTTATGAATGTGGCATAATGAATCTCACTATTGTTTATAATTATAATGCACCAATTTTAAAAAACTCTCCAGTTTATTCTAGTGTGCAGCCAAGAATGAAAGCCATTGCTCTAGAATTACAGCAGGCCAATAATGTTTTAGGAATACAGCTGAAAAATATAGTTATAATTCTGGACACTTTGTCAGGGTTATGTACTTTAGTGAGGAAAGTGAGACTTTATGGGGAAGGAAGTGGAAAACTAGGACTAGAAGTCACTTAAACTTGGGTCAGCAGTTGATATTCTTTTTAAAAGAAAAAGATGAGAAGAAAGAAGAATAGAATAGTTAAAGGAAGCAGAAAGTATAACTGAAAGCAGAATCGCCATTGAAATCTCAGGTAAGTGTCATTTATTTACTCATTTAAGAACTACTTCCTGAGTACTTGCTGTAACCTCAGGACTGAGCTTTGCATTATAGATGCAGCAGTAAAAAAGAAAGTAATGAAATTATGGTTGCTGATCTCATAGAGCTAAGAATTTCTTGTGTGTGTGTGTGTGTGTGTGTGTGTGTGTGTGTGAGTGTGTGAGAGAGAGAGAGAGAGAGAGAGAGAGAGAGAGAGGAGAGGGAAGAGGTAAGATGAGGAAAAAGGTGAAAGGGAGAAGAAAGGTGTCTTGAAAGAGTTGTGGGTGTGGTAAATGACAAAAGGAACTAGTTGGAATTAAGTAGAGGAGCGATGAACTTTTTGAGAGAGTTGTGTACCAAAGAAACCAGTACAAACTAAACATGTTTTAGATATAAAGTAATCATTGGGTCCCCAAACACCTAGATGTGCTAAAAAGCCACACTTGGGTGAGAGTCTATAACATAATATCAAGAGATCCTGGACTTCGAGCTTGATATCATGGCCAGATATAACATTGGGCTTCCTCCATGGATTGGGAGGTGGGTAAGTATTGGACCTGTGGGAAAAGTGGTGAATGAAATATTTGATTTCCATCGAAACAGACTTTAGTTGTCATTATGGCAAATGTGAATTTCTAGTTTTCCTTTCTTGGTGATTCAGATTTCATGATTGATGTTGCAGCATTACTTAATCTATCTTGACTGATTTCATAGGTTGTTGCAGAGAACTAGTGGAAAGATAATGCAGTAAGTAAAGGAGAAATTCAAGAAAGGATAAACAATATAGGAATGCTGAATACTTGGATGTAGGTGGGGAGGGAAAGGAAGAATCAAGAATGAATGTCAAGTTGCACAGGGTGATATGTTTTGAGATGGGGCAGAACAAAGGAGAAGGGACAGAAAATGTTTAGCTTTGGACAAAAAGATATTGGAATGTGTTATAGTTTGGATCAGAGGTGTCAGCCAAAAGTTGCTATTAATGCAGCTATATTCAGAGGTGAAATGATTGAATTATGAGAGCTGTAACCTAATCAGTTCATCCTAATTGGCATGGATTGGGTGGTAATTATAGAGAGACAGGGCAAGGCTCGAGGAGGTGGGCCACTGGGGTCTACACCGGAAGGGTTGTTCTTCCTGTAGTTCCTTCCCTCTGTCTCTCTCTGCTTCCTGACCCCACTTCAGCTGAACAGCTTTCCTTTCCTGGTGATGTGCTGCTTCACCCTGGGCCTAATGCAATGGAGTTGGCTAACTATGGATTGAGACCTCTGAAACTGTGAGTCACAAGTTGATTTTCCTCTTTTTAGCTGTTCTTTTCAGTTATTTTGGTAATAATGATGCAAGAGCTAACAAAATCAAGATGTATGTGAAATATACAATTAAATTTGTTAAGTAGGAATATGGACATGTAACTATCAGGTAAAATTCAAGATTAGTGCTGAAAATTTAAGTCTCTAGAAGATAAACATATAAACAATATTTTCAGTCAGAGTGCCTGCAGTCCTATAAGAAAGGAAAGGAAGTTGGACCAGGATTGAGGGTCAAGAATACCAACATCTATAGATTTATTATAGAGGAGTAAGAGCCTACAAAGGAGACTGACAAGTAATCAATAGAAAAGTAGAAGAAAAACTCAGGCATTTGTAGAGTCCTGCACTCAGTGGAGGAACAGAGTTGTTAACTCTTTTTAAAGCTTCTGAGAGGTTAAGGGTAAAGTGTTCTCCAGAGAGGTAGGGGAATAAACCAGGTTGAAGTGAATTGAAGGAGGTGAGAAATTGGAGGCAGCACCAGTAAATGCCTCTTTTGAGAAATTTGGCTACAAAGGAGTGAATGGAAAATTTTAGGGTTGAGAAGTTTTTTGTTTGTTTTTTGATCCATGATACTGCAGCATGTTTGAGTAAAGGTGGAATCAATGCAATAGCAAGGAGAAAATTGCTGATGCAGAAGGGTGAGGGGTGAGGAAATGATCAAAATAGTGAAGTCTTTGAGAAGGTGAGAGAGAAGGATGGCATCTGTGAACACAGGAAGACTTAGACTTTGATAGGACGGAAGGAGGGAAAATGGGTGCAGATACTTGTAGATTTGTAAGTTTAGGACTGAGAATATAAAGCAGATCATTGACTTTATTATTTTCAGAGTAATGAGGTGAGGCCTTTATTATAGAGTGAGAATCAAGTATGTATAAAATAGTTTCTGGTGAATTAGAAAGTAATACAACTTGAGAAACACAGAAGTGCCAGTCAGTAGAGAGCAGTCACTCGAGGTTTATAGTTATGAATTTCAGGGGAAACCAGTCAGATAAGTTGAGTAATTTTTCTATAGGAATGTGAAACTGCTCAAGCATAGCATGGATCACCATGTTATTCATAAGATTGGTGGAGGGAGAAAGGAGTAAGGAACTTGAGTGCACTTATAGGGCAGTGATTAAATACTGAGCCTTGAGTATATGGGCTGGAAAAGGAGGGCAGTGAATCCAGGTGGGAATTGACAGAAGGTGAATTAAGGAAAAGGGTTAAAGAATCTGAGTTTGCATTGTGGCTGAAGGACTCGACTTGTGGGGGAACTTCAGAGACTGAATTGGAGAAGTGGGAGGTTTTAGACTGAGTTTTCTGAGTATTGAGGCTTCTCTTTATGAACTGGAGCAATGGGAGTTGGTGGTTGGAGATGAGGCGGTTGAAGATGTGAGCAGCTGTGGCCCATCAAGCGGTTGTTGATGATCCTGAAGATGATGATGTGGGTGTGGTCTGAGGAAAACTGTGAACTAGGAGTTAAAGCATTCGACAAATAAATTTGAATGAGCGAGTATTTGACAGATGATTGCAACCAGTGTGGGCATAGAATGGTATAACTGGTTAGCAGGAGCTCAAAGGAAAACAAGTACTTATAAGAGGAAGAAAAAGTTGGGAGGGGAGCAAGAAGAGCAACCACCGATTCTCCTGCCTAAAGGAGCATCAGGTGGGAATGGAGGGTGAAACAAGAGTTTTCAAGAGGGCTCCAGGGCAGGTGGTAACCAGGCTCCCTTTAAACCTTCCAAGAAGAGGTTAAGAAGTGTTTGCTGGTTCTAGAGGAGTTGCAGAGGACACAGTGAGAGGGTTTGAGGAACTGTGGAGAGCAGAGGCAGGAGATTGGATCAGTTCAGGGACTTTGTGGGGTGATAAAGTCCATGATAATGTATAATTGGGAAATTTTAAGGTAAAGGCATTTGAATAGAATAATTTCCAGTAATCATTTATGACACCTCCATTCTGGCTTCACAACTGCCTTCATCATTACTTTTCTGATCCCCGTTTTCCATCTATATCTCTGTCACATCCTCCCTTTTGTTTTAGGAAGAGCAAGTTGTCCACATTGGCATTTCTTACCCACACTAGATGTCACTGTTGCTTGCCTCCTAATTCAGTCCTACCGTTTATATTCGATGTGATTGTTCAGTGTGGCAGTGATCACCCTGGGCCACCCTTTGCCTTACACACAAATACACACACACACACACACACACAGGATTTAATGAGACTCTGGTGCTTATAAAACCACTGAGGTGTTAAATAGCTTAGGGTTAAACAGAGCTTCTTATGTATGTATTCTAAGAAGCTGATTATTTAGCTTTTTTTTTTCTTTTGCATTTAGGAATTAAAAGACTCAGAGAACTCAGACTGAAATTCTTTGTAGAAAACACATCTACTTCCTCCTGTGAAAATATGGCATTTTACACTTAAATTCGCACTTGGTTAATGAGCTGCCTCCTCACCCTCTGTCATGGGGAGTGGGAAACCTGATGTGAAATTACACTTAGTTGCCTCCATCACCTTGATGTGTGGTGAGTGAATCTTTGGTCTAAGAGAGGTGTGGTGTTACCACAGGAGGTTGTCTTTTATGGTCTGATCTAGGGGAATAGCCCAGGATGGTGGTTGCTTAGCCCAGGCAGCATGAGAGAGACCCTGCTGACAAAGGAGAGCCTGAGTGGTTACTTGAGAAACTAGCAGAGGCTGCAAATATTGAAGTCCCTTTTACTAGCTAGCAGCACGGGAGTTGTTGTTGGCTTTGGAGCCATTTTTTCTTTCTTCCTGTCAGACTCCTATTCAGCCAAGGAGAAGGACTTTCAGAAAAGGAATTGAAGGGGTAGGTAGTAGAAATCGTTACCTTTGGGGATTTTGAAAGATGATCCTTCATTCATTCAGTCAAGAAGTCAGGTAACAACCATTTATTGGGTAACCACCGTGTGTCAAGCATCTCTTGAGGTCCTTGGGAACACACGGGGGAAACAACTGCATTGGTTCCTGCTTATATGGAGCTGAATACCATTGGGGGAGGTGAGAGACAGAAATAAACATGAAAGATTTTCCCAAAAACCATTTATGCAGACCATAACACAGAATAAAAAGATGGAGATCATTTGGGTTCTGGAGACCTCTAAATGGGATTTGAAGAGGATTTGTGCAAGGGAAACTTGACAGAGGTCGCACATCAGAAACTCTTTGGCTTGTCCACAGAAGGGAAGAAAGGCTGAAAAGGACCACACACATTGGCAAGGGAAGAGGGGCTTGAAGTTAGGATAATAAGGTGGAGGTTGGAGTAGAGTATGAGGGACTTTGTGGGTCACATCTTCAGGGCTTAGATTTCTATTCTGAGTTGCAGAGGCAGGTGGCTGACTTTTTTGAGGAGTGGTGAGGTGATTTGATTTATGTTTTAAACAGGTTGCTTAGAATGTTACTAGAAAATGGTGACCCAAGTGGACAGCAGGGTGACTTGTTAGGAGGCATGAATAATGGGTTAGCGGGTGATGATGGGCTGGATCCATGGGTGAAGATTTGAGATAATTTCTTAACAATGGGCATCATCTTATAGTCTGTAGTTTGAAGTTTCAGAATGTTTTTTTTTTCCAGTTAATAATTAGTCTGAGGTGAGAAAGGTGGGCAGCTGGCAGTAGGTAGAGAAAGGGCTTGATCACCTAGTCTTAAGGGACAGAGGAGGATTCAACAGTATTTCTCTAACTGCTGTATTCATTGTCTACATCATAAAGCCTTTTTTATTCTAGAGTAAACTGGCTATTATTATCCTCAGAATAAAGGTTGGGGATTTTTGTTTTTGTTTTTTGTGTCACTAAACATGAGAGGCTAGAAAACAACACTGCCAGACGTGCAGCACTGATGTTCCTTCAGGGTTGGGGCAAGGATGGACTCCACTAGTGAAATCGCTCAGGGGCCAGGGAAGAGAGAGGATGCTCATTTAAGCTACATTAACCTTCCCACCATAAATTCCAACAACCCCGTGTGGAAATCTAGGAAGGAATGGGAGGGCTGTTGGAGTGCATATGTGTGAAAGCATGCCCACTATGTGTCATCACCATAATGAACTTAACTGGCAAAGGGTCTCTGTCATGTATAACTTCCTCTTGTGTTAGTGCAGTGCTCACAGATTTATATCCATGCTCAATCCATTGTCACATAGTCCTGTGAACAAAGTGACATCAGTAGACACATTTTACAGAGGATGAAGATGAGCTATAGAGTGGTTAAAAACACATGGGGGTCAGTGACGAATCTGAATTGGAACACAGATCACAATATGAATAGACATATGAGAGAGGGAACATCTTCCTATCAAGTATTCATTTTTTACACATAGAACAAAACACATTGGTGCAGGGCTGACACTTTCTCTATAAGAAAATCCTTCACATACAAGTCAGTGTTCTTCATTGCAAATATCAGACGCTGACTCTCATTAACTTCAGAAAAAGATAGATTTGCTGGCAGTGTATCAGGAAGCTCCCTTGTTTGCTGAGAAGCTGAGACTCCCTGTAGACTGGCAGGAGTGCAGGAAGGTTCAGCAGCAAGAAACATAGTGAAGGTCGTGCTGCAGGAACAGGCTGGTAAGGACACCCTCTAGGCTCTGTGGCCATTCACACAACTTCACCTCCATACTGGTAGATGCCTCCTGGAGTGCATTCCAAACTGTCCTTGCTTCTTCCTGTCACTCATACACAATTCAAAGTGGCAAAGTGGCAGTGACAGGCGGAGGTTGCCTTTGACTCTCTTAGATTTTCAGAGAGATGAAGGCTTGCCTTCACCAAGTTGAAAAGAGTTTCACATGCTGTGTGGTTGAAGAGATGGCAAAAGTCTGAACTGAAAAAGCAAAATATCTTAGGCATTAAGTATTCATATAAAAATTTTAAGGTATCTTCAAAAAGCAACATAGTTAATGAAAGAAATTACTTTTCTATAGCATAAGCTTCAATTATCTCAAAATAGCTACTGAGCTAGGGAAGGAGGGGTTCACTTACTCTCCATTTGCATACAGATGATCTTGCCAGCCATTTGGTTTTGCGTTGAGAATTCCAATATGACATTCTGCAGTGATTGGAACAAAGACCGAGTTTGCATCTTCCTTCCATTTATTTCATTTATCTCTGATAGGCTTTGTGGGAATAGTTGTCTCTAATCCAAGTCATCAGAAAGCCTTTTACACATTCCTTCTGGCGATGTCTAATTTTCAACGCCCTTGGAGTAATCAGTTTGCATTTTTTTTTATTGAGCTCATTCAAAAGTAACTCCTCCCCCCAAAGGAATGTTATGTTTTTGAATTTTATTGTTCTGCACAGAGATTAAGCACTTGTATCACCCATATTCTGAAAAGTACTGTGCCAACCTATTAATACCACAATAAAACTGATGTGGCAAAGTTTTAATTCATGTAGTAATTTTAGTGTTTACCCTCCTAGCTTTAGAAATAGAGATCATAGGACATGCAAAAGACCATGTGAGATCTTTAATGTAGCATGTTTACTTTTATTATACTGGGATTTTATGATCATATGATAGAAGGATAGTCAAACTGGACTAGTCAAATTGGGTCTATTAAAAATGAATAAAATGGCATTATTGAAAATATAGCCAAAATAAAATTAACAATGCTAAATGTTATGGAAATGGCAACTGTCGGCATAAAGCACAAAGGAACTCTAATAGAATTTTTAAAAGATCTACTTAATGTAACTATCAATCTTGTCCTAACAGAGACCACTCAATATAGTGTCCATATAGTAAGACATGATTCACAAATCATTTATATCCCATTCAGTTGCAAAATCCATGAAATTTATGTAATTCTGGAAACAAAATTTGATCAACTTTATTCCAGAAAAAAATCCATATTATCCAAGATCCCTTGGTCCTCCTTCTCACCAAACATACTTGACAACCCAAAACTCATTTTTATAGTTTATAATTACTTTATATAAAGAGCCCGAAAAGTCAGCCTTGAAGAGAAACTTTCTGAATAAGGATCAAATTACAGTAAATATTAGAAAAAATATTACAGGATTAATATATACAAAGTGAATAAAAGATTCAAACAGAGTATCATTTAACTGTGTATAGTTTATTTATTTATATTTTTAGAATATCAGTAATTTAATTAACTATTGACAATTCAAAGGAATTAATTTTGATGTGTACACAGAGATCATAGAGAGTAAACTACATGTAGAAATAATGAGATAGTGATCTATGTAAGGGATAGTTCAAACACTTTAAAGATTTTGCTTTGTTCAGGAGAATTATAAATTATTGAACAACCTTTAAATTTATAAAATAAAAACTATTTAGGATCTAAGGATAACTCTAACAGAATAGGTGCAAGACTTTTATTTATTTATTTAAATAAATAAATATCTATTTATTTATTTATTTTTTAGTTATATATGACAGTATATTTTGACATATTTATAAAAAACATGGAGTGCATTTTTTTTCTAATTAGGATCCCAGTCTTGTGGTTGTACATGATATTTTAAAGAAAACATTCTCCTTTGAAAGAGAGTTAAACACATGTTAAATATTTTATACTCTCTGGACACACTAGTTAAAATTGATTCTGAACATAATAGTAACTCCCCTCTTCTATTTCTTATATGCCAAGTACAGTGCAAAATTTCATTTTACATCCTTCATTCAATTTAGTCTTTTCATAGTCTTGTGGTAGTGGTCATTAACTGCAATGTATATTTAAGAAAGCCAAGCCTGAGAAACAACGGTGTATTGGGATCTTACCTTGACTTCAGTGTCTGTATTCTGTATTCTTGCTGCCCTCTCATCTCATATCTCACTTGTTTTAATCATGGAGAAAAGCCAGAGTTGTCTTACTATGTGCTATTGTGTTTATTCCAACCCTTTATACACCATGCTTACTTAGGACAATGTCTGAACCTTCAGAAATCCATAGAAATTACAAAGTTCTTGATTTTCCCAGCCTCAAAATAAACCTCCAAGAATCAACACCAGAGTTTCTCTATCATGATATTTAGGCATCCATAATAGGTCCCAAAATTCACTTGGCAGAAAGTGTTATTAATTTGTCTACTAAACATATTCCTAATTAGAAAATAATTTTTAAGAGGTATTATAAGCCTTTTTCCCATAAAATTTGAGAAGAAAAGGTGTAGAATAGATTTTATATGTATACACGCACATACACATATGTGTGTGTGTGTGTGTGTGTGTGTGTGTGTGTATTTTTTCTCTGTAATTTAGAAGCGGGGTTCAACTTTGAAATGAAACTGCTTAAGCCACTTCAGTAGGATCGTGATGTTAGGGTCTTCTCTTGAAACCACAACTAGAAAATAAAGGCCAAAGAGGCCATACTTGACACTTTTCCTTATTGGATAAAGAGAATTTTCCACTAGACATGCTGTATAGCTTATTAAAATGCTAAAAACAGTGAAAACTGGCTATAATAGGGCCTCACACATAATGAGACTCCATTAAGAGATGTTTGCAGGATGGGACAAAAAGGGATGTTAAACTGGTAGTTCTGTTTTTTCCTTTTTCCCCCCAACAATATATTTCACCCTTGACCTAGAAGCTGTTAGTCCTTCTTTTCTAGTCTATATCTGATACTTCTCCTTTACAGAAGGAGTGAGTTGCTGCATTTGTTTTGACATGGATACAATCTTAAGTACTTGGAACTGATGAAGAAATATCCATATTCTCACCATGAAGCTCTCTTGTTCTTTTTGCTTGAAAGAAAAGGTCCAAAAATTCACTTGGCAGAAAGTGTTATTAATTTGTCTACTAAAAATATTCCTAATTAGAAAAAAGTTTTTAATAGAGGCATTATAAACCTTTTCCCCATAAAATTTAATAAGCAGAAGTATAATATATATATGTATATACATATATATATTTATATCTATATAAATCTGTAGTTCAGCTATCAGGAAATCTGGTCTGAAGTTGCTACAGGAATCCCTTTATTGTATTATGTTGTCTTTCATACACTCTGGTATTGTTTGAGGACATTACATTACATCATATTACATTATTAAATTAAATGTTTAAAAATGTTTTGAGGAGATGAGATAATCTTGCCAAGAAAGAAAGACTGTAAGAAAAAGCACAGCACTTAGAGGAGATATCTATATTCAAAATTGAATCTGAACAATTGTATTTGCTATTTTCCTATTTGAAGTGCTTCACCTGGCATACAGTATCTGCATTACATATCAGTGACATCATTTGAAATTTTATTTTAAGCTGGGTAAAGCCTACCTGAAGAACATTTTTTGTTTAGTTAACACTGTTGGTCTGTTCCTTTTTTTAAAAAAAAACAGTGTATTAATTATTGCATCTTATTGTATTGAAGTACTATTTTGATGATATTTAAATTAAGGGGAGCATATATCTGAGGGTTACCTTGTCATTTATATGGGTACCACCTTGATGCCAATGAAAAAATATTTACTGGCCATAGATTATGTGTTTATGCATGCACAAGCTACAGTGCAGGGTTATAATGATAAAAATGTTACCACTGCCCTCAAGTAAACTACTCATAAAATGCACTTGTCAAAAATTTCCATTTAATAAGGAATTTGTTATTACATACTCATGATACTGCCAGAATAGAAAGACAGGACTGCTGTCCAATATGATGACCCAGACAGTTTCCCTGAACATCTGAGCCAAGTCTTAAAGGTCAAAAAAGAGCTTTTTTTCTTTTCAACAAAGAGAATTGTTATGGTTACATGCCTTTCAGTATGGTATTTTTAGTATAAATTGGGGATGGATATTTTATTTCTTTTATTTACAAATCTTGCATTCATATTTTCAATAGAACATTTTACCTGAGAATAATTGAGTTAGTTTTTTATCTGCAGAAGCACAAACTACTGGTAACTTCTAGTTATGTTCAATTTTCAGAACTAGTATGGATATCTTTTATGTTTCAGAACATAAGGTAAGGAATATAAGAGTAGTTTTTTGTTTTCTAAAACTGACATTGAAAATAGTTATCAAAGACAGAGGAAGCTGGAAGAATGGGGGACGTGGGAAGGGCACTGGCTAAAACAGTTCTGACATTTCTGCCCAATACCATTCCTATATTTTTTTTTTATCAAGTTCAATCACTATGGGGTTTCTAGTGTATTCTTAATATCTCAACTTCTCTTGGATGCATTATTTTCTGTACTATTCTTATCTCATCTGAGGGAATTTAAAGCCTTAAATCCATCCAAGTCTGAAAGTTGCTGAGACTTGCTTGTTAAATGGCCTAATTCTAGCAAGCAAAATAAACCTAGGCAATCCTGTATTTGTTCCTCTTTTCTACTTCCATTATGTCACTGCATGACTGAAATCTGCATCAATAATCTACATGCTTAAAATGCATCCCTGTCACCGACCTTTTAAAATGTGTCTCTCCTTTTCTTTTTTTTTTTTTTAAGAGAGAGTGAGAGAGAGAGAGGGGGACAAAGAGAGAGAGAGAATTTTAACATTTATTTATTTTTTCTTAGTTCTCAGCGGACACAACATCTTCGTTTGTATGTGGTGCTGAGGATCGAACCCGGGCCGCATGCACGCTAGGTGAGCGTGCTACCGCTTGAGCCACATCCCCAGCCCCTCTCCTTTTCTTTAGGATATTTTTAGTTTTGATTTTTATTAATTCTGTTTTCAGCCAACAGATAATACTTGTGTGTCTTTAGGAGTTACGGTGTGATGTTTTGATCTCTATATACATTTGGAACAATTGAGTCCAATTAACTAACACATCTATTAACTCACCTTATTTTTTTGTGGCAAGGTCAATAAAAATCTATTCTTTTAGCAGTTTTGAAATGTACGATATTATTAACTCTGGTCATCAGTCAGTGCAATAGGTTACTAAAACTTAATCCTCCAGTCTAGCTGAAACATTTTAGCTTTTGATCAACATGCCCCCTCCTTCCCTTCCCTTCTTTCTGTCCTTACATTGTAAGGAGAGACAAGAAAATGTTATATGTCTCTTAATTTGAGAATACAACACAATGATGATATACTAGTCTTGCCAAAATTTAAAAAATGAACTTGGTTGGGGTTTTGGCCCAGTGGTAGAATTCTTGCTTAGCATGTGCAGGCCATTAATCTCCAGCACCAAAAACCAACCACATCAAACTTGATTCTAATTAAATCTGTAGATACAAATGAAGTTGTCAAAATTTTCATTTACTGAGGAATTTGTTATTATATACTCATGATGCTGTCAGAATAGAAAAACAAGACTGCTGTCCAATCTGACGACCCAGACAGTTTTCCTGGACATCTTGAAGGTCAAAAAAGAGCTTTTTTCCCCCACTTTCAACAAAAGTAAAAAACAAATAAAGTTACAACAGTTAAGAAGGCCAGAAGAACACATTCAACAGTGTTCAACATGATTTCACCATGATGCAATCAGAATCACCTAGTATGTGGGGGAACACCACAGGACATTTTTTTTTAATTAAAAAATTGCAAGTGATCAAAGAACAATCTAAAATTATAGAAGACGTATGTGCTATGTCAGTTAATCAGAATGTGTTAAACTGATTTGGGTATTGGGTCACATAAACAAATAATAGATAAAAATCTGTTCATTTATGTGCAAATGGTATTTATGAGGCAGTTGGATGTTTAAGCACTACTTGCTTGTTGATGATTTTAAATAATTTTTAAAAGAAGAAAATAGTAATGAGAGAGTAATGAAAATGTTTTTATAATTGAGATATAACTATTGAAGATTTTGTCACTCAGTGTGGTGGCACCTGCAGTAATCATAACCACTTGGTGTGCCAAGGAGGGAGCATTCTAAGTTAGAGGACAACCTGGTCAACTTAATGAAAACCTGTCTCAAAATCAAATTGGAAAAAGGGTGAGGATATAACTCACAGGTAAAGTATGCCTGGGTTTAATTCCCAGTACTTTAAAAAAATGCAGGGGGCGGGGGGGGGGGGAGAAAAAATGAAAGAAATTGTATGATGCCAAAATCATGTGGATAATATAGACAGGAATAAGTGGATTAAGGTATCAAAAAGTATAAGTTAATAATATTTGAAGCTAAGAGATGAAAAATAGGGTAAGTGATCTAGTTTTGTATATGCTTAAATTTTTCCCACAAAAGTTACATAAAAAGATAAAAGGCACATATTCCAAAGTTTTAAAATTTAACCATGAGATAAGGAAAAGTATTGCTGTCTGAGAAAACATATGGGGAGCTCTCCATAAAGATTGAGGTTGAGGAAATTGTGAGTCATTCCTGAGTAACTGTGTCTGGGTCAGAACTCAGGACAGTTCCAGGTTGGAAGTAGAGAGCTGGGAAGGATTATCATTCAAGTCTGTGATTAAATTAACTAATGAGAAAAATATACAGTAAACAAGGAAGAGAACGGAGAGTAGAACCTTGGGAATGCCAACATTTTGGGAATAGGTAAAGGAAAAGGAGCCTGTAAAAGTAAGAAGATTGGCCATAAAGGTAGGGATAAGATTGGGTCAAAATGGAAGCCAAGGATAGGAGGTGTTTCAAGATAGAATATGATCAGGGAAATGAACTCTGAGAGGACCAACTAAGGTAAGAGCTGAGAATTATCTATTGCACTTAAGTATGTTCCCTTTTCTTATTTCTTAAGTAAGCTTTTAAATCCATTAGTGGGAAATGAATTATGTAATGATTTTTTTAGATGTTAGAAATAGCAACAATATAACAGCAAGAAAAATAAGAATAGTGACATGTTACTTACACAGTACCAAGCATTGTGTATAAAGTCATTGTTATCAGTCAGAGACCTGGTGGCAAACAAACACAATGTGGGTAACTGAAACAGATTTTTATGGCATTTTGATTAAAATTGAAGAAAACCAACAATAGGAAACACTCTGGGGCCAACAGTAACAGGTCTTACCACTTCTTAAAAGTGCAGACAACACTGGAGAGGGAAGGCGCCCAAAGAGGGCTTGCAGGCTTAGGAGTGTAGTTATTACCAAATTGTGGCCTGCAGTAGAGGAGGCATCTGAACCAATACCCTTATTTTTTCTCATTCAATCAATGAATTTTCTGTTGGCGCTTGAAACCCACTTTAAATTCAGCATGAAAACCTGGTAGATGCAGTCCATATGCCTCCATAGAATACAATAGATTGGAGAGGGCAGGAGAATAGATTTGGAGGAAATATGAAATATCTAGCCCTCATTTATACTTTGCAATTCTGGACAATTGGCATATTCCTACTGTTATAAATGAAGAAATGTGGCATATAAAGATTAGGTTATTTTCTTGTGATCATGTAGATAATAAGTGGTGAAACTAATTGCAGGGTTGCTCCATTGGCTATTATTCTTTCTTCTTTACTAAAAAATGTGTTTTACATTGTAAATAATGTTTCAGATATATTATATCAAATTTAGGTTCAGTTTTTTTTCACTTTTTCTTTTTCTTTTTTTTTTTTTTTGGTTGAAAGAATTTACTTATTTTCCTCATAGATTTTTCTTAATCTCTTCATTTAAAAGGATATTTCCTAATCTCCAAATATGGAGATTTTTAGTAGTTACAGCTTTGTTATTGATTTACTCTAAATTTATTGGGATCAGATAATATGATGGTTATTACACATGCCCTTTGAAATTCATTGAGACTTGCTCTATGAATATTTATTTGGTGGAATTTGTAATGTTTTCTGTGAGATTCAAAATAGTGTGTAGGTTGTCCTGTCCTTCAGCATCCATGGGTGTCAGGATCCCCGGCAGATAACCAAAGTCTACATATTCTCAAGTCCCTTCTGCAAATGGTGCAGTATTTGTATTTAACCTATGAAATTTTATCATATGCATAAAATCAGTTCTAGATTACTTGGAATGTCCAATATAATGTAAATGCTTTTAAATAGTTGTTATACTCAATTGTTTAGGGAGAAATGACAAGGAAAAAGGAAAAATGTCTGTACATGTTGAACATATGTGCACTTTTCTTCCTAAATTTTTTAGTCTGTAATTGGTTTAATCCATGCATACAAAATCAATAGATTTGCAGGGCTGACTATAGTTTGCAATTCCTGAATCTATATATTTATATATGTTTATGTATACAAAGCTTGTTAACTTTATCAGTTGAGGTTTTACTCTTTTTACTGATATTACTTTCTAATGTCTGCTTAGGTTAATTTTTTCTTATAATTTTGTTTTTGGGGTTTAAATAGGCTATTATATGAGTAAATGTTTAAAGTTTTTATATATATCTTAAGGTTTTATTGTTAAACTGTGTTTTTTAAAAATCTATAATCTATTTCTCTTTGTCTCTTTTATCTGATACTAAGAAAATGATACCAATTTCTTTTGATTAGTGTTTGATTAATGTCTCTTTTTCTACCATTTTACTTTGAATATTACCAAATTCTGTATCTCAAATGTACCTTTTGTAAATAGTATTTCTAAAAAAAAAAAATCCATGGCAGATATCTGAGAAATTTTAAGTAATCTTTGTTGTTTCAAAGTGGAAATTTTTTCCTGTTTACATTTGTTGTAATCATGGACATTTGGATTTATTTCTATTGTCATAGTTTGTACTTTTTGATTGTTCTGCTTCTCTTATGATCTTATTCCTTTTCACCATCTTTGGATTAAATTTCTCAAATACTATTTTTATTCTAGCAGTTTGAAAAGTATAGTTTCTTTTGTAAATTTTAATGATTATCTAAAAATTCAGCAGGTGCATTTTCAATGTCTAAATTTAATCAGTATTTTTACTCTCCTCCAAAACAATGTAAGGACCTTAAATTCTTCAAGTTCAATTACTCCGTCCTAATTTTACATATTATTGTCATGTATTTTATTTTCATCTTTTAAAAGTCCCATAATATTCCATTACTGTTTAATTATGTTAACATATATTTGTATTTTTCTAGTTACTTACCAATGTCTCTGCTCTGTTTCCTTCTGCTTCTCACATTTTCCACCAGGATCACTTTCCTTTTGCCTCATGTGTATCACTCAGAATTCGTTCTAGTGGTGTTCTGTTTGTGAGTGAACACTTGGTTTTTTATTGTATATTAGTATCTTGTTTAATCTTTTTCTTATAAGGATATTTTTACTTGATCTAGAATTCTAAATTAATGAATTTTCTTTCCCAATGCATTGAAAATATTCTCCTTTCATCTGGCTTGTACTGGGCTACTGAAAATTCTTTTGCAGTTGCTTCAGAGGCAAACCTTTTCCTTATGTTTTAAGATATTCTCTTTATTCTTCTGTCACTTTTAAAGTGATTTGTCTAAAGGAATTGAGCTTAATCTTAAAGTTAATTTGAAGGAATAATTGGAGACCTAGGAGAAAAGCAAGTTTGTGTGGAGATAATTTGTATTTTCTTCTGCTAATCCATTCCAGATACACTTAAAATGCTTTCTTATTCTCTCCTTCCCTCTTCCTGCCCTCTCTCCCTCTTTCCTTCTTCCCCCTGCCCCTCTCCTTCTTTTCCTTCATTCCTTTTTTTGAATGCTAGGGATTAAACTCAAGACCTCATACATACCAAACATGAACTTCGCTATTGAGCTTTACCTCCAGCCAAGAAACATTTAAAATTCTTAACTCTAGATTTTCAGATAAAATCGATAGTATAAACTCAGATAATGCCTGTGTGAGGACTATATCATGGTTACAAATTCTCAAGAATATTCTTCGTTCACTAGAGCAGTCATTCACTCTTTGCAGTCCATTTTTGATGGTTGGTTGGTTGGGTTGAAGAGTTTCAAACCCACTCATTCTCACCTTTCCACTCAGCTTGTAAGCCTTTGGAGTCCAACTTTATGGGGGATTTCTTTTTACATTCCATAAGTTAGGAAAATCCACCCCCATCTATTACTAAAGATTTCACAGCCATAAAAACAGAAGTAAAAATGGATCAGCATTTGGAAAATGCTCACAAAATGAAAGCTGACTTTCATGTTCCCCTTGTGTCTGTTGGGGTTTTTGCATTCACTCAATATTTCTTACTTTCTTGTGAACTCATAGATAAATTTAAGGTTTTAAAAAGACATTTGATCCAACATTTTGTTCCTTTTTTTTTTTTTTAGGAGTTTCAGTTAGGGTATTTAGTTTTCTATATTGCTAGAAAGTGAGTTGGCAATAAAAGGACAAATGGGGAATCTTGATACCAGCATTTCAGAGGGTAAGTAGGTGGTTTAATTCAGAGGGTAGAGAAGGCTAAGGAGGGAATGGGAAGTGAGACTGGGTGGCAGTGAAGAAAGGGGGTCCAGCATGTGCAGGATGAAATGAATCAGATGAGTCTCCCACCCCATTTTTTCTTTTTAGTCATGTTCTCCTCAATTCACACATTTCTCATACTTTTCCTAAAATCCTGGGAAACCCATACTCAAGAGCTGCTCTCCTATCCCATTACAGTCTCCTTCCTTCTTTCTTGTGTTCACCGAGTCCACATCTCACTACTTCACAACGATGGGAGCTGCAGTATCTACAATCTTAGTCTTATAATAGATTCAAAACCATGGACACCATAGAGCCTATTGAAACCAAATTTTACTATGTTCAAGGTTCAAAGACAAGTAGTACATTTTTATGACTTCTCAGTTTCACCGATCACTGGAATGCTTTAATATTTCCCTCAATTCTCCATTCTTTATGATGTTTCAAGCCTTATAAAATCTTGTGAGCTTGCTGCCAGTCTTGGGTCTCTTTGGGCTAAACTGGCCTTTTTGGAAGCAGACTTCCCTCTGACAAGAGATGCCATTTCCAGATATGTGGATTCAGCATAGCTGAATAGAACAGGCAGCTCAGCAGGAGCCGCAGCAAACCGTAAAATCCACAATTTTAAAGTGTCAGGATCAGTATTTCATGGGCCCATCCTGTTACTCTAAAATCAGATCAACTGGGAACATACTTTCCAGCCAAATTTTGACAGGTGCAGCTATTGCCACAGCTCTGCTGTTCTTTCTCTAATCTGCCCATCTGCTCCCAGGATTCCTCTGTTTCTCTTTGAAATATTCCCTCTTCTGCTTTCTTTAGCCGCAAGTACTCTACTTTGTCGTTTAAGACAAAGTCCACACAAACAAGTCAAAGCAGACAGGAACAGAGCTATTATATGTAATTAGAGTAGTAAAGGCAGCCAGTCTGAATAATTCCATCTTGTAAATTGGTTTTCTTGTCTACATTAGTCTAATTATCCAATATTCTCTGCATTTATTAGGATTTTGCTGTCTGTACATAAGCAAATAAGATCCTAATTAAGTTGTTAGTAATAGATAAAAATGTTTAAATGGATTCATCCTTATAAAAGTTTTTCATGAGCATCTTCTAAGTACTAAACACCATTTTTTTTCTTTATAGCAGCTAGCCAAAACATATTTCTTACTCTCAAGAGCTTTTAAAGAGCAATATTTGTTGGTAATGTTTTTATTATTATTAAACTTTGGCATGAATTATTTTATTGAATCTTTAGTAAGTATAAGAAATAAAAATTGTCATATTGCTGGTTATGTTGTGTACTTTGTAGGCTATACAAGAAATAGCTTACAGGTTGTATGAAAACAGGGAGTAGGCTCGATTTGGCCCAGAGGCCAGAATTTGTTCAGCCTTACCTTAGAACAAACACATAGAAGTGATTTATTATTCTCATTTTTCAGAAGGAAGAGACTAGGAGAAGTTGGTCCAAAATAGCAGAGCTTTAACATATTTCCAGCATTCTCGGTACTTCAGAAGAGCTTATGTAGTTCTTCATTTTTCTGTTGTACAGGTTTCTAGGAGGGACAGGAACAAAAACTGTAGTTAGATAAAAAATTGGGGGAGTTAGGATTTCCAAGTTTCACAGCATCCACATGGCTGTTTGTAGTGGGGAATCATGTGGTCGGTACTCTCCTACCTCCCTAAAAGCACATCTGATTTCAAAAGCATAACTCGGCTTGATCCTAGATCCTGAGAAGAAGGATGAGATGAATCAGATGTGTCTCCCACCCCATTTTTTCTTCTTAATCATTTTCTTTTCAATTCACATATTTCTCATACTTTCCCTAATATCCTGGGAAACCCATACTCAAGGAAATATATGGTACATTGAGTTCTTAAAGAATGATGAGGCTAAGTTATCCTTCCCAAGAATTTTTATTTTCACTGGGAGTAAAGCACTGTACCCAAACATGTAATATCTTGTTGCTCTTTCAATCATCCATGAGTAATGCAGGTGAGGGGAATATTTTTGAATATTACCATATTTTCTATCTGTCCCTGAAGCTGAGTTTAAGCCAATGTTCTTGAATTATAAAATATTACTCAGTTCACTGGTAAAGTATTCCCCACCTTGCTGTAGCTTTTATTTTTTAATTAGTAAAAAAGGCAAAAAAAAGGGCCAAATTTTCGTATGTATAAAGTTAAGTGAAATACAGACTGTCTCTGAATAATATGATTTGACTTAGGATGTTTTAATTTTATCTTGGTGCAAAAGTAATACACATTCGGTAGGATTCATACTTTGAATTTTGAATTGTGTTCTTTTCCTGGGCTAGTGATATGCAGGGCAAGACCCTTTCATGATGCTGGGTGGCAGCAGCAACCACAGCTCCTGGTGAGTCATCATGGAGGGAAACAACAAATACTGTGTTGCCAAGGGGTTTGTTTTTGGCTGTCATGTTTTGTATTGTCACATACCATCATGCCTACAAAACACCCATCTGTGTGTCCTACTTCTAATATATTAAGTGCTTTCCAACTGATAATATCTTCAATATGAGGGGATGGGGTATGACCCCATCATAAGTCAAGGAGTACCTTAGTTTATATCTTAGTTTTCAGGTAGTTTTATGCCAGAGTGCAGTAAATTCATGGTGAAGTTGTCATAAGCTCAATAATAGTGCAAACAATAAGACAGCAATATCAATAATCTACACAAAACAGATAAATAATGGCCTGTACATATTTTAACATTCTCTATCAGTGCCAAGAACAGAAGTAATATGTGAAAATAGGTTGGCAGAGAATTGTGTGTGTGTATATGTATGCATCACATGTGCGTGTATGTATGTAGAAAAATGTCAGTGTATCAATTATCTCTTGCTAATTAATAGGCTACCCCAAACCTAGTGGATTAAAGTAACCATTTGTGTGCTGAAGAATCTTTGATTTGGCTGTGTGTACTTGTTGGCTCTTCTGTCGCCTTTTCCTGGAGTCCCTCTTGTATCTGCAGTCACTTGTGGCTCAGCTGGAGTTGGGTGGTACACAGCAGTACCATTTAAATGCCTGGGAGTTATCTGGGGCTGTTGCCCAAAGGGTCTTGGTTTTTCTCCATGTAGTTTCTCCAGTAAGATAGCTTGGTTTTCTTTTATGGTGGTAAAAGTATTCCAAAAGAACATGCTCCAATATGCCCTCACATGCAAAGCTTATGCTGTGTCATATATGATCATGTCCTACTGGCCAAAGCCAGTCATATGCCACACTATAAGTCAATATGAGGAGACTTCTTAAAGCTGTGTACACCAAAAGATGTGTTACATTGGAGATATGGTTATAAGATCTCTCTCCAAAGTGGAGATACACACACACACACACACACACACACACACATTATTATTATTATCACAGAACCAATAGATCAATGTTCTGTGTTTTACAACTTTCTATAGCTGACTTCCAGTATAACTGTGTACAATATTTTGTGCTATGATAATTTGAATAATTACAGTTATTTTCTTGAGCGGTATATGAGGATGGAGGCACATAGTGAATTTTAGTTAACAAAAAAAGAAAACTTGGATTTTAGTTTTCAACTCTTGACACTTTATATCTTGGGCAAATTTTAAACTTAAGTCTCAATTTCCTCAGCTAAATAGTTGCTGGAGAAGAGTTTGGAGGTCGTGATGTATATTACATGAATGTGCTTCTCTGAGGCACATATTAAATCCTGAAGTCTCCTATTGTTACTTAATAATAGGAAAATTTTCCCTGTGTATTCTTCCTAGATTCATCAGTCATTCTTCATCTAAATATCTGTCAAATTAGTTAATCCTTACCAGTTTAAAAATAATTAAATTATTATTATATTATAGGTAGGCACCACCAGCACAAAATACAACAGGCAGTGTTCTCAGTTGACCCAGTCTCCACCTGGATCATTGGCTTCAATATACTTCAATATCCTCCTGAAATGAATATATTTATGCCCTTCTGAAATGAAGTTATTTTACCTGGGAATCATAAATATTTTTAGTTATTTGTGTGTTCCCATTTCTTTCCATTCTATTCTCTATAAAACCCAAGATTAGGAACTCTAATGGGAACAACATAAATTTGGGGATCAGAAGATATGTATGGACATCCCACCTCTGTCAATCTTAACTATTTCAGTCTGAGTGTCACTTTTTTCTCTGTAAAATGGGAATGATAAGAATATAGCATCAGCAGAAGTAGTGATAAATCAAAGGCATAATGTTAATAAATTGCCCAACTGATGGGTAGACTGAATGAAGGGTAGCCTTTATAATAAATTTAAAGGTACTTTTGCAGGGTTTTATAGATTCATTATCTAATCACAGTCCCCCAAACAAATTTTATGACACGTTGGTGTATAGGAATATTTCTGCTGCCAAGGCTATCACTGTAAATTTTAATCAAAGATTCCAGATAACTGTGATTACTTTGCATTTCTGTGTCAAGATTGCCTCAGGATATACCCAAGAACAAATAGCCTACTGTCGGTTGGAAATATGGAAACAGACTTTGGAACGCTAGCATGCAGCTAGCTCACCATGACTGTTTCTGAAACACTGCAGACCTACTCCAAAAAACATAAAAGACAGAAGGAAACATCAGGGAATAGTTATAGAAAATAATCAAGAGAAGATAAATTAGCTTTAGTAACTTACTGCAATAATTTTCAACTTGTATGTCCTTTCCAGTGAATATAATATTATAGTTAAAATTTCAAGAAAATCAATACAAAGCAGAACAAATATTTAAGCACAAATTGAGCAAAACCTTTGTTTTTTTTCCCTATACCAAAGACATGGCCTGATATGTTCAACTGCATGAAAGTGGCATTAACTCTTGGTAGTCTTCAGATTAGTAATAACCTCTTTATTCCAATTAATGATAACCTACTAGACTGAATGTATTAAAGATCTTTCTGGAAACATCAGGATTTTGGAGAGCCAATGTAAAGTGGGGTTGAAAGACATAATCCTTAACCAACCAGCCCATTTCAGTAAGGCTTCTTGATTGACCTGAGAATGCATCTGCAAGAACCAGGGCCTCTTAGATAGAGAATGAGCAAAGGAAGGTTCACAAGAAAACTGAGAGCAAATAGATGGACTCATAGCTGGCACAAGAGGCTAGATCCCTAGGGGCTTGCATAGATGAGGGACAGTAAGCATATTAAGTAAATTATTATATGATATGGCCAAAATAAGTAGAGAAAGGTAAGTAGGGGTCCAGAGGGCCAGGTGGGAAGAAAAAAATAGGTTGTAGAATTAAACTGTCTGATCAGAGCAGCCTTCAAGGAGAAGACAAGCAAAGACTTAAAAGAGGCAAGGAAACCAATTATATTGACATCCAAGGGTACAGAGCTCCAGACAAAAGGAGGAGTAACCACAAATGCTCTGCCTTGCTTGGCAAATTCAGATACCAGCAGGGAGGCCAGTGTGGAGAATGAATTGACAAGGTGAGTGGTAGGAGAAAGGGTCAGAGGCCAACTGGGAGCTGTATAGAGGTTTATGGGTTATTTTAAGGTATTTTGCTCCATGTGAAATTGAGAGGCTTTGTAAGGTTTGGAAGAAAGTGGCAGTGTATGAATAATATTTTTTAAAAATCCATCTGGCTACTAAATTGGCAGTAATCTGTCGGGGTGGGGTTAGGGAATTAAGGATAGAAATAAAAAAAAAATCAGGAGGTTTTTCAGTAATCCCATCAGGTGATGATGGTAACTCAGACCAGGACGCTAACAGTGGAAATGGTCAGAGGTGTTGTATCCTGCATATATTTTTGAATCTAAGATCAGTGGGATTTCTTACTGGAAATTGACAAGGACTTTTTAGCATGTCAACTTCATTTTGGTATTATCTATCCCTGCATCCAAGTTTCTTATAATAGGCTGAGCAAACAATCATAATTCCTCCCAGCTCTTCAAGGCAGAACCCTGAATCATTTGATGATATATTTGACCTTCCAGGCAGGCTGGACTGAAGCAGAAGGGCCAGAGAGGGATGGTACTTTATCCACACTGACCTCCATTTGTAAGATCACTTCCTAGGTAGGGAATGGCTCTAAGTAACGGAGAAGAAGCCCACCAGACAAGGAGGGAACAGACGTGTCAGATTATGAGAGAAGCTCAAGAGGAATGAGGACGAGGATGGGGTTCAGGATGCTTTGTGTTCCATGAATCCTTTTATTTATACCTATTCAAATGTATAGGTCCTCTTTCTTCATCAATATTAAGATGTTTAAATAAAAGGAACTAGTGAAGCTTGTAATTCAGTGGATATAACTTAACAAATTACTTGCTTAAACTGTAAGTTCAACTTTTGGCTACCTTAGCCCTGAAATCTTTTTTTTTTTTTTAAAAGAGAGAGAGAGAGAGAGAGAGAGAGAGAGAGAGAGAGAGAGAGAGAGAGAGAGAGAGGGTTTTTAATATTTATTTTTCAGTTTTCGGTGGACACAACATCTTTATTTTATTTTATGTGGTGCTGAGGATCGAACCCAAAACCCCGCGCATGCCAGGCAAGCGCGTTACCGCTTGAGCCATATCCCCAGCCCAGCCATGAAATCTTAAGAATTATTTTTTTTTAGCATTTTCAGAAAGACTCTAGTTATTTGTTTCTTAATCAAAACACGTAGGTAGGTATATCTCTTCTCATATACCTTTTTATTTTAAATGCCATTATTATTGACTTAGAAATTCTGTGAACTGAACATTTTTGTCTTCTTGAAATTCACATATTGAAATCCTAACTTCCCTTGTCATGGTATTAGGAAGTGTGACCTTTGTGAGGCAATTAGGTCATGAGGGTTGAGTTCTTTGAATGGAATTAGTGCCATATAAGAGAAACTTGAGAGCTCACTAGTCCTTTCCCACCATGTTGCAGCCTGCAAACTGGAAGAAGAGCTTTACCAGAAAGGGACTATGCTGTACCCTAGTCTGTCTTCCAACCTTTAGAACTGTGAGAAATAAATTTCTGTTACTTATCAGCTACCTGGTTTATAGTGTTTGTATAGCAGCCAAGCTGACAGAGATACAAATTTCTTCTTTCTTTTATAAAAATATTTTTTATGCATTCCTCACCATTTCTTTTCTTCCCTTTTTAGTTCGACGTTTATTTTGTCTGATGAATGATCATTCTTTTCTCCCCTGAAATTTCCCCTTTTCTTTTTAGCTTTTTTAAAATGTCCTATTTTCCCCTATTGATCTTATATAAAACATCAAGTATGTATCATTTTCTTTTCTTCTCCTATCATATAAAATGAACTGGTGAAGATCTAGGCAAAGTCATGAAGGTTTTGTTTATTTTTCACACTCTCTCATTGCTGACCCTTCTCCCCAACTCCTTTACCCTTTAGACCATCACTTTCAACTTTCTGCATTTCCCAGGCATCCAGAGGTCCCATGTATGCCCAAGATAGCAAAGGACCTCAGAAAGGCAGTACAATATAGTGGCTCAGGATGTCAGTTATATAATATAACTGATAAGATTACCTTGTTCATTCGATTGTTGGGAAGATTAAATGAGTTTTATTTGTAATATGTGTAGAACAGTACATGTGACAGTGTAAGCACAGTGTAAGTATAAAACTGCTATTATTATTTTAGTTTTCTAAACCAAGGCATATCTGTTCCTTGTGCCATTATTCCAGAACCCTTTTGTATGATTTCTAAAAGTATTAAGATAATGAAGTCACCATAACATGTTCATGGATTTAAATGATTAAAGATTGAATTCCAATCTCTATTTCAACATGAGGTTTATAGAGCTGGTTAAGCAAAACAGGTGCTAATATGTTTTTTTTTTTTTTTTTGCTACCCTAGAGGAGCTTTGGGTCCTTTGGTACTTAGGGTAGGCGTCTACCTCAAACCTAATGTCTAGCATTTTGTTCCTAAATAGCTTGCTTAAATAGTCAGGTATCTTCTTTACTCACAGACTGTAACATATCATTTTTAAAAATTTCAAACATTCTGCAAAGCTGAATTAATTTTATAATGTAGATTCCTAGAATTTATACTTCCACATTTTCATTAAGGTTATCACTAGATTTAGTGATAGTAGGGAAGCAAAGAACATGTACTTTGCTTTTAGAGACCTACATTTGAGTTCATTTATCTGGCTTTTTACAGTGGTATTCTAAGGGTTGATTTCTCAAATTTCTTTAGTTTCTTTATTTATACAATATGAACCACAATATTGACTTTGAAGTTTTGCTGTGAAGATTAAATGACAATGGCTTAGATATAGAATAGGCACTTGATAAATATTACTTTTCTTTTTGTTTTTAATTTTTTTTACATTTTTGTTTATTGTAGTCAGTTTTGAAATAATTAAACTTTTAACTTTGTGGTCTTTCTTTGGTATTTTCCATAAAAGAAATTAACACAGGGAGGTAGCAGACGTGTTAGATTATGAGAGAACTCATGATTTAAACAACCATGTTGGAAACTAGATGTGTGGTCACCTATTGTAGGTTAATTTGTGTATTTAGTTGGCTTTTGAGATTTTCTGTGTCATTTTTTTCTTTCTTTTCTTTTTTTTATTTTTATTTATTCATTTATTTATTTATTTATTTTGTGTGTGGTGCTGGGGATTGAACCCAGGGCCTTGTGCATTCGAGACAAGGCTTCTACCAATTGAGCTATATCCCTTCTGTGTCATTTCAAGTTAGGATTTTTTTTGGAGGGGGGTGTGCTAGGGGTCAAATTCAGGGCCTTGCAAATGGTAGGCATGTATTCTACCAATGAGCTATACTCCTAGCCCTTAAATTACAACTATATTGATATGGTAATATCTTCAAACCCCACTATTTTATCTTCTTGGCATGATTGGAATTTATTTTGTCTTCAGTGTTAAAAGCATATTGTTGGTTAAGATTCTCATTTTGGGTATATTTCTTACCTTTGAAATATTTTACATTTTTTTTTGTTTAAAATTTTTAATTTTATTTCTATATTTGTAATCTGGGCTCATCATACCTGATACTTATTTTCTTTCACTTCCCATTGCTCAATTTTGACCTATACATTCTTCTTTGCAGTGTTTCTCGACCTTGTTCAAGAATTCTACAATCAAGCAGCACTTAAGTTATTTTTCTGCCTGGTTCCTTTTTCCATCTTTGAAAAGATGTAGGCATTTCTTCCATCAATCAACCTACTCGATGTGCATTTTTATATGTTTTCCTTATTAGTTTTGTAGCATGTGGTACTATTCTTTTTGTCCCAGCTCTTTCCATGTTTTCAAGCTACATTATTGAAAGATGCTTTTATCAGTGAAAGTGCATTTTCCCTTTTAGTTTTTCATTTGTTATTTATATAGTTTTTATATGCTCTTGAATTTACCGAATCTAATATTAATCTTAACTAATCTACTTTGAATTCTACTTTTTCTCTACACAAAACATTTCAGAGACAAACAATTGAATTCAAACAACTCTTTAATAAGCCATCATTATTATTAGGTTGTTATTTTTGATTTTACATTTAATAAGCTCCCTTAAAAATGTCTTGTTGTTTGATGAATTCTAATGCATATTGTGCTTTATATTTCCATTTCTCTTTTTATACCTCATAAATATTTTAATCAAAATTGATGATAGATGTTTGGCTTATAAATGCCAACCAAATTAACATAGTTAATTTTCCAATTATTTAGTACATTGAAATGTAAGAAAAAACTATAAATTCAAAAGTAAACAGTATAATCCTAAATTTGAGAAATGGAAAAAAAAAACCCTAGACAATGTAAAGATGAAAGGCTACTCTGTCCAATAAAGCCCTCCTGAGCTAGTACCTGTTTCCATCCTGGGTCTTGTTACTGTGGGGATCTGCTGGGGTTTCTGGAGGTAAAACTCAGGATGGTGGTGGTAGTGCTCCCAAAACTGTAATCCCCAAGACTTCCTCATTTGCATTCTAGGCACAGGCAACTTTCAATCAAAAGACAAGCCACAGAGAAATATTTTCAGTATTTACATGCCTTATAAAAGGCTAGTATCTTGAATGTAAAAAGAATTCTCAAAAGACAATGATCAAAATTATACAAATTAATGTTAAAAATGATTAAAAGAGTCTGTGTCTCCCTCTGAAGATGGTCCACAAACTTTTGTTTGTGTCTCTGAAAAAAAAAAACAAGTAAAACTTTGAATGTACACTTTGCCAAAAAGAGATCTGAATGGTAAATAAACGTATATGGTAATTGGAAATATCATTTGTTATTAACGCAAAGTAAATTTTTAATGTGTAACCAGTACACACTTGCTAGAATGGTTAAAATACAGAATGAAAACTGATAGTACTAAGTGATATCAAGGATGCAGAGCAATTTTTTATTCTTTGGTGATGTGGATTGAATCCAGGGCCTCCTTCATGCTAAACACATGCACATTCTATCACTGAGCTACCCCCATCCTGCAATTGGAACTCTTGAGCACTGCTGATTAGGAATTCAAAATAGGGTAACCTCTGTGGAAGACAGTAAGTGATTTATTATGAAGTTCAAAATATGTTTACCATAAGGCTCAGCATTCTCATTCTTAGTTATTTTTATTTGAGAAAAATGCAAAAAAGTACACTAATGTTTATAGCAGTTTTATTTGTTTCCAAACTGGGAACAACCCAAGTATCCTTCAGCTGGTGGATAGAAAAACAAGTTGCTATGCATCCAGAAAATGGAATACAACTCAAACATCAGATGAAATGGACTATTGGTACTTGCAATGACATGAATAGATCCAGTACATTAATTATGTTAAGTGAGAGAAGCCAGTTTGAAATTGTTATATATTGGATGATTTCATTTGTATGACATTCTAGAATAGGGCAGAATCCTATCAGTGATTTCCAGGTAACAGGAGAGGGAGGGTGATACTTTGGAGAGTCACTAGGGGTTTATATGGGGAAAGGATCTATCATGTTTGTTTTGGTAAGGGTTAAAATTTCTATGCATTTATTAGAACTCAACTGATTATAGACTGGTACATAATTGTATTACATATGTAAATTGTATAAAACTAAAAAAATAAGTAAATAGATTATAAAATCTATAGATTAAAAATGGATCAATAAAATAAAAAATCAAGTTGCAAAAATTTTAGCATAAAATACACTTCTTATCCTACTTTTTATCTTCATAATGTTCTAAGTATCATTTTTAGAGCAAAATATTTCATACATATAATTCATGAGAGTTTTTCTTCCATTTATGATACCAGTGAATTTCATATTTAGGGAATAATATTTATTAAAGAACTGTTAATAAGAAGCAAGTAAAGTTATTTTCTTATTTGTTCAGATTTTCAGTAAATCTCTTTCAGTGGATATTATCTGCTATATCTATTGTATCTGAACAATATAATTATAGACCCACAGGGTTCTCAAGGTTTATAATTTCAAGTTGACCATAAAACTGGACATGCTTTATTCTGTATGCTCACCATCTGCCATTCTGAGAATCTACATCCATTTGTTTTGCTTCTGCTATTTTATTTATGAAGCATAGCTTTAGTGGTTTGTATGCACAATTTTTAATCACCATTTTTACTCAAAGATCTGGAAAAGCACTGCAGAAACTGTTTTTCCTTTTGAAATTTCATTCTTCAAGTGGCAAAGTCAGTGCTCCAATGGTGTATCGTTCTCTACAAAAAGAAAAATGCATGTGTTTGCTTAGTAGTTAAGGGTTAAAATGACTTGGTTGCTTATATTTTCTGATTTTAGAGTATTTTAGGAGTTGTGTAAAACCATTTCCCAATAATATTCCAATCTAACAAAAATTCACTTGATCTTGAGTGGTTTAGTCATGAGCTGTTCTTCACCTGTAGGTTTTTTTTTTTAAATTTGCACATTATTATTACACATAACAGTGGAACTCATTATGTCATATCTATATATGCATATAATTTGATCAATGTCATTCTCTAGTACCTTCCCTTTCCCTTTCTTCCTCCATGCTTGATATCCTTGGTCCACTCTACAGATCTCTCTTTTATTGTTATTATTTTTGTGATTGTTTTATTTTTTATTGGTTGTTCACAACATTACAAAGCTCTTGACATATCATATTTCATACATTAGATTGAAGTGGGTTATGAACTCCCAATTGATTGTTTTAATTAGTGCTTTATAATTACACACACACACACACACACAGTGGTATATTCATACATGGACATAGCATAATTTAGCAGATTTTGTTCCCCAGTTCTTCTCCATGACCTTCCCTCCACCTTCTCTCTTGATCACCTTCTATTTTCATGAGAACCCTTTCTTTTTTTTTAATTTTTTATTTTTTTATTGGTTGTTCACAACATTACAAAGCTCTTGACATATCATATTTCATACATTAGATTGAAGTGGATTATGAACTCCCAATTTTACCCCAAATGCAGATTGCAGAATCACGTCGGTTACACATCCACAATTTTACATAATGCCCAATTAGTAATTGTTGTATTGTGCTACCTTTCCTATCCCCTACTATCCCCCCTCCCCTCCCCTCCCATCTTCTCTCTCTACCCCATCTACTGTAATTCATTACTCTCCTTGTTTATTTTCCCATTCCCCTCACAACCTCTTATATGTAATTTTGTATAGCAATGAGGGTCTCCCTTCATTTCCATGCAATTTCCCTTTTCTCTCCCTTTCCCTCCCATCTCATGACTCTGTTTAATGTTAGTCTTTTCTTCCTGCTCTTCCTCCTTGCTCTGTTCATAGTTGCTCTCATTATATCAAAGAAGACATTTGGTATTTGTTTTTTAGGGATTGACTAGCTTCACTAAGCATAATCTGCTCTAGTGCCATCCATTTCCCTGCAAATTCTATGATTTTGTCATTTTTTATTGCTGCATCGTACTCCATTGTGTATAGATGCCACATTTTTTTTTATCCATTCATCTATTGAAGGACATCTGGGTTGGTTCCACAGAGAACCCTTTCTTTTTAAATTCCTATTTTTCCTCACTGTGTTTCTTATGAAAAAAAACATTCAACCCTTGGCTTTCTGAGTCTGGCTTATTTCACTTAGCATTATGTTCTCCAGTTCCATCCATTTATTTTTTAAAAATATTTATTTTTTAGTTGTAGTTGGACACAATGCCTTTATTTTATTCGTTTTTATGTGGTTCTGAGAATCGAACCCAGGGTCTTGTATGTGCAAGGTGAGTACTCTACCACTGAGCCAAAACCCCAGCCCTCCAGTTCCATCCATTTACAGCAAATGACACCATTCCATTATTCTTTATGGCAGAATAAAATTCCGTTGTGTGTATTTACCACATTTTATTTATCCATTCATCTGTTGAAAGGCATCAAGTCTGGTTCCCATAACTTGGCTATTTGTGAATTGCACTGCTATAGACTCAGGTGTGCATGAGTTACTATAGTATGCTTAGTTCTTTTGGATAAATATCAAAAAGTACAATAGCTGGGTCATCTGGTGGTTCCAAAAATGTAGAATGCTTCACCAATTTGCATGTCATCCTTGTGCAAGAATTATACTAATCTCTGTATTGTTCTAATTGTTCTACATGTGTTGCAAAAATAAGCACCACTTACAAATTTAAAGTGATACTAATATTCTTAAATAAGCTTACCAGTTCTAATGACTTTCCTACCAGAGGAGTGAGACTAACAGTAAACAAGTAATATATTAATTTATTAATCTAATCACGTATTTACAATACCACTGTATTCTTGGGCCACAAAGTGAATGGCTTAAATAGTGGAAATTCATTGTATCACAGTTCTGGAGTCTAGAAGTTCAAGACTGATGTGTTGGCAGGCTACTTTCCATCTGAAGTTGATCCTTTTCCTAGGCCCTAATCTTATGGCAACAGAACTCATCTTTACCTGGTGTTTTCTCTTATTCATGTCTGTGCCCAAATTTCCTCTTTTTGTAAGGACACTAATCATATTGAATTGGGGGACCATCTTAGTCTGATATTATTGTATTATTGTACAAATACAGTATTATTATGTTATTGCTATGCTATTAATATAACATACAGTATTATTGTATTATTAGATCTACAAAAACCCTATTTCTAAAGGACACATTTTAAGGTATAGGGGTTAAGATCTAAACAAGAATTTTTGTGATAAATAAGTTCAATCTGTAAAACCTGTATTCACACATCAGAAGTCATGTCTGATATCAAAAGTAGAGACTTTAGCCAAGGTTTGAAAAATGTGCTAACATGATTTCTAAATCGTGGCTTCATACAACCGTAAAAATAAGAAGAACATTGGAAGCAGACCATCATCCATCCTGACTTTAGTGTTTAGAAGAGAATTTCAAACTTAATTTGTGATCACGTCTACTTAACAAATAAGACATTTTGAGTTTTGTCACTAATGATATGATATTGCTTCTTTCATTTCATTTTGACTTAAGCTGTTCTTTAGGCAATTTCAGACTTAGATCAGATCTTTATGATGAAAGATCAGTACCAATACTTATGTTTTAATTTGTTCTTTGTTCCTATAAAATGATAAAAAGAATGAATTAATAGCTTTGGAAAAGTTTTCTGTAGTCAAATAATTTTTTTGTCCAAACCCCTTATCCTTCCATGCAGTTATTACTATTAGCTTCTGGTTATTAATTCTTTTCTCTGTCTTGTTCGCACAGCATGTTGTAGACTTGGTCCTTTTCTGCAAGTGTTTGATGAAAGCACATAGGAAAAGGAATTTAGGAAAAAGCACATGCTAGATATAAAATGTCAAGCTAGTTTCTGCTCTTCTGCTTTGGTTGACATTTTCAGGCAGTGTGCTTTATTTCACTGATTAAGTTTCCTTTGCTGTATTTATTCTTATATCAAGTAGACATTATTTTATTATTCTCCTTCCAAGTAATATTGAGAAATGGAATTGTGTCACTATTCATTTTTAACTCAGTTAATTATTTTTAAAATTCTTTCATTTTGTATATTGCAGTTATTTTTCTGCACATCATTTCTCCTTTTTCTTTCTTTCTTTCTTTCTTTCTTTCTTTCTTTCTTTCTTTCTTTCTTTCTTTCTTTCTTTCTTTCTTTCTTTCTTTCAGAAATTTTGAACTCAGCAGTTTAAACTAAACTGCTTTTGGTGACATTGTAAACTTCATAGACAGGAATGATTACTCTCTAGGTTAGATCAAAACTGAGAGTTCATGTAAGTTATTCTCAGAAACTAGGCACAAACACAATCTTTTGCTGTTTGAGGTCTGGCCCTTAGGTAGCCAGAAAGTCACTGAAGGTCATTCAACTGAAATAGAACCCTCTCTGGGGTGTCACTGCTCCTGATATTCAATTAAGTCATTCCGGGTGTCCACCTGGCAAAGGGAAGCTTTGTATTGCTTCTGTGTAAAACAGAAAAAGTAAGGGAAAGCTGGTCTCCACTTGAAAATTCTTGGGTTTTAAATTGTTCTTTAGTGTCCTAGAGGATAAGAGCCAAGTAATTAATTTTGTTATGACATCTAATCCATGTACTGTGGATACTTGCTGAGGACCAGGTCAAACAACTACTGTTATATGAATTCACATCCTCTGAATCACTGGACTCCCCCTTTAAAGATGCTTCGTACAAATTCACTGTGGGATTCTTTAGTTGATATCATTACCAGGGTATATATAGTGATTTTTTTTTTCACCAAGAAAGTATTGATGAATACTTTCTATAGTCATGAAGAAGAGCGAGCACTGCCATTCAGGAGAATATTACTGAATCAATCAAAGGGGCAACTGGACTAGTGATTGAACAGGATTTCAAATGGAGTTCCTGGGAGCACAGTGGCTCCATGGAGATGTTTCAGGATGATGAAAAACAAAGTATTTCCCACCTAACAATTAAGATTGAAATTGCCAAGGAATTCATCCATCATTTTCTAATTTCATATGATGATATAGTTTTTATATCATCATATGAAATTAGAGTCTAATTTTGTACAGTGGGATTCTATATAAGATATTAGAAAAAAATAACTGCTGAGCATATCTCAAATTGATTAGACAGGGAAAGGCATGATGTCAGCAAGTTCTGGTTCCAGCCATTCCATCACCAGGTGAACAATTTCAGGCAAGTCCAGTCATCTCTTATTACTAAAAGGTTAGGTTCAAAATGGGTCTGAGTAATGGAGGCAAATAGTTATATAGAATAAAGAAGCTGCTATAAAGGTAATATTATAAATGTTTATATTACACATATACTTTAATATTTAGGTTTTATAACAAAGGAAAGATAAGGGAAAACCCTTTTTTAGACTTCTTTCTTTCTTAAAATTTAAATTTATTTTTTCTAATCTCCAGAAACATTTCACCAATTGATGCACATTTTTTATTATCTATACTTGGAAATTCCATAGACTTTTAAAATTTATTTTTAACTGATACATAAAAAATAAAAATTGTACATATTTATGAGGTACTAAGTGCTGTTTTGATACATATATATGTTTTGTAATGCTTAAATCAGGTTAAATATATCTATCTCCTCAAATGTTTATCATTTCTGTATGTCAAAATCCTTCCTTCTAGTAAGGCTTTTTTTTTTTTTTTTTGGTAAGACATAGAGTACATTGTTGCTATGTAGAGTTACCCTACTATTCTATAGCACATCAGAACTTTGCTCCTACCTAACTGTAATTTAGCATTGATCAACTTTCTCCATGCTTGCTCCTACTTTCCCCTGCCTCTGATAATCACCATTCTATTCTAACTTCCACGAGATCAACATTTTTAGATTCTGCATTTAAATAAGATAATGTGGCACTTTCTTTTTGTGCCTACTTATTTTACTTAACATAAATAATCTCCATTTCTATCTATGCTTTCACAAATGATAGGATTCCATTAATTTTAATGACTGACTAGTATTTCATTGTATATATGCACCACATTTTCTCTACCAATTTTTCAGTTGATAGACACTATGGCTATTTCCATTTCTTGGCTATTGTGAATAGTCTGCAATAAATATGGGAATGAAGATATTGCTGACACACTGATTTTGTTTCCTTTGAGTATATACACACTAATGGGATTGGTAAATTATATGGAGTTCTGTTATAATTTTTGAGGACCTACATAATGTTTTACATAATCTCTGTCCTAATTTACATTCCCACCAACTGTGTAAGGGTTCCCTTTTCTCTGTACCCTTACCAACACTTTTTAATCTTTTTTTTTGTTTTTAATAATACCCATTCTTGGTGGGATGAGATCAAAGCTCATTAGGTTTTGATTTTCATTTTCCCAATGAATAGTGATGTTGAATATTTTTCATATACTTGTTCTGTCACCTTTTTTTGTCACTGTAATCAAAATATTGACAAGAATGAGTAGAGGGGACTGGGGTTGTAGCTCAGTGGTAGAACACTTGCCTAGCATGTGTGAGGCACTGGGTTCAATTCTCGGCACCACATATAAATGAATAAATAAATAAATATCCATCAATAGCTAATAAAAATATTTTTTGTAAAAAGAACGATTAGAGGAAGAGAAGTTATATGGGTCTCACAGTTTCAGAGGTCTCAGTCCATAGACTGGGCCCAAGGTAAGGCAGAGAGCATGAAGGCAGAAAGGTGTGGTGGAGGAAAGCAGCTCAGAATATGGTAACAAGGAAGCAGAGAGAGAACTCTACTTACCAGAGACAAAATATAATCCCGAAAAGCATGTCCCCAAAGAATCAGCTTCTCTAGCCACACTGTATCTGCCTATAGCTGTAACACGGTTAATCCCTATCAGTGGATTGATGCATTAATCAGGTTTAGGTTCTCATAAGCCAATCATTTCACATCTGGATGTTCTTGCATTGTCTCATATACATGAGCTTTTGGGAGATACTTATATTCCCAGTACAATTTATTGCAAAGGCAGTCCTTTTCTTAATGTGTGCTCTTAGTGTCTTTGTTGAAAACCAGGTGTTTTAGTCAGCTTTCTTGCTCTTGAGTGTAAAGGACCTATAGTGGTTAATTTGAATTGTCAACTTCATTGGATTAAGAGAAGCCAATGATTAAGAGGCTTACATGTGTGTCAATGACAGTGTGTCTAGTAATGATTGGCATGTGGGATAGCCAACTGAAATGGAGACCCTCCCTAAGTGTGGGCAGCACTGTCCAATAGGATGATGGCTTGGTTGGAATAAAAGTTGGAAGAACAAGGAAGCAGGATCACTTGCAAGCTTGTTTCTTCTTGAACTGGTTCATGATATCCAACTCTTCACTTCTTCACTCTTCCAAAGTGGACTCTGCCAGTGATTGTCCACAAGCCTTCGGTCTCATACTAGGGTAGCACCATTGATCCCTCTTGGGGCTTTAGCCCTTGGACTGTGCAGCTACTGGTTCTTCTAGTTCTCCAGCCTGCGGACAGCCATTGTGGACTATCCAAGTTCTGGTCATGTAAGCCAATGTGATAAATCCCTTTTTATAATTTATTCTTCCTGTTGATTCTGTTCCTCTAGAGAACACTGACTAATACAAGACCTAACTAGAACAACCGTAAAGGAGGCTTAAGGTGAGGCAGAATACAATGGTGGAAGACTATGGGAGAGGGAAGTGGCTCACATGATGATTAGAAGCAGAAAGAGAGAGACTCCACTTGCCAGATACAAAATATATACCCCATAGCTACACCCCACAGTGAACCACTTCCTCCAGCCACACCCCACCTACCTCCAGTTAACAGCTAGTTAATCCCATCAGGGATTAGCTCACTGATTAGGTTAAGGCTATAACCCAATCATTTCTCCTCTGAATCTTCTTTCATTGTCTCACACCTTAACCTTTGGGGGATACCACCTCTAAACCATAACATCAGTTGGTTATAGAAGCATTGGTTTACTTCTGTGTTCTCTATTCTGTTTAATTGGTCTATATACCTGTTTTTATGCTAATGCCATGTTTTTATTATCACAACTTTGTAATGTATATTGAAGTCAGATAATGTAATGCCTCCTGCTTTGTTATTTTTGCAGAGATTGGTTTGATTATTCAGTGTTTTTTGGTGGCTCAATATAGATTTTAAGGTTGATTTTTTTCAAATTCTGTGAATCATATCATTGTTGTTTTGATAGGGATTGCATTGAATCTGTATATCATTTTATATAGTATGGACATTTATCAATGTTAAGTCTTCCAATCCATGAACAACACAGGATGTCTTTCCATTTTTATAGATTTCATTGTAGAGATCTTTCACCTCTTTGGCTGAATTTATTCCTAGGTATATTATATTTATTGTAAATGGGATTTCTATTTCAAATAATTTATTATTGGTGTATAGCATTGATGTTGATTTTTTTTTATTTTTTTGTATGTTGATTTGGTATTCTGCAATTTTGCTAACATAATTTATTCTAATATTATTTTTTGTTGAATTATTTGGGGGTTTTATATATAAGATTATGTCATCTGAAAACAGTGGAAATTTGACTCCCTTTTTTCCCAATGAATGCCCTTTATTTCTTTCTATTGCCTGATTACTTTGACTAGGACTTCTAATATTATGTTGAATAAAAGTGTTGAAAATAGACTTTCCAGTTTTTTTCCTAAGGAAGGATCTGAACTAGATTATAAATTCCCTGAAGCATTTCTTTTGTATTTTTATTACCTAATTTGTTTATCATTTGCTACTTTCTCATACCTAGCATATTATAGGCATTCTTCAAATTCTTACTTAATGAGTAATTGAATAAACATGTGAATGCCAATAGGCAGACAAACTATTTTATCTTTACCACTTTTTAATATTCTGTTTTGTTATAGCAAATGAGTCACTAAAAACCTGACTTTGAGCAACAAGGCTAACATGAATATGAGAGAGCTATACTAGATTTAAGTTGTGTATACAACTTTTTCTTTTTTTTCTTTTTTTTTTAAGACAGAAAGTTCTATTCTTTCTCTGTCCTGGATTCTGAGCTGTAATGACCTACTATACATAGAGTAGCAAGTAGGCCAGAAGAGCCTGCCTTTTCATTTTGTATCTTTACAGTTGGCACTTTGGACTTCTGACATTAGTTTAGACTTTGTGACAACTCTCCTTCTTTAATGTCCTATGTGATATCCACATAGGACCAAAGCCAACATAGCAAAGTCACCAGGTTCTTTGCTGCATGGGATGTACAACATAAGTTATAAAATAAATGAAGAAATTCCCTCCTTGACTATACAAAAATGCAAGATTACAAATATAACCATAAAGGATGACATGTGTATACAACTGCTAGAGAGACATATGATACCAAGATCCAGGGTCAAAAATGCCAGAGGCCATACTTATGTAATGTATAGGATAATATTTTCCATCACTTTTTTCCAATAGCATAAAGGCTTAGAAATATGTATATAACCTGTGATAAGATCATAAGAATTTTAACTTTCCATCTGAAAATTATATATTTAATGAGTAATGTGTAAGATGGATATAATTGAAAAATGGGACAGGATACAGGTCTCATTTTCAAGAAGCTTGTAATTCAAAACTGGGTCTAGGGTAACAAATAATGGCAACTGAAAAATGAGAAAAGTAAAAATAATTTATATAGAGTTTGAAAAGTAGAACCTAGATAATGTAATTAAAATTCATGGAAAAGATGGCATTTAAGGGGGTCATGAGAGATGTTGATTGGTTGGGAGTGATGGTGCTAAAGGAAGCAGGGCATAAACAAAGCTGTGACTGGGAAGGTGAGATATGTTTTGGAAGATTATTCAACTGGAGCATAGGGTGGACTGTGGAAAGTGATGGGAAATAAAGTTAGAATAACATGATGACTTTAGTGCAGAAGGATTGTAATATTACATTTGATATTCAGACTTCGTTTACTTGAAAATGGGAAAACATTGAAAGTGTTTGAGGAAAGAAGAGTAGATCTGGTATTGTGGTTCAGAAAATGAGGTCTAGTAGAAACTGGTCTAGAGAGAGATGAGAAGGGAGAAGATGAATCGTGAGACTATTCTAGTACTCTAGTGCCTGGATTAATAAAAAGCGTGTTTCATTGGAGAGTAAAGATATAAGAAGCATCACATAAGGCCCAGACAGAAAGCAAGTGGAATACTCAATGGTAATTGAGAAAAGTAATAAAGGAACTACTTTTCAAAGGTGTAAACAGGATGTTAAAACCACAGGGAATAGAAAATGCAGCTCTGTGGGACTAGGAAGAACAGGAACCATCACCATGCCTATGTCTTTAATGGTTTGGGGCAGAAGTATGACTTGAATCCATCAAATACCTGTATGAATCAGAATAATCTCTGTCTCCTTCCTCACTCCTTTTTTTCCTCCTCCTCCCTCTCCTTCTTCCTCTTCACATTTTAATCATACAGAATAATGGTTTTCTTTGTGGCATAGTTTTACATGAAAATAATATACTTTGATCATATCAACACCTTTGTTACCCTCTTTTACCCTTTTCTCCACTCCCTTTCTCTTCTCTATTTTTCTCCCTATGACATTCATGCTGTTTTTCTTCCTCCTAGATTCTACATATAAGAGAAAACTTGCAATACTTATTTTTCTATGTTTGCCTTTTTTTTCACCTAACATTATGTTCTATAGCTCTATTTTCCTTCACAGCACATGATTTCTTTTATAGTTATGACTGAATGATACTCCAGTGTGTGTGGGTCTGTGTATCATATTTTCTTTATCCATTTATCTATGAAAGGGCACTTTGATTACTTGGTTATTATGAATCATGAGGTAATAACCATAGGTATACAGATATCTCGATAGTGTGCTACCTTTAATTCCTTTGGATTTGTTCTCTGATGCTTAAAAATGTTGAACATATTTTCATGTAATTATTGACCATTTATACTTCTTTTGAGAAGTGTCTTTTTGTTTTATTTGCACATTTGTGCTGTATAGGTGTTGTTTTTTTTTCTTGTTTTGATGTTAAGCTTCTTGAGTTATTTATATAGTCCAGCTGTTAATACTCTGTCAGAAGAGTACCTGGCAAAGATTTTTTTTCCCATTCTATAGGGTATTCTTCACTCTGAATTGTTTCCTTTGCTGTGCAAAAGCTTTCTGATTTGATACAGTCCCACTTGCCTATTCAGTAAGTTATTGCATGTGACTATGTCCCTTGTGTCTTCTTTTAGCAATTTAAAAATTTCAGTTCTTACATTTATTTTTATAGTTTATTTTTAAGCTAGCAACATAATACAAAATATGCTTCATGTGTTTCCCTTAAGTTACAGAAATGATTAGTTCTACATTAATACTTGAATTTCCTTTAAAAAATAAATAAAAACTGCCACACTTTCTTTATTTGTTCTGTTAAATTTTGAGTTGATTTTTATAGAGGGTGACTGTGTTAGCTTTTTATTGCTGTGACCAAAATATCTGACAAAGAACTACCCAGAGGAGGAAAAGTTTATTTTGGCTTGTGGTTTCAGTCCGTGGTCAGCCAGCTTCACTGCTGTGCCCCTGAGGTGAGGCAGAACATCATGGTGGAAGGGCTTGGTAAAAGATAGCTGTTCAGCTCATGGCAGCCAGGAATCAAGGAAAGTGAGAGAGAGAGAGAGAGAGAGAGAGAGAGAGAGAGAGAGAGAGAGAGAGAGAAACTGAGACCGACCATGCACCACACACGTCAGGGATAAGACATGTTCCACAAATGCATGTCCTCAGTGACTTACTTCCTCTACCCATGCCCCACTCGCCTACAGTTTTCACTTTCTCCCAGTGCTCCATTTAGATTATTAACCTGTCAAATGCAGTCATCCATTGATGAGTTTACAGTTCCCATAATCCAGTCACTTCCCAAAATCTCCACCTCTGGACATTGCTGCATTGAGGACCAAGTCTTCATTGAAGGCCAGGCTCCAAGCCAGACCAGAGGAGGAAGATGCCAGGCGCCAAGCCAGACCGGAGGAGGAAGTCCGGCCCTGCCCTGAGTGCTAGTCTGGAGGAAGCCCATCAATCCTTAAAACCCATCAAAGGGGGTGTGGCTACCAGCACGGTTCTACGGCTGATGCAGGTACCCGGTTTCCAACTCCCCCACCCTTAGCTGTGATAACTCAAAATATTTCCCACAAGCTTTTGGGGGTTGTAGCTATCAACGCAAAACAACAACTGTACAGGCACCTGGTTTCTACCTCAGAGACTAGAGTAGGGAAGATATGGGTGGAAGCTCATTTCCTTTCACACTGGTTATACCCACAACCCTGAATACAGAGGCTCAAGCTAGTAATAGACAACGCCACCTACTTACTAGAAGCAAGGAAAACAGTGTTCTGAGAGACTTTTTTTTCTCTTTCTTTCTCTCTTTTCTTCTCTCTCTTCCACAACTTCAGCATATGTGAAACCAAGAACTGTGTATGAATAACCGAATTACCAAAGTAATATAATATAGAGGAATTGCATATACCCCACCTTCTCCCCATTTTTTCTTTATTTCTATCTTACTTTCCTTTTCCTTCTCTTATTTCTCTTTTCTTCCTTGTTATTTTTTTCTTTTTTTCATTTGTATTCTCTCTATCCCACTTTCAATCTCCTAACTTTTGCTATCTATAGATAGGGTAACTATCTAAATACAGATAGGAGGTTGAGTCTATCATTCTTCCTTAAATTACCAGTCTAGTAGTTAGAGTTCTCCAAAGGTGCTAAGTTAGTTTAACCTCATACCCTCACTCCTTTCCCTCTAAGTATAACATTCTTCGTCTGAAATTAAGTTTTCTATATGCCACCAGATATGGTATGCCTTTTATGAAACTAATGAATATATTCTTAAGTAATAATTAAAACCAATATCTATAGTCTTAGAATCTAACTATAAATGTATTAATAATGAAAACATGCTTAGATAATGTACTGTTGATATCGGGAACTGTTAACATTGTCTTTCTCCGAAAAAGAGGGATTTTGGAGCTATACATGAACAATACAAATATATAAGGGGTAAAACATTAGCACAACAGTTTCACAAAGCTAGAAAGAATAATGAGCAGAATGAAAAGACAAGGAAAGAAAGGACCAAAAACAATACAGGTCAATTCAACATTAGATGAGGTAACATCTGCAGCTGATGGAATGTCAGACAAAGAGTTCAGGATATACATGCTTCAGATGATCTGGAGTCTCAAGGAAAACATACAGCAAATTCAGACAATGAAAAATCACTTTGACAATGAATTACATAAACAAATCCAAGAAGCAAAAGATCAACTCTATAGGGAGATAGAGGATATAAAAAACAAACAAACAGAAATCCTGGAAATGCAGGAAACAATAAACCAAATTAAAAACTCAAATGAGAGTACAACCAGCAGAGTAGAACACTTAGAAGAAAGAACTTCAGACAACGAAGACAAAGTTTTTCAACTTGAAAAGAACATAGACAGCTCAGCGAGAATTTTAAGAAATCATGAGCAGAATATCCAAGAATTATGGGATAACATCAAGAAACCAAACCTAAGAGTTATTGGGATACAAGAGGGTATAGAGGTCCAAACCAAAGGAATGAGCAATCTATTCAATGAAATAATACTAGAAAACTTCCCAGACTTAAAGAGTGAAAAAGAAATCCAAATACTAGAAGCCTACCGAATGTACAAAATCATAAGAGATCCACACCAAGACACACTATAAGGAAGATGCCCAACATGCAAAATAAGGAGAGGATCTTAAAAGCCACAAGAGAGAGGAAGCAGATTACATTTAGGGGTAAACCAATCAGCATAACTGCTGTTCTTTTAACACAGACTCTGAAAGCTAAAAGATCTTGGAACAACATATTTCAAATGCTGAAAGAAAAAGGGTTCCAACCAAGAATCATGTATCCAGCAAAATTAAGCTTCAGGATTGAAGATGAAATAAAAATCTTCCACAATAAACAAAAGTTAAAAGAATTTGCAGCTAGAAAACCAGCTTTTCAAAACATCCTTGGCAAAACATTACAGGAAGAGGAAATGAAAAATAACAATGAAAACCAACAGCGGGAGGTAGTACAGTAAAGGAAAAGCTAAGCATAAAGGAAAAGCAAATCATGTTAAGTAACATACATAACCAAATATGGCTGGAAATACAAACCATCTCTCAATAGTAACCCTAAATGTTAATGGCTTAAATGCACCAATCAAAAGATATAGGCTAGTAGAATGGATTAAAAAAAAGATCCAACAATATGCTGCCTACAGGAGACTCATCTCATAGGAAAAGACATACACAGACTGAAGGTGAAAGGTTGGGAAAAATCATATCACTCATACGGACCCAGGAAGCAAGCAGGGGTGTCCATACTTGTATCAGATAAAATAGACTTCAAGCCAAAGTTAATCAAAAGGGATAAACAAGGACACTACATACTGCTCAAGGGAACTATACACCAACAAGACTTGATGATCATTAATATATATGCCCCAAACAATGGTGCAACTACGTTCATCAAACAAACTCTTCTCAAGTTCAAGAGTCTAATAGACCACAACACAATAATCATGGGAGATTTTAACACACCTCTCTCACCACTGGACAGATCAAACAAAAGTTGAATAAAGAAACCATAGAGCTCGATAATACAATTAATAATTTAGACTTAATTGATATATACAGAATATACCACCCAACATCAAGCAGATACACTTTCTTCTCTGCAGCACATGGATCCTTCTCAAAAATAGACCATATATTATGTCACAAGGCAAATCTTAGCAATTACAAAGGAGTTGAGATACTACCATGCATTTTATCTGATCATAATGGAATGAAATTGGAAATCAATAATAAAATGAGAAAGGAAAAATCCTACATCACATGGAGATTAAACAATATGCTACTGAATGAACAAAGGGTTACAGAAGATATCAAAGAGGAAATTAAAAAATTCTTAGAGGTAAACGAAAACTCAGACACAACATATCGAGATCTCTGGGACACTATGAAAGCAGTATTAAGAGGAAAATTCATTTCATGGAGTTCATTCCTTAAAAGAAGGAAAAGCCAACAAATAAATAACCTCACACTACACCTCGAAGCCTTAGAAAAAGAAGAACAAATCAGCAGCAAGTACAGTAGAAGGCAAGAAATAATTAAAATTAGAGCTGCAATCAATGAAATTGAAACAAAAAAAAAACAATCGAAAAAATTGACAAAACTAAAAGTTGGTTCTTTGAAAAAAAAATAAGATTCATAGACCACTAGCCATGCTAACAAAGAGAAGAAGAGAGAGAACCCAAATTACTAGCTTATGGGATGAAAAAGGCAACATCACAACAGACAATTCAGAAATACAGAAGATAATTAGAAATTATTTTGAAACCTTATACTCTAATAAAATAAAAGATAGTGAAGGCATCAATAAATTCCTTAAGACATATGAACTACCCAGATTGAGTCAGGAAGATATAAACAACCTAAACAGACCAATATCAAGTGAGGAAATAGAAGAAGCCATCAAAGACTACCAACCAAGAAAAGACCAGGACTGGATGGATATACAGCAGAGTTTTACAAGAACTTTAAAGAAGAACTAATACCAATACTCCAGAATCTATTTCAGGAGATAGAAAAAGAGGGAGAACTTCCAAATTCATTCTATGAGGCCAATATCACCCTGATTCCCAAACCAGATAAAGACACCTCAAAGAAAGAAAACTACAGACCAATATCCCTAATGAATTTAGATGCAAAAATTCTCAATAAAATTCTGGCAAATTGTATACAAAAACATATCAAAAAGATCGTGCACCATGATCAAGTAGGATTCATCCCTGGGATGCAAGGCTGGTTCAATACACAGAAATCAATAAACGCTATTCACCAAATCAATAGACTTAAAGATAAGAACCATATGATCATCTCGATAGATGCAGAAAAAGTATTTGACAAAGTACAGCATCCCTTTATGTTCAAAACATTAGAAAAACTAGGGATAACAGGAACTTACTTCAACATTGTAAAAGCTATATATGCTAAGCCTCAGGCTAGCATCATTCTAATTGGAAAAAAACTGAAGGCATTCCCTCTAAAATCTGGAACAAGACAGGGATGCCCTCTCTCACCACTTCTATTCAATATAGTTCTTGAAATACTGGCCAGAGCAATTAGACAGACAAAAGAAATTAAAGGCATTAAGATAGGAAAAGAAGAACTTAAATTATCACTATTTGCGGGTGATATGATCCCATATCTAGAAGACACAAAAGAGTCTACAAAGAAACTACTAGAGCTAATAAATGAATTCAGCAAAGTGGCAGGATATAAAATCAACACGCATAAATCAAAGGCATTTCTGTATATCAGTGACAAATCTTCCGAACTGGAAATGAGGGAAACTACCCCATTCACAATATCCTCAAAAAAAAAAAAAAATACTTGGGAATCAACCTAACAAAAGAGGTGAAAGATTTATACAATGAAAACTACAGAACCCTAAAGAGAGATATAGAAGAAGATCTTAGAAGATGGAAAAATATACCCTGTTCATGGATAGGCAGAACTAACATCATCAAAATGGTGATATTACCAAAAGTTCTCTATAAGTTCAATGCAATGCCAATCAAAACCCCAAGGGCATTTCTTGTAGAAACAGATAAAGCAATCATGAAATTCATATGGAAAAATAAAAGACCCAGAATACCAAAAGCAATTCTAAGCAGGAAGTGTGAATCAGGAGCTGTAGCGATACCAGATTTCAAACTGTACTACAGAGCAATAGTAACAAAAACAGCATGGTACTGGTACCAAAACAGGCAGGTAGACTAATGATATAGAATAGAGGACACAGAAACCAATCCACAAAATTACAATTATCTTATATTTGATAAAGGGGCTAAAAGCATGCAATGGAGGAAGGATAGCATCTTCAACAAATGGTGCTGGGAAAACTGGAAATCCATATGCAACAAAATGAAACTGAATCCCATTCTCTAGCCATGCACAAAAGTTAACTCAAAATGGATCAAGAACCTTGATATCAAATCAGAGACTATGCGTCTGATAGAAGAAAAGGTTGGCTCTGATCTACATATTGTGGGGTCAGGCTCCAAATTCCTTAATAGGATACCCGTAGCACGAGAGTTAATAACAAGAATCAACAAATGGGACTTAGTTAAACTAAAAAGTTTTTTCTCAGCAAAAGAAACAATAAGAGAGGTAAACAGGGAATCTACATCATGGGAACAAATTTTTATTCCTCACACTTCAGATAGAGCCCTAATATCCAGAGTATACAAAGAACTCAAAAAATTAAACAATACGAAAACAAATAACCTAATCAACAAATGGGCCAAAGACCTGAACAGACACTTCTCAGAGGAGGACATACAATCAATCAACAAGTACATGAAAAAATGCTCACCATCTCTAGCAGTCAGAGAAATGCAAATCAAAACCACCCTAAGGTACCATCTCACTCCAGAAAGATTGGCAGCCATTATGAAGTCAAACAACAAGTGCTGGCAAGGATGTGGGGAAAAGGGTACTCTTGTACATTGCTGGTGGGACTGCAAATTGGTGCGGCCAATTTGGAAAGCAGTATGGAGATTTCTAGGAAAGCTGGGAATGGAACCGCCATTTGACCCAGCTATTGCCCTTCTCGAACTATTCCCTGAAGACCTTAAAAGAGCGTACTACAGGGATACTGCCACATCGATCTTCATAGCAGCACAATTAACAATAGCTAGACTGTGGAACCAACCCAGATGCCCTTCAATAGATGAATGGATAAAGAAAATGTGGCATTTATACACAATGGAGTACTACGCAGCACTAAAAAATGACAAAATCATGGAATTTGCAGGGAAATGGATGGCATTAGAGCAGATTATGCTAAGTGAAGCTAGCCAATCCCTAAAAAACAAATGCCAAATATCTTCTTTGATATAATGAGAGCAACTAAGAACAGAGCAGGGAGGAAGAACAGAAGGAAAAGATTAACATTCAACAGACATGAGGTGGGAGGGAAAGGGAGAGAAAAGGGAAATTGCATGGAAATGGAAGGAGACCCTCATTGTTATACAAAATTACATATAAGAGGTTGTGAGGGGAATGGGAAAAAAAAACAAGGAGAGAAATGAATTACAGTAGATGGGGTAGAGAGAGAAGATGGGAGGGGAGGGGAGGGGGGATAGTAGAGGACAGGAAAGGTAACAGAATACAATAGTTACTAATATGGCATTATGTAAAAATGTGGATGTGTAACCAATGTGATTCTGCAATCTTTGTAATGTTTTGAACAACCAATAAAAAAAAGAAAAAAAAGATAAAAAGTCTTCATTGAAAGAGATTTGGGGGAATATTCTAGATCCAAACCACAAAAGTAGAGAGATAGGGATCTAATTTCAGTCTTCTACATATGTATATAATTTTCCTAGAACCATTTGTTAAAGGGGCTGTCTTTTTCCCAAGGTATGTTTTTGGCACCTTTTCCAAGTATCAGATAGCTTTTTGGATTTTTATATGTTTCCTCTTATACTACTAGTCCATGTATCTGTATTTATGCCAGTATTCTGCTGGTTTTTTTGTTGTTGTTATTGTGACTCTGTGATATCCATTTTGCTTGTGTATCTGTAGAAGAACAGCTTAAGACCACTTAGTGGTTGTTCCTACCCATTCAATGGCCTGAGTAGTGAGAGCTTCAGACCAGTCTTCAGTGGCCACTTGGGTCCTCAAAAGTGAAACTGCTGAATGTGTACAAAAGGACACTTGATCACATGAAGACCATCTGTAATCTTAGACTGAGTACCAATAAACTCAGGAGCAAGCTGACAAAGTCCATTCACCCCTGAATTCCTTCTTGGCCACAGCTTTTTCAAAAGTGGCCTGCTCTTCCTTTTCAATATCTTCAGCATCTCTGTAGAAGTATAGGTGGGGCATGACCCCCTATGAGTGTTCATGGGAGATGGTGCCACACATGTGCAAAACTTTTTTAGGCCAGTATCTACCACATCAGAACCATGGAGTGAGCCCCATCATTGTTGCACAGGATAGCAATATCCACATAGTACAGAAGAGAATCTGCTACATAGGGCAATGGTAGGCAGGTTGACATAAGATGCCTCTGTGAGTGACAGGTGATTAGTGTTGGCATCAGAATCTCCAGAGGCTGCAACTTCCAGAATGGCTGCCTGGATCTGGTTAGTAATGATTCCATGAGTAAAATGGCCAGAAAAAGGAATGGCTCTGGTGGCAGCATCAAACTTCAACATAACCCACAGGCTAGGATTCCTGATGAATATAATATTGGCATCAGCAGGTTTTTCAATGGCAACAATGGCACAAGCTGTCACAGAAACATACCCCAGTTCCTCTTCAGATTTGTGAGATGGTATCATTTTATCTTTGGTAGATGTACTATTCCATCTGGAAATCAAGGTTGTTGCCACCCAAGTGGGTTCCCACTGCAGAGAATTTGAGGACAGCTTCTTTCTTCATTTGCAGGTCATCATGGGGCTTTGGTCAATATATCAGTTTCCTTTTGAGTTATTTTGGAATCAAGAATAATGCCATTTGGGCCCTGTCCCCGGGGGAGGATGGAAAGCTTAAGCATAAATGTTTAGTAGAGGGATGCAGACAATCTATGGGAACATTCTTGCTTGGAATCCCCATTGGCCAGCCACAATTGAAAGACAAAGAGCAAGAGAGCTGTTAATGTCATCCACTCAAGTCAGCCTCCAAGGGCACAGCTCGGGGTAAAGGATGAATGAGAGCTGTCTTATCCAGTCACGGACCAATGAAGGGAACTTTGGGTGAGATGTTAAACAGGTAAAAATGCAGACTTAGGGCACAGGGTGCTATTGGGATAATGTGAACAGGTTTCAACTGCTGAAACTACCAGAATGGATGAGATAATGGGGAAAGAGGATAGGAAGAAAGAAGAAATCAATTCCTAGTAAAGAACTTTAAGGAAACACTACATATAGAAGATAGGAAAATGAAGAGAGCACATAAGGTAAGGAAGAATGGAAGAAAACAAAACCAGGGTCAAAGAACTTAATGGAATCCAGGAAGAGCTGGTATCAGAGAGAGGAGGTATATAAACAAGGTAAAGAAGCCCAATGAAAAAAACAGATTAAAGGGTTGGAACAGAAACACAATCACTAGCTCCCTGTAATTCAGGATAAGCAGCCAATGTCATCTATACTATAGTGGCTGTATTTTGAATTAGGGAGATAGGAAAGTGACTAAAATGACAGTGGTTATAGTGGAGGGGTGCAATGAGGAGCAAAATAATGATATCTTCACTATTCTACTTGTTTTCTCTTTATTCTCCTGTTTCTTCTCCTTATCTGTCACAATTACTGGGCATCCAGCATATATCAGACATCTTACCAACTTGCATCATCCAATTTATATCTCCAAACAACCCAGTGAGATTGGCATTATCCTCATGGTAAATGAAAGAAAGTTTCAGAGGGGCCATGGGTCTTGCCCACACTGGGACATTTAATAAGGAATGGCCTTATTTTTTAAAAAAAACAGAACTTCAAGTTCAGAGTTCAAGTTCTGCATTATCTTTACAGTACGAAGTGCTATATTTTTTATATGGTAGTTATTCATAAGATAACTGAAGAAGAAATACATGAAGTGTGGCATAGAATACTGCATAAGAAACAGTCAACCTGGAATCCAGTGCTAGCCTTGCTAGTAAATGCTATGCAGCCTCTCTGTTAATATAACTTGTTTGATATGCTTTGAGAACAATCACGTCATGAAAATCTTTCCCTTAAAGAAAGTTTGTGTATAAATATCAGATGAACCATGAATATTTTCACTAATCCAAATATTGGTGTCAAATTATATATCTTTTTTTAAAGAATAAAATGGTCCGTATTGTGTCATCCTTAATGATTTTGTCCCAAGAAAATGGATGATACAGTTCCAGATGTTTTATGGTGTGCCATAAGCATTGTTCAGTTTACAGTATATAAATCAAGATATTGCCAATTACTCATGATGTGATCATAGTAAGTTGCTGTGAAATCATTGACATCAAAGCGTTCATGCTAGAAGATATGGCAGAATCCTGTGTAAATAAGAACTGATGGCAGCCCTCTGACCAGTGTAATCCTCCAAAAAAAAAAAAAAAAGAAAAGAGAAACGCTCACTGTTCATTTTCATTGTGCTTGAAAAAATAAAACTGATCAATTTGATCTGTTCTTTTAATATTTGCTTTAACTAGGAAGTGTCTTTTTTTTAATCATCCCTGTCAACACAAATAACACTTAGCCTTCCATTCATGAACTTTTGCTATACCATTAGAGAACATCATCTGTCTACCATACAATATTTAGTAATAATTTCATATGATTTTTTAATCAATTGCATTAAAACTATAAAAACCTTTAGATAAGCATCTTGACCATTTTTTAAAACTTATAATTCAGCCAGTTTACACATTATCTCATTTTTCCCATTTCTCTGTTTTTGTTTCTTTTTTGTGAGTTCTGAATAGCCCTACATAGTGCTGCCTTTAGATTATTGGAACAAATTGTGCATAATTAACAGCAACTGCACAATCAGAAAATGATATGTAGAAATATTAATTGGTTTAACTTTGAGGTAAATGTGAAATTAACAAGTTATAGAGAAATCCTATATCCAAATAAGAGATCAGTTGCTCTAGAATATACCAATTAGTCAGACCGTGTTCAGAACATTATGTTCTTTCATAATAGAAATAAAATAATATCCACACCCACATTATTGTACATTAATACATGTGTTAAAACTGACGTGGCTATGAAGGTGAAAAGTCAGGTTTTCTTAGTCTCTAATCTTATTGTTTTTAAAAATCATTTTTGTGTATGAATGTTCATAGAGAATTTTGAAAACATTTTTTTTTCTTCTGAATCAGGGCCTCACTATGTTGCCTAGACCAATCTTGAATTCCTGGGTGAAGTGATCCTCCAGGCCTCAGCCCCCTGAGTGCTGGGACTGTGACTGTTTGCTACCACAACTGGTTCTAATTTTGTTTTTATGTTCATTTGCAGACATTTTCAAAGTTTAACTTTTAACTCTCTTTTGTTACTTCTATTTGATTTCTCTTACTGACTTCAAAGAAATTTATTCAGGCGAAAGGTGAAGTGCTTCTTGCATATTGCTGGAAAAAAGAATTCAATAATACTTTAGAACTATTATGATGGATTTTGAGGGAAACTTCAGGAGTTAAATGAAGGCTAATTTTTCAAACCAGTAATAGTCATATGTAATTGAAAGATGAAAATATATAAAGAGAGTCTGAATAATTATGACAAATTTAATGCAGTATTAAAATACCAAGGAAGGAAGAAAATTCTGCCTCTCCTTTATTAACATAGTAAACCCTAAAATCTCACTGTGAAGTCAGGCTCAAACTTGATAAACAATACTAATTAAAAAGTTTTAAAATTTATTAAATGATGCTTATTTTTTCCTGAACTCACGATCTTCTAGATTATTCATATAGATAACTTATGTAATCAACCAACTTATTTACTCAGGAAAAAGCATTTTAAAAGATCACATTAAGATATTTTATCTCTAGAATCTATTATTAATTAGCATAGGATATCAACGCAGGCATGATAGTAAGTTGCTGTGAAATCTGTGAAATCCAAACAAAATAAAACTCCTATCCTACAAGTGAAAAAATAAAATATAAGTTGAGCATAGTGGTATCACTGTTATCTCCAGGTAATCAATTCCATCTTCTTGATATGTTAAGCTCATTATAAGACGAATAAATTTAATTAAAAAGTGAATGAGTTTTCTCAGCTGCCATGCATAATTTGGAAATAATGCCTATTTGCTTGCAACTGTTATTTGATATATTAAAAAACAACTAAATGTCTTCTATGTCCAGTCATTTCATTAGACACTGGGATACAATTCATGGTACTAACTTCTATGGGCTAATAATCTACCAATTATTTATGGAAAGGATGTAGTCTAGTGTAGTTCTGAGAGAAAAGAGATTTGAATTATAAAAGAAATGATCTGTAAAAACTTAAAAACATTTGGAATATTATTTGAATAAAATTTGCTTTTGACATGTGCTGGAACAGATACTAACTTGGGAGGAGAGAGAGTCACTTATTAGACACTAATTAATGTGGGACCTCAAGCTAGTCTCTGAAATTCTTTGGACTTTAATTTTTCTAAATAATCTTCCAAATAGAAGTTTAAGTAAGATTTTTTAAATGCTAATAAACTTCAGAATACTATATTGGGTTATATTTTCATTTAGAGTTAGCGATGTTGGACATTTTGGTAATACATAAACGTCATCATCTCATGCTTGATTATGAATCAGACTCACAATCTGGTGAGTGTTGATTAGATACAGATCTTGGAATGGAATAATGTTGGCTAAATATGTGAAGAAAGTGAACAAACACTGATAGTATAGGACTTGTAGACTTAAGTACATGACCATTCCTGAGAGAAGTGAAAATACTCTTCCAAGTGAGAATTCTGAAACAGTATGAAGTCAAGTTACTTTCTTAATATAGAATAGTACAGAAAGTTTCTCTGTTCTTTGTTCACATTGACCAGTATTGCCTGAATGTGTTATATCCTCTACCATATGTATAAACTCCTGGAAAACCAAAACAGAATAAGACACAACTTTGTATTCTCTGTAGTGAACATGTAATACCTCCCACAATATTCATGCTAGATAACTGCTGCTGAATTGATGATGCTAAGGTAAGCAAGTAGGTGTTGGGATGGTGTGTGATAGAGGAACTGTTATCATTAAGCTCACTGAAATCCGTTGACTTACTCTACTCCTATGTTCAGCAGTTTATATTAGATGTTGAAAATTTGGAAAACATGTCAAGGAAAAATGTTGCTTCAGCTTTGAAGGATTAGTCCTTGTGAGAAAGGCTCAAAGTAGTGGCCATACTCACCTAAGAAAACATAAATAAATTGAAGGAGAAACTATACTCAGTTATATATGGAGGAATGGGGAAAGACAGTGGAATGACTCTGATGTAACTTTCCTATATATATGAGCACACCACAGTGTACACATACATCATGTACAACCAAAAGACTGGCACCTTAATTAGAATAACATGTACTTGTGTTTGTATAAACATGTCACAATATACTCCATCGTCACATATAACTAAAAAGGAAAATTAAAAAAAACAAATTAGATGAATAAAACTTCAAAACAACAAAACAACAACAACAAAACTCTTCTTTTATAAGGTGGAATAGGTAAAATATGGCTTTTGGTAAGTATTTTTAGAAATATCTAAGTTTCATGTCATATATTGACTCAACCTGAAAACATTTCACTAAAATTATGTGCTTTTAGTTTACAGCATCCTTTTAAGCACATTATTTTATTTGTTCTAATTTGAATCTCACACATATCTAGAGATAGGTAGATTGGATATTATTGTTTTTCTTTTCCAGTAAAAATAAATCTGAAACTCATTGAGTTTGAACATCAGGAGCTCAGGATCTATAAGTAGCAGGTGGAACCAGAACATAGGTTTTTGGCTTCTACTCTGTTATCCTTACACCATCCCCGGTCCCTGAGAGGTGGAAATGAAATCACTTTCTGTCTCAGAATTCTATATTCTCAAACATCCTTCATATATAATTCAATATGACATCTAAATTGGACTTTTGGATCATATCTAATTAACAATATATTTGTATAAATACATTAAAGGTAAAGACATTTAAAGCCATAATTATGAGATCTCTTCATCTGAATGAAGTTTCCTAGAGTTCACTTGATTCTGAGTTTTTAAGGATAAAATTGTGACAACAGTCCACATGGTGATGCTGATGGGTATTTCTCTCCTTCTGCCTTTAAATGCTTTAAATTTGTCAAGGAAAGGCACTTTCTCTCACTGGTGTGCCTTCTTACTTCAAAAGAGGAGGCAGCAGCCCATTGAGAGAGGTGGCTTGGCTGCACAGCGTGAGCTGTCCAAGCTAGCTGGAAGCTGTAGCTCAGGCAAAAAGAAAGACTGAGAATTTCAATTGCCAGCGTGAGCCCCCAAATGGAATTAACAAGAAACAGATAAAAACTATAGACTATAATTATATTCTGTCAAAAGGATCTGTAGCAGCAGACTTTTCCTGAAGTTACCATCAAAAGAGAAGGAAATGGCTAAAAGTATAATTTTCTCTTGTATTATTTTTTTGCCACTTTAGTGATTAGAAGAATTTAAGTGAGTGCACAAAGAAAATTACATACTGGGTCAATGAAAACTAACTTTTTTTCCTCAAAGGAGAGGCAATGTTGATGGATTTTCCTGAAGTCTAATTATGAAATAATCCATGGGGCATCTTACTAAAATAATTCACGTAAGTAAAAAATTCAGAGGATCTGCTTGCAGTCCTTCCAAATGTATAAGGCATTGATTGGGTGTTCCCGTCTTATCTCTATAAAGAGTTTGCAGGCTGGTTGAGCATGCACATAATAAACACCTTTACAATTGGTAGAAAATGACAGTCTTTTTTTAGACTAAAGAAAGGATGGGAAATCAGAAGCAAGAGGGATGATTTCTAGTTGGAAGAGATCCAGGAGAACTTCTTAGAGGAATTAGATCTTGGATATGTTTGAATAAGTGGAAATGTTGGAGGCATTATTAAAATCTTATAGGTGGAGGAAGCTGTGAGAAAAGAATCCAGCCTGTGACAAAAAAAACAAAACAAAACAAAAACAACAACATAATTACAGAAGTGTCATGTATTGTACACAGTTCAGTTTGACCAGAGAACAGGTTTTGTGATTAGCAGGAAAGTAAGATTGGAGAGGTCAGGTCGAGGCCAAGAGGAATATGGATTTTATTGTGTGGACAGTGGAAAACCAGAGAAGGTTCTTGAGCTGGGGATGAAATGATCAGAGCTGTGTGTCTGAAAGATTAATCTGGAAGTGAACCGTAAGGTGTGCTAAAGGGAGAACAGACTTGGAGGGGGATTACAGTTAAAAGGCTATTGCAGTTATCCTAGAAATGTGATAATGCAGGTCTGACTTAGTAGAGTGGCAGGACTAGAGATAAGTGGATGAGTGAAGCATGCTGTTCATTCACTCAGTATGTCCTAGATACCCTGTACTCTGTGAGCCTTTGAAATAATAATAGTAGGCAAAATAGAAATGGTCCTTGTCTTGATGAAGTTATAGTATTTAGCCAAGACATTTTTAGAATAATTTCATGCTTACAAAATCACGAATACAGAATGAGCTATGAAAGGAGTGTGCTTGGAAGGACTACAAGAATATGTAGCTGAAGATCTGACCCAGGCCTGTGCAGATGGGGAAGATTTCCCTGAGGAAATACCATTTCATATCAAATCATTATGGGGAAGAATAAAACATAAAAGAGGAGATTGTGCAACTGTGTTCTAGCCAGAAGGACCAGCATATTTAAAACCTTGAGGTGAGAAAGAATCTGGTGTTAAGTCCAAGCAAGTGGGAAGAGGCCAGTGAAATTGAAGCAAATGAAATATGAGGGAGGGCAATGTGAAATGAGAAGGAGTCCTTAAGTGGAGGAAGGTAAATCAAGGTCTCATGGTTCAGATTAAGCCTATGTCTAAGAGTAAGAGGTTTAGGTCTAGGTATTAAGCAAGAGTTGCTTCTACTCAGATCCTTGCAGGGGAGGAAAGAGAAGTAAATTATTTAAGGCTTATTATAGCCAAGATGTAGAGTAGGAGAGAGGAATTCCTTGGCACTTCTGTTGATTCATGAAACCATTCAAAGAACTAGGGGAAGAATTATCCTTTGGTTTTTGAGAATACAACTTAAATTGCCTTTGAGACACCTATGTGGAGAAATCTGCTCAGTAGCTGGATATATTGGTCTGGAGCTGTAAACAGTTGGGAATCTTTGGATGGGTGACAGTATGGGAAAGATAAAAATCACCAGGCAGATCTATAAAATGTGTGATGCAGAGGGTATGAAGAGAAGAAGGAATAAGTTCAAGACTCAGAGATATCAATATTTAATGACTGAAAAGTGAGGAGTGAGTATGTAAAGAGAGAAGGAAGAACCAGGGACTTCTGAAGTTTAACTAATTGAGGAGCATCATAGAAGCAAAGCAAAGAGGATGTACAAATAGGAAGGCATGATCCATGGTAAATGACAAGTACTGTTGGTGGCCAAGTACTGAGTGGTCATCTAGGAGGAGAACTGGAAATATCTATCCCATCTAGTTACTTGGATGTCATTAGTGATCTCAGAGTGCACTGTTGTGGCCCATCATGCCTACTGAAACACTTGAATTGGCATGATTGGGCCAAAACAGGGCAAACTGTGAGTGGATGTGGGTTGAAGAGAAAGGAAAGTAAGCAGTGAGCAGATGAAATACTTAGAAGAGGTTTAGGTATGAAGGAGACAAGATAGGGTGGTAGCTAGAAAAAGAAATGGAATCGAGATTTTTTTAAAAAGAGTTACCTCCTTCAGAAAATCATTTGAGTCACTTTGTGATGAATGTTAAATGTACTATAAGGTCTAAACAGAAATAGAACAGTACAATCTTGTAAAAGCAAAGTAAGCAAATACTCTATTCATGAGGGATAAGTTAGTCTAATTGAAGATTAAATTTTTTCAAGACTCCCTGGAAGCCAATGCAAATAGGAAAAGACTGTGGGTCATATAAGCCTCATTATCCTATAGCAATAACACAAATAGCTAATATCAATGAGTGATTTCGATGACACATGTTGTATCTCATTTAGTTCTTATTAAAGCCCACAAAGTAGTTATTTCTATAACTTTTATTTCCCAAACGAGGACACCTAGGCTAAAGAGGGTAAATCGCAAAGATCACCAAGGTAACAAGCAGCTGAGAATGCTTAGGATAAGCCTGGGCACTTTGACTCAGAGCCCACACTCTCTCCGAGCTATGCTACACTGCCTTTATTATGCTGCTTCTTCAGGGAAGACAAAGCTCCCTCTGGTACCAAATTCTGAAAGGAATTGGTCATATGGGATCTCATACAGGGGGCATGGAACCACATGATGGAGGATGTCTATTTGCTTTAAGCAGCTGAATTAGCATTGATTTTTTTGACATCAGTGAGTGTCCAGATGGGTTGGAACTTGTACAGCTACTTCCTGGAACATGTCTGACTATGTAATAACAGCTGTAGCGCCCCTCTGTCCTGAGAAGGGCGTTAGTTTGTTCAGGCTCTGCTTCTACTCTCAACTTTAAAGCCCCCACTCACCTGTTTTGTAGGTGAGTCTTCTAGAAAAGCTGTCACCATTGTTGAACTCTTTAGAATTGCTTATCTACTGGGGTGACCAAGATGTCTTTTTTCTTTCTTTTGAATCACAAAAGTATAAATGTTCATTGTATAAAGTTTGGGAATTCAAAGAAATAAAAACAGTCAAAAATGCTCGAAGTCTCTTTACCCCTCTATAATCAAAGACAGTATTGAACATCCTTGCTGTCTTTATTTGTAGAGTTATATATGCTTAACAAATACGTTTTGATTTAGGCTCTGTGCTAGTACTTTGTATCATTTGATTATTTATACAAATGAAATAATTCTGTAAGTAATGCTTTGTAAGTTTCTTTTTTAACTCATAGTTTATAATAATTTTAAGAGCCTTAAATATTTCTCTGCCATGTTTTATGAAATACCTGAGTGGTAATTCATCAGAAGGGTGAACAGTCTCTTCAGCCAATTCTACATTCTTAGGAATCAGATTTTATTCTCATGGTTTTGACACTTATTGGTAATGATGCACTAAACAAATTCTACATATATTTCTGTGTATAGGTCTGATTTTTTTTCCTTAGGAAAACTCCTGGAAGTTAAATTACTGTGTTAATAATAGTAATCTTTTTACTTATAAATAATAGAAATTATGATGATCTGCTTGCTTAGAAAGAAATAACCTGTCTCTAGGATACTTTGTCTTAGATTAAATGTGATTGCCTGTAGAAAATGGCACAATGTTTTAAATGTAGTAGTTACTCAATAAATGGTTATTAGTCTAGATTAGAAAACCATAATGTATCTTGAAGCTTAGTTTTAGGGGGTATTAGTGCCGAAGAACAACATCTTTTTAAAAAAATCCTCTTAATTTCTAATTTACTTACGCAATTTCTCTATTTCTTCATAGTATTTCATTTGATAATAATTAGAAATACTTCTTGGAGACTTCTAATTTTTCAGGCACTGAACTGAGCATTTACTTGTGCAGCCTGTGTTTAATCTTCACATACATGAGCATTGTTATTATGCCCATTTTATAGATGACGGAATTGAAACTGGAAGGTGTTACATGAAATGCCTAGAATTACATAGATTTTAAATGATAGAGCTAGGTTTCAAAGCAGGCACCATGATGCCAGAGTCTGCCCATTTTACCACTGCTCTATGAGAGAAGGAAAATAATGGGAATGGCTGACAATATGTGTGATTTTATTTCTTGTTAACTAAAAAATTAATGCTATCCTCAGAGTTAGATGGCAACAATTTATTTGTAGCATGTTAAGGAAAAATTATTTTTTTCTTTCCATCCTCAGTTCTTCTTCTTTTACTTCTATCAAAATTTATTCTTATGGGGGCTGAGGTTGTAGCTCAGTGGCAGAACAGTAGTCTATCATATGTAATTCATTGGGTTTGATCCTAAGCACTGCCTAAAAATAAAGAAATAAAATAAAGGTATCGTGTCCATCTACAACTAAAAACATTTTTTAAACTCTATTTTTATGAATGAGTTTTCTAAATCATCTATTTAAGGTTCCATAGGTTTGCAATTATATTTTAATAAAGTGGAGTATCTTAATTTACTCATGTAATTCTGGTTTTGGCATTTTAAATGTTTGGTAAGTTGGTAGAATAAGAACATTTGGGGGACAGGGGAAACTTTTTCAAAGCATACTTTATACACAGCCAACACTCTGCCTATTCAGAACACCAGCCTTTACCCTTGTTCTCTGTTTTCTCTTTCTCTCTTCTCTTCAACCCTTCCCTGACTTCTCTTAACCGTTTTCTTGAAAGCAATTCAGAGAAAGTATCTTTAGGAAAATAATGAAATTGAATGCATCAGTGCTTTTGAAAGCAGGCAAAGTGATTGAAAGTGATGTTTATATTCATTACTTTCTGTTCCGTCAAGCATTTGGTCTTTAGTTTCACAACTTTTGATCCCCAGGAAGAGCTCTATGCTGGGCTGGTTCATTTTGAGGAATGGTGGAGACAGATAGCAGCAAAAGTAGGTAGAACAATGCAGCTACAAGTGTCAGTCATCCTGGCAGTGTGCTGACGTAACCCTCTGTGCTGGTACATGGTCCTTCACTCCAATGGAAGGATTGCCTTGAATCAGGAGAATGTTTAAGGAAATGATGGCTATTCAAGGTTTCTTTCCTCTGGCCCTGAGAAACTGATTGAGCTTAACGCTTTTCCATGGTTGTTATTTCAAGGAGAGAAAAATGTGTATAGAAGTGGAAATTATTCAAGGACATCATCTTTCTTGATTTTTATCATTTCCTTCTTCAAGTGGGTGGAGGGTTGTTTTTTATATTGGAAAATATGCTGGTAAATAAATTCATATTTGCTGAATTTATATGCAATAGCCCTGGTAATTTCAAGAAGCATCCAAAGACCATCAAAACCATATAGTATAACCAACTACCTAACCAACTTAACAACCAAAGAAGCTTCACTGGACATAGGAGGAAAGTTGTCAGAATGTAAGTATTGGCTATGAAAGGCTTCCACAAAGATTGTAGACAAATTAGCAGTTTATTCTGAGGTTGTTAAATTAGACCCTATAAAAGCATAAACATCATGGCATGTTTATGAAAATACTCTAAGTAAGGTTTCACTATTTTGGGGCTTTTTTTTCCCCCTTAGACCATGGATCCAGTAAACTGAACCTATTGGCCCAGCCACATTACTAATTTTTCTGTGAATGAAGTTGACTAGCAAAGAGTAACAGATTGAATTCTTGTTTCTATTTTTATGAGGGTGCCATGTTCCATTTAGAATCTTAATTTTGTGCATTAGTTTGTAGAATGTGAGCAGCAGAGTTAAGGTGGAAGTAAGATTTGGTTCCTTCTTTCATAACAAAGGAAGCAAGAGGAAATAAAGCTCTTCCATTCCAACCCTATAATGTCTATTCCCTCATTTTGAAGACTGTTCACTTTTGAAGAATTCAAATCAAAAGAAGTGAGGTGATAGGCATCTCTGGAATATGGGTGGTCATGCTTGCTTTCATAGCCTGTACAAAGTATCTGCCAGTTTGGTTCCAAACACTTTGCAAGCTCACCTTCTCCACATACTCCCCCACCAAACCTGTAATTACAGCTGCCCTAAGGAAATATTTCACTCTTAGTCTCATTATCAAAGTGGGGTTGGGATTGATGATCGGTTGCAAAAATGTGTGAGGGCAAGTATGAAATCTAGAGCCAAGGAAACTCTTGGCCTTGTTGTGTGGAATTAGAAAATTTGAAAGAAAGTTTCTAGAACAAAGTATTTGTAGGCAAAAAGAAAAAAAAAAACCTGCAAAATGGCTTAAAACACAGATCTCCCAAGTTCAGTTAGACTGTTTGGGCCTCCTCTTATGCCCACACACAGCCTCGACCCTTGGATGTGTCCCAGATTGGACACACGGAAATATGTTTGTAAATTCTTGCCAAGCAAAGGCAGGAGAAGGGAGCCATCTGGTGTGGGAGGGACATGTCGGTTAACTCTATCAGGAAGCAGGTGGCGGAGCTGCAGGAGGTTTCCAGGATGAGAACCAGAGAAAGTGCAGACTTCATTGGTATGATGGACACTGGAACATTGGTGTAAGAGAGCAGGTTACTGAATGGAGAGGAAGAATTTTAGAAGGAGCAACTGCTTCTTTCACTCTATTTTCACTTTGGCTATTTTGATCCATAAGCATTTATTGAGTGCATGGCATATATAAGACTGTGCCTTTGGGGAAATAAATAAGAAAAAATGTCATGGAAGAGAAGAAAGAGTAATTCTTTAGGGAAGAAACAATTCTAATGGGCATGATGCCCCATAACACCCTAAATGCCTGTGAGAATACAGCACGCACTGTGCGGCTTCATCCTGAGGCTGTGTTCCTTCTCCTTCAGGAGGTCACAGAGTAAATACACAACTTGAATCAAGGCAAACATTAGGTTTGTTTTAGCAAGAGGGATATTCACTGTATTTTAAACATGAATGCATTCTCTCAAGCGTGAACCCTGAGGCTCTCCCTCACACATGTATCCTTCCTTCTCAAATGCAATTTATTCATTTAAAATTGTTACTATGGAGTTATGAAAGGTAAAGTTACAAAAAGTGCCAAAGAAATGTAGAAAATTTATTGACATAACTTTTATATACATGGAGAAGAATTAATTGTTGTGGCAATCGCTTTATTTAATGAATAGGTCAAAGTTGAGAGCAATTAGATGTCTTGCCCAAGGTCATACAACTATTAGAGGTAAAATTAGGGAAAAAAAAATCAGTTCTCATGTCTTTCAGTCTGGGAGTTCATAAAAATGAAATATGAGAAACATGAGAAGAAAACAAAATACATTTTATTGGAACATCATAGCTTCTTCTCCCACCTTCTTAAGTATTGTCTGAGAAATCCAGTGAGGCTCAGCAAATTCCTTTCTTACCTTCCTTGTTGCTCTTCGGCTATAGATAATGCCTTTCATAAACTGACCATTATTTTTGAACATATGTATGGTCTTTAGTTGTTATTCAGTGAAGCTTTTTTGTTTGTTTGTTGTTTAACATTCTACTAACAATACGTCTTTGATTGTTTTCTGAATTAACTCTATCCATAGCTAAGCTTTTTGAAAGCACATTTGGCTGAGGCTGGAACACTAGAATTATTACGGGTTAATATGAAAATACTTTGTGATAGATTTATGCAATAAATTAGACACAGTGTCACTCGGAAGTGCAGCTTTAAAGGAAATCATAAAGAACCAGGGGAATTTCTATTATATTTGTAAATAACTCTGCTCACATCTAAAATTCTGTGCACAGAGTAAGCATCTTGGAAAACATTATTTTTAGTAATGTATATATGGTAAAATGAGGAAAGATTAAATTAGAGGGAAAATTTTGGATGTAAGGGAGAAAAGGTTTTTGAGGATGATTGTAAAACATATTTTTTATATATATATGTATATATACACATATATACATATATATTCTTATACTAATAAGTTTTATCAGAAAAAAGTGACAGAAAATCTAAGGATATGCAATCAATGTTTTAGGAAAGATTTAATTAGTTATACCTTATTTAAAAACCTGCTCTTTCTCTGCATTTTGTTTATCACCCATTCTTACAAAGACACATTTGAAGAAACAATCCTTTCTGCAATACATTGAGTAGCTGTAATGATATGATACTTTCTTCCTGATAGACTATAAATAGTGAGGCCCTGGTTTCCACATAACAGTTTATTTCTGCTGCCTAGTCCTTTGTGTGCTCTGGGTTTGTACATTATAACTTTGCTTTTGGGTCTACCAACCAGAGATTAGGATTCTCTGTGCAGAGGTAATTGTATATTAGAGTTAAGATTTTATAAATAAATCCTTTAAATAGTCTCCATGTTCCTCTATTACGTGACTTTCATTGGATGCTGTTTACATTCAAAGCACTATTAAGTGCCTTACTGCATAATATCCCTTATAATCCTTACAACAAGCTAGAAGGCAGTTGCTTTTCTTATCCCCATTTTACAGACGAGAACCTGGTACTTAGAGAAATGAAGTTAATTGCCAAAGTCTCCCATCCATGAGGCAGGAAAATTGAGACTGGAGTCCTGTTCATTATACCCAGAGGCTGTGTCCATCACTGCATTCTTGCACTTCGACAAATTTGGCCTGTTTATGTCAGCAACTTGGGTAGTAAATCAGGAGCCTGCAGTGCTCCTGGTGATTGGTCTCTGTTGTCAATGGGGCACATAAAAAGGATGTTAAATACTGGAAGGAAGATATAATTCCACACAAGCATTAGAAGAGAAATTGACATCATTAAGTGACTTATTAAAAGGTAGTGATTAGACCAGCAACATTAGCTCTTCTAGGGGCCTGTTAGAAATGCAGACATTTTAATCTCATCCCAGAACCTCTAGATCAGAACCTAGATAACAGCTTGCATGTACATGGACTAAAGAGTTCCTCGTCTCAAGGAGAGTGTGTCAGGGCTGAGGAGAACCTCAAGTGACCATCCTGCCCTCTTCAACTAGAAAAATTCAGGTTTGATGTTTTTCCTTTCATTTTGAGCTTTTGCTAAAAATGAGACTCCAGAATTTTATTCAAAAAATAAGTTTTGCTACTTGGAAAAGTTGAACATTACAGACTATAGCTGATCATGAATTTTAACATCAGGAAAGTGAAAATCAATGAATGACTTGCTGCAAATAAATTGTTGCTAGATCTCAAACTGGAACTCATAAACCAGCTTCATGCCTTTCAATTAAAAATATTTGAGAATATGTTATGTAGGAATAGGGAATGGTTTTACAATCAAAAGATCAAGATTCTACCAAAGGATATGTCTAGAATCAGCCAAGTGATTCAGAGTACACAATTTAATTTCTCTGACTTAGTTTCCATGGTTATAAAAGTGAGTGGTGATGTCTGTGACTTTTATGTTTCCACCTAGTGTTTACATTTGATGATGTAAATATTATCATCACTTGATTCCTGAAATGTCATGTTTCTAATACAATGTTAAAAGTAATATGAAAACAATGCCATAGTAAAAAGAAATTAATTATAACAGAAGAGTTTAAAGAAAAATTAAAAGGCCCTTTTCTCCCCTGCTCTCACCAGTGCTTTGTGCCACATAGAAAGTTTATTTTCTGATTGTCACTTCTTTCAAGAATTGTCATTAAAACATGAAGAAGCATTCTCTTCTTTCCCATTGTTATGTTTTATTTAAAGATTTTCCAATGGTTATTTTTATGACCATAAATAACACACTATATGTGTTAACCACTTTAAAATACATCTTTTAACATTTTCTATCTCTCCTGCTGTTACCAACTATATATCAACTTATTAACTCTATACTTCATAGGTTTGTTTTAAAATTGAAGATCTAATAAACAGTATTTATGGTAATATTATTATATAAATATTGTTCATGCATGTAGCAGACAGAGCTCACAGTGAACTCCGTGTTCGTGTCCTTTCCTTGAGTGTGAGACCTATACTTTGCTTTTTATGAATAGAATATGCAAAAGAGATGTGATGTTACTCCCATGACTGCATTACTGTGTGTGTGTATGTGTGTGCATGTACATGTGCACACATGTATGCACTTACACATGCATGCTATGTGGGCTTTTCCTGAAAACCATCAAGAAAATAAAAGGGCTGGGCATGTAACTCAGTGGTAGAGCATATGCACAACATGCATAAGGCCCTAGGTTCACTTCCTAGAACCAAATGTAAAATACAAACCTCTGTCTTACTACCACAAAGAGATGAATTCTGTCAAGCAGAATGAGTTTATAAGTAGATTCTTTCCAAGTCCAGCCACCAGATGAGTATGCAGCCTGATTGACACTGGAATCATAGCCTTATAAGATCTTGAGCAGAGGATCAGCTAAGCTCTGCCAAAACTCCTGATCCACAGAAGCTGTTATATAATAAATGTGTACAGTTTTAAGACACTGAGTTTGTCATAACTCATGGAACAATAGAAAACTAATATAATAAAGATCCAAGAAGAATTAATTTATCTTTAGAGAACTAGATACAGTTTTTATGTCGCCATGCTGAGTAATGAACCCAGGGCCTCAAACATGTTAGGCAAGCCCTTTACCACTGAGCTACACCCCAGGCTAGGAGTTGTAATTTTATGGCACTAAATTTGTGACAATCTGTGGGGAGCCACTCTGAATGATTCGCATCTTCCATCCTGAAGCGAGAAGCTTTGACCAGTTAATAGGTTACATGTTGTCCTGGTCCAGGAAGTTGAGGACATGTCTTCAGATGTAGGCACGCTACCCATGGATTGAGCTACACTCAGCTATTCCCTTGTAATACTAGTCCCTTTGCCTGGTTTGGGATTGAATGTTCCATGGTAACTCCCTTTGTGTGTCCCCTCCTCTTGCTCTGCCGTTGGGTGAGTGTGGCCTTCCTAGATGTCAATCAACCTGCTGACAGCAGACATCAAGAAGCTAGACTCAACCCCCCAAACCTGACCTCTTGCCTCATTTGAATGGCTTCTCAATAAAAGGGTTCAGCACGTACTCTCTCTCTCTTTCTGCAGACCCTTAAGGTCAGAGGAGCCGTCACAGGACCCAAAGAAAAAGATATCTCTGTCTCTTGTGTGGTTATTTTGTGCAGCCCGGTTCACCTGGAATGACCCTGAGTGGTTTAGTCACGACAACAAAGACAGAACTTTCCAAATATTAAAGTCTTTTTCCTTCTTAATTGACTACTTTATTTACATTTAGTCGACCCTCAATTGCAGTAGGGTGAGTTAATCATCCATTCAGTTATTGACAGGTTATTGTTTTTGATTTGAACATGATCTTCCTCTTATTTGTTTTGCACTCTCCCCTTCACTTTCCACTTCTAGTCCCTCTCTACTTAAATGTACCCACGTGTTTGCAGGGGGTCACATATATATGCACCAAAACAAGAATTTTCTAATAATGTATTAAATTATAGATCTCATTGTTTCTTACTTTTTCTTCCAGCACCTATGTACTCAAGATTCATGGTATTGTTATATGTTTACATCAGATCCTTTGTTTCAAAAGGCTACGTAGTACTCCCTGGTGAGCATCCACTCTCATTTATCCTCTCTCCTGCAAAGGGACACATGGAGATTTTTCAAATTCCTGATACATTTATTGAATTTTATTCCACAAAATTTTATAATATTTATTTATTTATTTAAAAAAATTTTTTTTTTTTTAGTTGTAGGTGGACACAACACCTTTTTAATTTTTTTTTTTTTATGTGGTGCTGAGAATCGAACCCAGGTCACCACGCCTGCTGGACGAGTGCTGTACTACTGAGCTACAACCCAGCCCCTATAATATTTATTGATTAAATTAAAACCCAACTGGAATTTTGATTGGAATTGCAATAGGTTTATAGATTAATATGGGAAATAACATTTTATACTATTGAGTGCCTTCTAATACATAGAGAAAGTCTAGTTTTATTTACAACATCTATGTTATCAGAATTTTTAAGTGTTTCTCATACAAAGCTTGTGTATTTTGTGTATGGGAATCAACACCCACTTGTTCTGGATCCTTTTCTCTCTTTTTCCCTTCCTTCCTTCATGTTTTTCTCTCTCCTTCCTTCCTTCCTTCCTTCCTTCCTTCCTTCCTTCCTTCCTTCCTTCCTTCCTTCCTTCCTTCCTTCCTTCCTTTTATCTCCCTCTCTGTTATGGTTTGTATGTTAGGTGTCCCCCAAAAGCTCACCTGTGAGACAATACAAGAAGGTTCAGAGGAGACATGATTGGGTTGTGAGAGTCTTAACCCAATCAGTGATTTAATCCCCTGAGAGGTATTAATGGAGAGGTAACTGAAGTGATAGGGTGTGACTGGAGGAGGTGGGAATTGGGGCATGGCTTTGGATATATATTTGTATCTGGCAAGTGGAGACTGACTCTCTGCTTTCTGATCATCCTTTGAGTGTTTCCTTCTGCCACAATCTTCCACCATGTTGTTCTTTCCTCACCTCAAGCCCTGAGGAGTGGAGCTGGCCTTCTATGGACTTAGACCTCTGAAATTATGAGCCCTCAAATAAACTTTTCCTCATCTACAGTTGTTCTAGTTGGGTCCTTTAGTCGTACCAGTGAGAAAGCTGACTAAAACTCTCCTTCCCTCTGTTTCTCCCTCCTTCCCTCCCTTCCTTCCTTGTCATCTTCCTTCTCTGCTTATTCTATTATGTTTTATTTCTCTGAGGTAAATGCAGAAAATGTATTTTTTGTCTTTTTTATTCATTTCATGTGTTTTCTATTTCTTTTTATTCTTTACAGAGTTATTTAAGACTTCTAATAGTGTCAGCAGTGACCCGAGGCATTCTTGTTTTGTCCTTGAGTGTTAAAGAAGATGCATGTAAATTTTCATCTTTAAGTGCAATGTTTCATGTAGCCTTAGAAAAACAGCCAAATCACTTAAAATTGACACATGATAGTTAATGTGTATAATTTGATAAATTTTGACATATGTTTATATTTGTGAAACAATTACCAAAATCCATAATAATAAACCTATCTTTCATTAATTCCTCAAAGCTTCCTTATTTTTCTCCTTGTAATTTTTCCCTCTTACACTTCCCTGGGCCTTCTTTCCATTTCCTTACTCCACATCCAGACAACCACTGATCTGGTATTTGTCATAATACATTAGTTTACAGTTTCTAAAATTTTATATAAATGAAATTATACACAATATACTGTTTGTATTATTTCCCTTAGTATATGTAAGATTCATCTATGTTACTGTATATATTAGTAGTTTATCTACTTTATTACTTATTAGTATTCCATTGTGTAGATATGCCAAAATTTACATGTTCACCTTGTGTCAGGTTTTTGTTTTTACGACATAGCTGATAAGAACATTAGTGTACAACGTTTTTCAAGGACATATGCTTTTAGTTTCTTTGGATAAATACCTAAAAATGGCTAGGCTATATGGTTGGTACATTTTTAATTAGATAAGAAGTTGTCAAACTTTTGCAAATAGATTGTACAATGTTATGTTCCCATGAGCAGACCTTTGCTGGCATTAAGTATTATCAATTTATTAAAACATTTTTAAACTCATTTCATGGGTATAGAGAGATTTCCTATTATTATTTTAATTTGTAGCTCCCCAATGATTAATGATATTGATAAGTTTTTAATATACAACTAGTTTATTTATCATCTGAATATCTTCTTTGGATGAATGTCTGCTCAAATAGGTTATATATTTTATTTTTGTTTGCTTTTTTATTATTGACTAGTTTTATATATTTAAATAATATACTCTGATACAAGTACTTCATCAAATCTTTGCTTTTAAGACATTTTCTCCTAGTCTGTATCTTCTCTTTCATCTCTTAAAAAAGTGTTTTAAAGAGCAAAGATTCTTAATTTTTATGAAGTTCTGTTATCAATTTGTGTTTTTATAGATCATGTTTTTGGTATGTCTAAGAAATCTGTTAAATTCAGCACCATGAAAATTTTATTTTTTGGCTTTCTTGTAAAGGTTGACCATTTTGGACTGTGTATTTAGGCATTTGAAGTTAATTTTTATTTCTGTTGGGAGGTATGGGTGCAGGTTTATATTTTACATACAAACATCCCAAAATTCCAAGACCATTTGTTGAAAGACTGTCCTTTTATTCTTGAACTGGGTTGCATTTTTGTTTAAAATTAACTGACTACATTTGTGTGAGCCTATTTTTGGACCCTTTATTTGTTCTGATTTATCTTTTTCTATGTTTTTATGCCAATATTGCACTTGAGATTAACATGGTTTTATATTAAGTCTGGAGCTCTGGTAATAAACATCTTCTAACTTTTTATTTTTTAAAGTTATTTTGGCTATTCTACATCATTTGCATTTTATGTGAATTTTAGACTTAGCATGTCAAATTTTACAAAAAATATTTGCCAGAATTTTGACAGGGTTATGTTTGATATGTAAGTTTAGTTTGTGGGAAATGGCATCGTAACAATTTTGAGGGTCCCGATTCATGGACACTACTTTTGTTTATATAAATTTTCTTTATTTAAATAATGATGTTTTGTAGTTTTGAATGTGCAACTTTTGTCTAATTTTTCCCTGAGTATCTCATTTTTTCCTGATGCAATGTTGAATGGTGTTTTAAGAATTTCCAATTTGTTATAGTTCATTGCTAGTGTACTTATATGTACTACATTGTATTCTGTAAATTGCTAAACTCACTTCTTAGTTCTATTATATTTCTCGAAGATTCTATAGAATTTTATTCATAGTTGTCATGTTACGGGTAAATAAAGACAGTTTGAGTTATTGCTTTCCTATCCGGATACCACATTTTTTGTTTCTTGCCTAATTGTACTCTCTAGAACCTCCAGTACTATGTTAAATAAAAGTGGTGAGAACATAGATGTCCTTGCTCTTTTCCTAATCTCTGATTGCTGGTAGGAAGAGTGCTCTGTGCCAAAGCAATATCTAGCCCAGTTCCTCTATTTCATGTCCAATGGCCAAGCCTGAACACAATGAGGCATTTCTAGATAAAATTGCCTCCGTTCTTCCGCAGTCTTGATCAAATTTTAAATTTAGTTCAAACTGAATTACTTTATATACCCTTTTGCTGGATCCAGTTCTAAGGGTTTTTTTTTTCTTGTTCATTTCTGGGAACTGGAACATATTTTTTCATTAAGCAGAGTAGAGCTTTTTGGTCCAAATTTTTGTTTTTTACTCTCATTTTTTTTATTCCCTGCAAAGCCCATGAGCATTTAACTAATACAGGATGTATAGAAAGATTAAATTTATATTTTTTACTAATTGCCACATTTACAGCATTGGATGGATCTTTATTTTTTATTAGAGCATTATATGTCTATATATAGCATATGCATGCATTCCTTCTGATATAATCAAATAAGAAATTTAATTTCAATCTCCATTCTTCCCTCCTCCCTCCAACTTTTCTCTCTCTTCTGCTATAGTGCTCTTGCTTTCACTCCTTTGTTTATTTTTGATTAGTACTTTCTACATATACATAAAGGTGATATCCCTATTGCACATTTATATATGTACATAACATGATTCTGTTAGATTCATTCCATTTTTTTCTCTTTTCCTTCTTTCCTCCCTCTCATTCTCCTACTTCTACTCCATTGTTCTTCCCTATATCTTTATGATATCCAATCCTCTCCCCCACTAGCTTCTCTCTTTATTTTGCTTTAGCTTTTACATATGAGAAAAATATTTGACCCTTGATTTTCTGAGTTTGGCTTATTTCCCATAGAATGATTTCCCCCATTTCCATTCACTTACTGGCAAATGCCATTATTTCATTCTTCGTCGTCATGGCTGAGTAAGTTCCATTGTGTATATATACCACATTTTCCTCATCCATTTTTCTGTTGATGGGCATCTAGTTTGATTCTACAATTTGGCTATTGTGAATTGTGCTGTTATGAACACTGAGGTGGCTGTATTGCTATAGCATGACAATTTTAGTTCTTTTTTTTTAAAGAGAGAGAGAGAAAGAGAGAGAGAGAGAGAGAGAGAGAGAGAGAGAGAGAGAGAGAGAGAGAGAGAGAGAGAGAATTTCAATATTCATTTTTTAGTTCTCGGCGGACACATCTTTCTTTGTATGTGGTGCTGAGGATCGAACCCAGGCCGCACGCATGCCAGGCGAGCGCGCTACTGCTTGAGCCACATCCCCAGCCCCAACAATTTTAGTTCTTTTAGATAAATACTGAGGAGTGGGATAGCTAGGTCATATGGTGGTTCCATTCTTAGTTTTGCAAGGAATCTCCACAGTGCTTTCCAGAAGGCTTATACTAGTTTACAATCCCATAAACAATGTATGAGTGTAACTCTTTCCTTCACATCCTCTGAATTTATTATTATTTGTATTCTTGATCATTGCCATTCTACTGGACTGAGATGAAATCTTAGTGTAGTTTTGATTTGCATTTACCTGATTGATAGAGATGTTAAACATATTTGTTGGTTATTTGTGTTTCTTCTTTTAAAAAGTTTCTGTTTAGTCCTTTAGACAATTTATTGATTAGATTTTTTTGGCATTGAGTTATTTCAGATCTTCATATATTATGGATATTAATCCTCTGTTAAAGAAATAGCTAGCAAAGATTTTCTCCCATTATGTAGGCTCTCTCTTCACTTTCTTAATCTTTTTTTTTTTTTTTTTTTTTTTGCTATGCAGAAGCTTTTAAACTTGATGGCATCCCACCTATTGATTCTTGGTTTTATTTCTTGAGCTTTAGTGGTCTTGTTGAGGAAGTTGGTGCTGCACCTATATGATGTTGTGTTGACCCTATGTTTTCATCTAGCATTTGCAAAGTTTCTGATCTAATTCCTAAGTCTTTGATGCATTTTTATTTGGCTTTTGTACAGGGTGATAGATAAGGATATGGTTTTGTTCTTCTACAAATGGATATCCAATTTCTCCAGCACCATTTGTTTAAAGGACCATCTTTTCTCCAGCATATATTTTTGGCTCCTTTGTGAAATATTAGATGGCTATAATTGTGTGGATATGTCTCTGTCTCTTCTCTTCTATTCCATTGGTCTTAATGTCTATTTTGATGCCAACACCATTCTATTTTTATTACTACAGCTCAGTACTATACTGTGAGATCAGGTATTGTGATGCCTCCTACATCACTTTTCTTATTCAGAATTGCATTGGCTATTCTGGGTCTTCTTCAATTTCTTTCTTCAGTGTTCTATAGTTTTCATTGTAGAAATCTTCCACTTAGATTAATTCCCAAGTATTTTATTTTGACAATATTGTTAATAGAATGACTTTTCTGATTTCTTTCTCAGCTGAATTGCTATTGGAGTATAGGAAAGCTATTGATTTATGTGTGTTGATCTTGTATCCTGCTATTTTTCTAAATTTATTTATTAGCTTGTAAGGAAAATAAAAAGACACTGAGACAAGAAGATGCAGAATCAAGAAAAGAAGTGTCAGAATGGCAGTGGGGCCTAGCTGCCAAGTTTTATTTATATCCATAGGTTATTTGAGGTCATTGGCATCATTAGTACATATTGTTCATTGCATTACTAGGCAGGTTACAGACTTAGCAACATTATGCAGCTTATTCCTCAGTTATATGCTAAGTTGCAATATGCAATATCAGAAGCTTTTTGTAGCTCTCAAGAAAGTACATTGTGTAATATTACTATTATGTGGGCAGGTTTAGGCTCAGTGAAATATTGTAATTGTTTAACAAGAGAGTTCCTTTATTCCCAGGAGATATTACCTGAGATCAAGATGGAGGCTGATAAGACTCCAATACAGAGCCTGGCATCCAGTGTCTTTGCACAGAGGTTTTTCCAGCAGCCAGGCATTCTGTGTCTTTCACAGAAACTTCTTAGCCACCAAGCATGCTACAATCATGAATATATCGGAGACCTCAATCCTAAACACAGAACCCCTACATTAGCTCTAGGAGTATTCTGGTGGATTGTTTTTAGGGGGGGTCTTCTAAATACAGGATTATGTCATCAGCAAATAGTGATAGCTTGACTTCTATTCATATTCTTTAATTTCCTTCTCTTGCTTTATTGCTCTAACTAGAGTTTCAAGAACTATATTGAATAAAATGGTGAAAGTGGGCATTCTTTTCTTTTTTCTGATTTTAGAGGAATATTTTTCAGGTTTTTTTTGTTTTTGTTAATTTATATATGATAGCGGAATGCATTACAATTCTTATTACACATATAGAACACAATTTTTCAGATCTCTGGTATACATAGTATATTCACACCAATTCATGTCTTCATACCTGCACTTTGGATAATAATGATCATCACATTCCACCATCATTAATAATCCCATGCCCCCTCCCTTCCCCTCCAACCTCTCTGCCCTATCTAGAGTTCGTCTATTTCTCCCATGCTCCCGTTCCCTATCCCACTATGAATCAGCCTCCTTATATCAAAGAAAACATTTGGCATTTTTTTTTGGAGGGGGATTGGCTAATTCACTTAGCATTATCTTCTCTAACTCCATCCATTTACCTGCAAATGCCATAATTTTATTCTCTTTTATTTTTGAGTAATATTCCATTGTGTATATATGCCACATTTTTTTTATCCATTCATCTACTAAAGGGCATCTAGGTTGGTTCCACAGTTTAGCTATTGTGAGTTGTGCTGCTATGAATATTGATGTGCCTGTGTCCCTGTAGTATGCTGTTTTTAAATTCTTTGGGTATAGACAGAGGAGAGGGATAGCTGGGTTAAATGGTGAATCCATTCCCAATTTTCCAAGAAATCTCCATACTGCTTTCCATATAAGCTGCATCAATTTGCAGTCCCACCAGCAATGTATGAGTGTGCCTTTTCTCTCACATCCTCACCAACACTTATTATTGTTTGTTTGCAAAATAGCTGCCATTCTGACTAGAGTGAGATGAAATCTTAGAGTGGTTTTGATTTGCATTTCTCTAATTAGTAGTGATGATGAATATTTTTTCATGTATTTATTGGTTGATTGAACATCATCTTCTGAGAAGTGTTTCTTCAGGTCCTTGGCCCATTTATTGATTGGGTTACTTGTTTTTTTGGTGTTCAGCTTTTTGTGTTCTTTATATACCCTAGAGACTAGTGCCTATCTGATGTGTGAGGGATAAAGATTTGCTCCCAATATGTAGGCTCTCTATTCATCTCACAGGTTGTTTCTTTTGCTGAGAAGAAAACTTTGTAGTTTGAGTCCATTCCCCTTATTGATTCTTGATTTTAATTCTTGCACCAGAGGAGTCTTATTAAGGAAGTTGTACCTAATCCCACATAATGGAGATTAGGGCCTACTTTTACTTCTATTAGACATAGGGTCTCTGGTTTTATCCCTAAGTCCTTGATCCATTTTGATTTGAGTTTTGTGCATATTGAGAGATAGGGGTTTAATTTCATTTTGTGCATATGGATTTCCAGTTTTCCCAGCATCATTTGTTGAAGAGGCTATCTTTTCTCCAATGCATGTTCTTGACATCTTTGTCTAATATAAGATAATTGTAGTTTTGTGGGATAGTCTCTGTGTCCTCTATTGTGTACCATTGGTCTACCAGTCTGTTTTGGTGCCAATACCATGCTGTTTTTGTTACTATTGCTTTGAAGTATAGTTTAAGGTATGGTATAGTTATGCCACCTGCTTCACTCTTCCTGCTAAGGATTGCTTTAGCTATTCTGGATCTCTTATTTTTCCAGATTAATTTCATGATTGCTTTTTATATTTCTATGAGGAATGTCATTGGAATTTTGATCGGAATTGCATTAAATCTGTACAGTGCTTTTGGTGTATGCTCATTTTGAAAATATTAATTCTGCCTATCTAAGAGCAAGGTAGATCTTTCCAACTTCTAAGATCTTCTTTGATTTCTTTATTTAGGGTTCTGTAACTTTCATTATATAGATCTCTCACCTCTTTTATTAAGTTGATTCCCAATTTTTTTTTTTTGAGGCTCTTGAAAGTGGGCTAGTTTTTCTCGTTTCCCTTTCTGAGGATTTGTCACTGATATACAGTAATGCCTTTGATTTATGGGTGTTGATATTATATCCCACTATTTTATTGAATTCATTTACTTAGAAGCTTTCTGGTGGAACTTTTAGGGTCTTCCAGGTATAGAATCATATCATCAGCAAATAGTGCCAATTTGAATTCTTCTTTTCCTATGTGTATCCATTTAATTTCTTTCATCTGTCTAATTGCTCTGGCCAGTGTTTCAAAAACTATGTTAAATAGAAGTGATTAAATAGGGCATTTCTGTCTTGTTCTAGTTTTTAGAGGAAATGCTTTCAAATTTTCTCCATTTAGAATGATGGAGGCTTAGCATAGATAGCTTTTATGATGTTGAGATATATTCGCCTTATCCTAGTTTTTTTAGTGTTTTGAACATAAAGAGATGCTCTATTTTGTCAGATGATTTTACTGCATCTATTGAGATGATCATAATATTCTTATCTTTAAGTCTATTGATGTGATGAATTATATTTATTGATTTCCATATGTTGAACCAAACTTGCATCCCTGGAATCCCACTTGATCATGGTGCACGATCTTTTTGATATGTTTTTGTATCTGATTTGCCAGAATTTTATTGAGAACTTTTGCATCTATGTACAGTAGAGATATTTGTCTGAAGTTTTCTTTTTTTGATGTGACTTTGCATGGTTTTGGAATCAGAGTGATGTTGGCCTCATAGAATGAGTTTGGAAGTGCTGTCTTTTTTTCTATTTCCTGAAACAAAATGGAGAGTATCGGTATTAGTTCTTGTTTAAAGGTCTTGTATAACTCAGCTGTGTATTCTTCCGGTCCTGGGCTTTTCTTGGTTAGTAGACTTTTGATGACTTCTGCTATCTTGTCACTTGAAATTATTCTGTTTAAATTGTGTATATCATTCTGATTCAATTTGGGCATGTTATATGACTCTAGAAATTTGTCAATGCCTTTGATATTTTCTATTTTATTGGAGTACAAGTTTTCAAAATAATTTCTAATTATCTTCTGTATTTCTGTAGTGTCTGTTAGGATATTTCCTTTTTCATCACATATGTTAGTGATTTGAGTTTTTTCTCTCCTTCTCTTGATTAGCATGGCTAAGGGTCTATCAATTTTATTTATTTTCTCAGAGAACCAGCAATTTTTTCAATTGTTTCTTTTGTTTCAATTTCATTGATTTCAGCTTTGATTTTAATTATTTCCTGTCTTCTGTTGCTTTTGGTGTTGATTTGCTTTTATTTTTCTAGGTCTTTGAGATGAAGTATTAAGTCATTTATTTCTTGACTTTTTCTTTTTTTCCTTAAACTTTTTTCATTGAACTCCATGCAATGAACTTTCCTCTTAGAACTACTTTCATAGAGTCCCAGAGATTTCTTTATGTTGTATCTGTGTTCTCATTCACCTCTAAAGATTTTTGAATCTCCTCCTTGATGACTTCTGTAACCCATTGTTCATTCAGTATATTTTTAGTCTCCAGGTATTGGAATGGCTTATATTTCTTATTTTATCATTGATTCCTAATTTCATTCCATTATGATCTGATAGAATGCAGGGTAGCATCTCTACTTTTTTGTATTTGCTAAGAGGTGCTGTGTGGCATAGTATATGATCTATTTTAGAGAAAGATCCAAGTGCTGCTGAGAAGAAAGTGTCCTTCTTTATCCTTTTTGATTGACTTTAGTTTGAAGTCTACTTTATTTGCTTCTACAGTCCATGTGAGTGGTATGATTTTTCCTGTTTGCTTCTACAGTCCATGTGAGTGGTATGATTTTTTTCCAACTCTTCACCTTCAGTCTCTGAATGTCTTTTTCTAGATGAGTCTCTTGGAGGCAGCATATTGTTTGTTTGTTTTTATGATCCAATCTGCTAGTCTATGTCTTTTGATTTGAGAGTTTAAGTCATTAACATTTAGGGTTATTATTGAGATATAATTTGTATTCCCAGCCATTTTTGTTTATTTTCGGTATTTAATGTGACTTGGTTTCTCCTCTGATTAAATTTCCTTTTAGTAATCCCTCCCTCTGCTGATTTTCATCATCGTTTTTCATTTCCTCTTCTTGTAATATTTTGCTGAGAATGTTCTGTAGTGCAGGCTTTCTAGTAATTTCTTTTAACTTTCTTTTTATCATGGAAGTTTTTTATTTCATCATCAAATCTAAAGCTTAGTTTGGCTGGATATAAGATTCTTGGTTGGTATCCATTTTCTTTCAGAGGTTGGTATATGTTGTTTCACAGTCTCCTGGCTTTGAGTGTCTGGATTGAAAAATCTGCTGAGATACGAATTGGTCTCCTCCTATATGTGATCTGATTAGTCTCTGTTGTGGCTTTTGAGATTCTATTCTTACTCTGTATGCTAGACATTTTCATTACAATGTGCCTTGGTGTAGATTTGTTGTAATTTTGTACATTTGGTGTCCTGTAAGCCTTTTTTAATTTGTTCTTCATGCTTGGGAAATTTTCTGATATTAACTCATTAAAGAGATTGTGCATTCCTTTGGTTTGAAACTCTGCGCCTTCCTGTATCCCAGTAACTCTTAGATTTCATGTTTTCATGGTGACCCCAAATTCTTGGATGCTATGTCCATGGTTTCTTTCTTCACTGTGTGATCAACTTTATTTTCCAGATTGTATACTTTGTCTTCATTATCTGACGTTCTTTCTTCCAAGTGATCTAGTCTGTTGGCTATGCTTTCTATTGAGTTTTTTATTTGGTATATTGTTTCCTTCATTTCAAAGTTTTCTGACTGTTTTTTTTCCCAGAGTCTCTGTCTCTGTCTTAAAGTAATCTTTTGCTACTTGTGTTTGCTCTCGTGTCTCATTACTGGAGTAATCAATTTTTGCCTGTATTTTCTCATTTGGGTCATTCTTTAATTCACAGATCATTTTAAGTTTGAACCTTCTGAACTCCTTCTCTGACATTTCATCAACTTTGCTGTCCATGGGTTCTGTTATTGTAGTATCCTGGTTTGTTTGAGGCACTTTCCTACCTTGTGTTTTTTTTTTTTTTTATTGTCTGTGTGTCTTCCTTTCTTGCAGTGTGGATCTGAGATATTATAGTTTCTTCCCTATATTCTTGTAGTACACGTGCAGATTGTCTGTACCTCACCTTGATGTTGGGCTTCCAGACCCTGCTGGTGTCCCTCAGTGAATGCTACTGCATTCTGGATATAGGACCTGCATAGATTGGAATGGGTGGATCTGGGCCGCTGGGCTTGACCTCCCACAGTGGTCCACTGGTCTGATGATACTTTCAGGTAATGATCAGTACACCAAGCCCACTTGGTGTGCAGGGGTGGTCCTGCAACAAAGTCTAGTCTCTGGTCAAATTTTCAGTTTTTGTCTATTCAGTATGGTGTTGGCTTTAGGTTTGTCATGTGTAGCCTTTATAATGCTGAGTTAATTTCTTTCTATCCCAAGTGTCTCCACTGTTTTTAACATGAGTCATTGCTGTATTTTATCAAAGGCCTTTTCTGTGTCTCTTAAGATGATCATATGGTTTTTGTTCTTCATTCTATTTATGTAGAGAATTACATTTATTAATTTGAGTATATGTTGAACCCACCTTGCATCCTTGCGATGTAGCCCACTTGGTCATGGTGTACTATCTTCTTAATATGCTTTTTTTTTTTTAAAAATTGAAACCAGGGGTTTTTAACTACTAAGGCACATTGCTGACCTTTTTTAAATTTTTATTTTGATAAAGGGTCTCACTAAGGTGCTTAGGACTTCACTATGTTGCTAAGGGTGTGTTTTAGTCAGTTTTTTTTTTTCTGCTGTGACTAAAGAATCTGACCAGAACAACAATAGAGGAGGAAAAGGCTGGCTCCATTCCTCAGGATTCCAGGTGATGCAGAGCATCATGGCAGGAGAGTGTGGCAGAGGGAAGTAACTCACATCAGGATGAAGAGAGAGACTCCACTTACCAGATACAAATATACACCCAAAGCCATGCCCCCAATTCCCACCTCCTCCAGCCACACCCTACACTTGAGGTCCACTCAGTTAACCCCTATCAGGGTATTAAATCACTGATTAGGTTGACACTCTCACATCGCAATCATTTCTCCTCTGAACCTTCTTGCAATGTCTCACACGTGAGTTTTTTGGGGATACCTCACATCCAAACCATAACAGGCTGGCTTTGAACTCCCAATCCTCAGTCTCTACCTCCCAAACTACTGGGATTACAGGCATGCACCACTGCATTTGTGCTTAATATGTTTTAAAATATTTTATTTTATTAAGAATTTTATTATTTTCTAATAACAATTTTATTATTATATTTTATTAAGGATTTTGCATCTATGCTGCATTAGGAATATTGGTCTATAGTTTTCCTTCATAGATGTGTTTTTGTCTGGTTTTGGTATCAGGGTTATACTGGCTTCATACAATGTATGAAAGCAATTTCATGGAATAGTTTGAGAAATACTAGTGTTTCTTCTTTAAAGGTCTGGTAGAATTCAGCTGTAATTTACCTGATCCTGGGTTTTTCTTTTTTTGTTAGGCTTTTAATTCCTGTTTCAATTTTATTGCTTGATATTGGTATGTTTAGATTTCTTATATCCACCTGGTTTAATTTGGGCAGGTCATATATGTCTAGAAATTTGTTAATGAGTTTAAGGTTTTGTAGTTTGTTGGAGTATAGATTTTAAAATAGTTTCCAATGATCCCTTGAATTTCAGAAGTGTCTGGGTGATATCTCTTTTTTCATGTCTACTTTTAATGTCTAGTTTTTTTTTTTTAATTTGGTCTTCTCTTTCTTTTGGTCAGTTTGGCTATGGTTTTATCAATCTTATTTATGTTTTCATAGAACCAACTCTTTTTTTAATTAGTCCTGTATATTTTTTTTAATTCTCAATTTCATGAATTTTGGCTCCAATTTTTATTATTTCCTGTCTTCTAATGATTTAGGGGTTAGTTTGCTCCTCTTTTTATCAGGACTTAGATATGGCATAAGTTTTTTTATTTTGGATTTATTTTTTATATTATATAGGCACTTAGGCAATTGATTTTACTCTTAGTATTGCTTTTTTTTAAAAAAAATTTAGTTGTCATATGGACCTTTATTTTGTTTATTTATATGTGGTGCTGATATTTAATTCAGTGCTTCATATATGCTAGGCAAGCTCTCTTCCACTGAGCTACAATCCCAGCCCTTAGTATTGCTTTTGTTAGGGGACAGACAAATGAGGATGGTGGGGACATGAGGTTAAGAGAATAATTGTATAAAATGGCCCTACTGAATCCACATGCTTGCTTTGCTTTCCAAGAAGCAATTTACCTGAGGTTCTCCTGGCCTAAGTGGACAGGATATGTCACATACCCCAGCAAACTCCCTATTATCTGTAGGAGAAATTCATGCCCAAAATAATGTCAATAAGAGGAACCCAAGTTACCCTGAAGGGGAAGACTTTTGTGACCAGATCCTGAAACTCTAGGAGATAAGGAAAATTACTCCTAACCATATAATCTGTAAGAATGTATGGTTAAGAATCCAATTAGATCTGGTCAGCCAATGTGATCTAGAGTTATCATGGCAGAGAGTGAAAGTCTGATGTCATTTTACTGTCAGTCAAAAGTTCATAGGGGAACCTGGATGGGACTCCCTGGAAACTTCTCTGAGATCCCCAATAAAACTGGAAGGCAGAAGAGGCATGTTTTCCCTCTTTTCTCTGAGAGGACTCATTCTCTCCCTTGAGAATGTCCCTTTCTCTTTTCCTATCACTTAATAAACTCATTCCTACTACTCTGAGTGACATTTCTGAAATCTTTGGACTAGATCACAAGAATTAGGGTTTGAAGGGGGTCTTAGCATTGCCTCAATTTTTTGGAAGGCCCCAGCTCTGTGATGCTATCTTAGTGTCCCAGAGATTTGGATATGAGTATTCATATATTTTTTCACATTTCTCCATATTATAGGCCTATACACATATGGCCTCTATACACGTATCTACATACATGCATGCAAAATCATGCATAATAGAAAAATAAAAAGTAATACAATGAAATGATGTTTGAAAAAATTTTAAAAGTTAAATTAAAAAAATAGATTAAAATGTTCGGGGCTGGGGTTGTGGCTCAAAGGTAGAGCACTCACCTACTATGCATGAGGCACTGGGTTTGATCCTCAGCACCACATAAAAATAAAACAAAGATATTTTTCCACCTATAACTAAAAGAAACAATGAAATAAAAATAAAATAAAGAATAAAAATGAAAAAAAATTGCTGAGAAATAAAGGGATTATTTCTATTGAGGTGGTCAAAATTGTTGGCAGGTATGGATGTTCATTTTTGATATTTGTTTTTGGCTTTGTAACTCATGTGTCCAGGATTAGGGAATATTAAACCCAACACCTTTTTATTCCTTTCTTAGCTGCCAACCTTTGTGGCTGGGAGTCAAAGCTGGTTGTAGTAGATCTGTTTCCAGTTTCTCAGTGAAACTGGAGTTTTGAGATGAGACTAGATTCCCCACTTCATCAATTTCCTTCTTTTTTTTTTTTTTCAATGTGGTTCTGGTGATTGAACCTAGGGCTTTGTGCATGTGAGGCAAGCACTCTACCAACTCCTCCTTCTGGGTTCTTGTTTTGAAAATTTAAAGAATAAAATCTAGGGACAATAACAGAAGGGGAAAGTAAATTCAGTGTAATTTATTTAAGTGAGAAGAGATGAAAATTCTGCCTTGTGGGAGGAGGCCAGATAGCAGAAAAGCCCATTTTGATGTGCTAGTTTAGGGGCTTATATGGTTTGGGTAGAGCATAGAACAAAATCTATGTTAACAGGCCTTGAAAAAGTATCAAGACTATTGGTTGTGTCCTTTAACCTGCAGTAAATAATTCTTCCTGTAACTCTTATCTGGGTTCACTTCCACCTTCTATTTTCCTGCCTGTCTGGGTCAAAGAAGTTCACTGGATGAGTTCCTACAGGTGAGCCTCATGGACCCTTACATTTGAAATAGGCCTTAATGGTGCCATTAATATTTCTAGGGATTAGCCTCTAGAATGGTTTCTGCATTTGAACAAGATGTCAGTTGGGGTCCATTACTTCTAATTGGTGACCATTGAAGACTATTCTTATTCACCAATATACAGTGGAGTAGTAGCACAATTTGAATGTTGACAAATTATGTGTCTCTGTGGTGGGTGTTTTGCAGAGTTCTAAATTAGAGATTCTAGTAACTAGGAATTAGTCTAGATTGAACTTGGAAACTCTGTGGGTGAGTGATGAGAATTGCTCTACAATCCCTATTGAAGGGGGGATGATGTCTGAGACTCTAGGGTCTCTGGTAAAATCTACTTTTAGGACATAGGGACAAAACTCCACAGATTTCACTCCTATGAATGTGAAATACCTGTATCTGCTCTGGAGTACAGATGCTCCTGAGTATTTGCTAAACTTACAGCAACAGTGGGAGCTTGCTCCTTTGGTTTCCAGAGCCTGAATGGTGCAGGCTAAATTTTTGTGTCTATTTTAGTCTCTCTGGTTCAGGTGCCCTCTGGGAATTTTTGATTAGCTGCAGGGGTTCCCAGTCTATCTCCTAGCAGTGGGAGCACTGGGGAGGGGTCCTTTTGCAGGCGGTGGTGGGGGGGCGGTATTGTGGGAGCATGCACTTTCCCTGCTTGTGAAAACTTAGCAGGAGATCACTTTCTCCAGTAGTGCAATCACAACAGGTTCTCTGGTACACCTTCAATGGTAGGGTGTGTGTGCTTTCCCTGACCATGCAGACCACTGCCAGGAAGGAACCCAGCAACTATTTTCCATGACCAGAACACTTACTGTTCTGTGGGAGTTATTTTTGGATTTGCTTTCACTGATTTGCTTCCCCTACTGACTCTGTATTTATTAAATTCAACTTCCCTTTCTAATTTGCAGGTTACCCCAAGTCAACTCTTTTATTTTTTAAATTTCTCATTAAATATAATTTCTTATCCTAATTCCTTTGTCTGCATTGCCTTCCCCTTCGCAAAGTCACTGGTAGCCACATTTGCACTTCTGCAATGAATTATTTCTTCTGTTTGTGTTTCAGACTTCTGTGACTCTATATAGACTTTCCCCCCCCATTTGTTTGTTATGGTTCAGTACTAAATTTCAGTGAGTTCCCCAGTTACTCACCTAACTGAGAGCTGTCTTCCTGTTTTTAAGTCCCATGTTGAGAAACTGCTGGGATGTTCAAACTTGCTCTGCTATGCTATCATCTCCTTCTGGTTGGAGTTTTGCTTATAATACCTGGTAAGACAAAGATTCTGGAAGATGAAGAAGCTCCTAAGCACACTAGAGACAGACAATACTTTATTTTCTTAGTGAAGCATTATTCTACTCTGATGTGAGGTCCTTCTGTGTTCAATGACAGATTTGCCAAAATACAGAGAAGGATAAGGTGAACAGGAGTGAAAGCAGGAAGTGAAGGTCGAGAGGGTCAGAACAGAGTCCTTTTATCCATCTGAATCTTAGCATTTGTGGTAAAAAGGTGTCTTTAGTGTAGATAGAGAGAGGGCCTACTAGAAGTTTAAGCCCTTAGCAAACATTTTTTTTTTAAGTGCTAGGGCTTGAATCCATTTTTTTAAGTGCTAGGGTTTGTGGTGTGAATCAATATAATTGATTGATTATAATATATAATCTATAATCAATATAATATGATCAGTGTGGACTGATCAATATAATCAATAAGTCATAGACAGGTTATAGGTTATAGGAATAAGGTAAGATAACTTAGATAAGCAACAGTAAGAATAAGTTCATAGATAAGTTCATCAGGAGTAAGCCTAAGTTAGCCCAAGATGCAGTTAACTAAGTTGTAACTTAACTGCTTTTTTTAGCTTCTGTAACTTGCTTTCTTAGGCTTACTCCTGATGAACTTATCTATGAACTTATGTAATAAAATCACATAACTATAAGACATAGGATTTAAGCGACGGGAAAAGAGATATGGAACAGTGAAGGGTAATAACTCAGTATGCCAGTATAGTTATAGATAAATATAGGCTGATAGGTTAATATTGATATAGACAAGGTTAAATCAATATAGTTGTGAACAATTGTATTAGCTTGATCATGTAGACATAAGGCTTATAGATATCAGTAGCAAAATGATGATTAAATGAGATAACTGCAAGCATCAAGTAAATTACTAGTACTGGGATAGTGGGAATGGAGTCACTGTGGCTATAACAACAAAAAGTGTGGCCACAGGGACTCCATCTTAGCGGTTCTAGACTCCATCTTAGTTTTTCTGTTACCGCTTCTGTGAAGAGGGAACTGCATGACCCATTTCTGAAAAACAGAAACAAAAGCTGTGTTTTCTTTTTTAAAAAAATTGTTTTTCTGTACTTTGTACCCCATAGAATATACCCAACTCAGGATATGATGGTGGTTGTGGTGAGCTACATCGTGGGTTTGAGTACATTTATGGGTCTACATGACTTTGAAATAGATTATCGCCCCTGCACAGCTGAAACTCAGGATACGATTGTCTAACACTTGCTCAGACCTGAGATGCAGTTAACTAATTTGTAAGCTAACTGCTTTTTTTTTTTTTTTTTTAAGCTTCTGTAACTTACTTGCTTGCACGATGCTGAGAAAAGCCCTAGAGTTGTTGATTTTGTCCTTAAATTCCTAAGACACGGGCCAGGAAATTTGCTGTTCTCCCACAGAACGTCAGTCTCTATGGGTGGGTGACAGTCCCTGGCCAGGTAAATAAAGCTTGCTTTTGTTTGAATTTGGACTTAGAGTGTTTTCTGAGGCAACTCCCCATGACACCAGGGCCTTGCACAAGCTAAGACCACACTCTGCCACTGAACCCTATTCCCAGCAGCAAGCTTTTATTTTCAAAAATTTCCTGTAATATGTGTTCAGTAAAAATTTTAAAATAATAAATGTTTAAGGAAATGAATATGTTAAGTGCTCTGAATTGTACACTGCATGCTATATATATGTATCAAATTGCCATACTATCCCATGAATTTGTACAATTAAAATAATAAGCCCATTGAAAAGGGGCTTTAGGACACATGTTCCTTTATATGAGTTTATTTCTTTTTTAGCAAGAAAAATAGTTTTTCTGTGCTGAGGGCCATTACCAAGTAGGAATGACGCATCGAAATTTCCTTGCCAAGCGTACCCCATGCTGCTTAGAGGACATTCAATGGGACATTGCATGCATGCTTTAATAAGGTGACCTTGCTCAAGGACCAAGGCGGATTCGGGTTTAGAGCTGGTCAGGTTTGAGGAAGTAACCGGCTCCTTGAGTTTAAGGTGTTGCCAGTTTAAGATAATGGGTTTTAGGGAAGTTAGAGGTTGAAGATTATTGCTGGGATTAGGGTGTTCCTGCTGCTTGTTCCTGTTGAGTTCTCGTGAGATAAAAATGGGATTTGGAGATAGCCTCGTAGAGTAGGTGAATTGTGCGGGAGACGGCACAATTCTGGACCTGTGTGGAGGCGGTGTGAGAGCGGGAATAAAGAATTGCTGTTTGAACCTACAAAGGTGTGTGGTGGCTCGTGATTCTGGTGCCAAGCCGAGACATTGGCCTTGGCATTTCTGCTTACAATTTTTTTTGCTATAATAATGTATCTGGGCAATGATTAACAGTGGATACCAAAACTCTTAGGTAAAAGTTGAAGGAAGAACTTTGTAATGGTGGGACCTGGCAGATCTTCATGGGCCCACATTAACTGAGTACTGGGAACAGAGAGATGAAGTAGATCAGACCCCTGCCATCATGGATTTTATAAACTTGGATAATGACAGTGGGGTGGAGATGGGTTGGGAAGAAAAAATCAAATATGCAAAGAAGTTATAATATGTATTATGCATACTACTGTGTCATATATGGATGACATGGGTGCAGGGACAAAGGGGATGGTAACTAAATGCCCTATAGAGAACAGGTTAACTCAGAGAATTATGGTATGATGCTTGGGTTTAGCACTGAGACATATTCTGGAGTCTTGTATGTACCCTGCTGTATTCATGATTGCACACTCAAAATATATTCTACATTTCACCAGCAGCTCTAACAAATTGTAATTTATTAATTACTTATAATTTTTTTTTGTCTTAACAGTGCTTTTTCTGTTTTAGCATATAAGCTCCCAGTGGTTCTTGTTCATTGTATACCAAGATTCCTTCAACTTTTTCTCTATGATACACTTTCACCATTTTAGACGTTTTATGATGTAAAATTTCAAAGATACGTAAAAGTAAAGAATGTTGTTTAATGACTGCCTTGTACCTGTCAGCAGACTCAAAAATTACCATTTTCTTTTTGCCCATCTGATTTTGACTATCATCTTTTATTTTTAAAATATTTTAAAGAAAATCCCATGTAATTTTACTTAATATGAATGTCTAACTGAAAAGAGTGCCTTTTACATAACATTGTACCACCTAAGTAATTAACTATCATTCCTTAATGTCATTTAATATCCAGTCCACATTTAAATTTCCCTAATTATCTCAAAAATATCTTTTAAGTGTTGCTTTGTTGGAATTCAGAATGAAACAAGATCCACTTATTACATTTTCTTGTTATGTCTCTTCAGTAACTTTTATTCTATAATTGTTTCCCTAATCTTTTTAAATCTCACTAATTCATCCTGGAAAAGGTCCACATTCTAGTTTTGTAGATTATGCTTTTTTGTGTGTCACTTAACTGATTTATCTATTCTCTATGTCTCTTATAAATTGCTTGTTAGATTGGATAGTTAAATACAGGTTCAATTCCACTCTTAATACTCTTGTGTGGGTGAAGGTGGATATTTCCTGCTGTGTCACATTCACATCATGAAGCACATAATATCCTATTGTCTCATGTTTTTGTGCCCTATCATGGTTTGGAAAAACTTAATTGAAGAGGTGGCAATTGAATAGGAGATTGAAAGATCTTTGCCAAAGATCAAGGAGAGGGGTACTTTCCAGTCAGAGGAAAGATCAAAAACAAAAACATGGAATTTTCACACCGGAGATGGTGTGAACACTAACAAGTTATGTTTTTCTTCTTATCAGATTTAAAATTGATAATGCACTTGAATTTGAAGATTGAATTTTAAACTCAATTTCATTCACCATTACTTTTATAATAATTGCTTTTGAGACAGGGATGTTCTATTCTCTGATTAAACATAGGTTTTGCTATTTAAGTCACTCTTTCCAACCAAGTTTTCTTTTCTTTTTTCTGCCTTAATGGAGAAGGTTTGCTATTTTTATATGGAGAGAGATTTTGTGGCATGTGGCTTATAGAGGTCAAATATGAAAAGAGGTCTTCTAGTTTAAAATCATATTTGATCACTTAGTGGCACATAAATAAATGGAATTTACTAAATTTTGCACAATTAAATCATAGGCTTTGCTCCATGAAATAATTGATTCAAGGGGTCAAGAAATAATTTGTTGTGTGAAGAACAACATATAATTGATCATATATATTCTGGGTTAGTGTTATATCTTTTCTATTGAATCATTTAAATGATTAACAAACAATAGCACCAGATAGGAGGTTTAATCCTGACAGTAATAGGAGAGACTATTATTCTATTATTGTCTGCCAAGGAGACTTAGAGTTTAGTTAAACAGAGTAATATCAACTTGAAAGGTTGAAGCTGAGAACTGAGGTAAAGCCATATTATAAAGAAAAGACTGGTGGATTCCTGGAAGGGTATCTTCCCTGCCCTGGGAATACTATGTCAGGGGCTTATTGGTAACGATTGAGATTTCATCACTAATAAACAATTGTCCATTACTAGAATAAAGCTACTCTGGGCCCTGTTTCTGAATAAGCTTTACTAACATTAGCAATTAGTTTATTATTTATTTATTTTTTGGTTGTAGATGGACACAGTATCTTTTTTATTTATTTATTTTTATGTGGTGCTGAGGATTGGACCCAGTCTCTCACACATGCCAGACAAGCGCTGTACCTCTGAGCCACAACCCCAGCAACAATTAGTTTTGGAAGTATAGTCTATCCATGAGAAGATAAATAGCTATCAGTAGAGCATTGAGACTGGGCTTGTCGAGATGAAGCGAAAGGAAACTTCCAAGGGAGTTGAAGCCTAAGAGTGGAAATCCGCCTAGAGCAGCTGTGCTGTGAGGTTGCCTGGGTCAGGATCTACAAGTTCTCTCACAACTGCAAGTTATTATGGGCACTATCACAGGTGGGTGTACATATTTTGGTGGTTATGGTATTTTATTAATGACACTGGCTAAGTTGAGAGTTGACAGGATGACTCTCCTATAATTATTTGGTTGATAATTTCTCATAGTTACACATGAACTGGTCTGTAGTTACACAAAAACTATTAACAGGTATAATAATGCATGATTTGTATGGAGTATTCGATTCTGGACAAAAATATTGTGTGAATTCCTTCTGCAAAGTGGAGGTGAAACTGCTCCTTGAGTATGTAGGTCGAATGGTCTGGAGGTGGATAGAAATGAAAGGGCTTTGTTTACAGCAGTGTTTTCCCCAAATAGAGAGAGGGATCCATAAACAGGAGAGTAGACAGACTCAAAACTAGAAGTGACTGGATTAAGTTCAAATCCGGGTGTCTGCCAGTTCAGGAGTCAGCTGCAAAGGAAGACTTGGGTCTGAGTACTCCTGAATGTGCTCTTGGGACAGGCACACTTGGTTCAAGGGGTCATCCTGGGTTGTGGGCAGTAATGTGAGTAGTGCTCTTTCCTGCTAGGAAAACCCCATGCTGGTGTGTTAAACAATAATCTTAATGTGAATGTCACCTAGAGACACACAAGGTCACTTCAACACTCAATTTAAAGTGTGGCTGTACTTTAAGTAATGACCTACCCTGTGTTCTATTCTGAATTGGTGTTTGGGGACATAAAACTTCTCAAACAAATAGCCACTGAATACATTTGTAGTAGATGAGGAAGATTTATCACTATAGATTGAGATTCAGGGCAGTATTTTTCTTAATTATAAACATAAAATGTGACTGGAATACATTCCCAAGCTATTCCACCATCAAATGGGTGTAAACGAATTTGTGAGCTGTGCAAGTAAATAAAGTAAATGTGATTTTGTATGTACCTTTCTCTGACATAGGGGTCAAACTGAGCTACTCATAAAGCAAAAGAGGGAAAGAGTGAGGTACAGGCGTACTAGTGAGGCACGGAATGACGGTTAGTATGGGTGAGGCGCGGACCTACTAGTCTGTAATAGTACCGTTTCAAAAGATCATGTAATAGCTCAGGAAAGAATTTTAGATTTTAGTAGTGATTAAGATGTAAAAAGTACAAAGAGCTTTTCACTTCTTTGTGTGAGAAGGCTTCTGTTAGTATCTCATAAAACTCAAATGGTGGAGACAGCAGATAAAATACAAAGGCTCTCACAGGCTGTGCTGTTTCCCTGCTGCTCCATATGTGGCAATCACTGACAGAATAGCATTCTCGGTGTGCTAACTTCCTCGTGTTTCCTCTTACACTCACTGTGCTTTCTTCTTACTAAACAGCTGCACCTCATTTATTCCTTTAGTAAGCATTTCTTGCACACCTTCTGTATGCCTCATACTGTGTGACAGGCTAAAGATAAAAACATGAAGGAGACACAGACCCTGTTCTCCAGGAGTTGGTAGTTTAGGAAGGTGGCTTATATACCCTTTAGAAGGGCTACTGCTTGGTGTCGCCTATTTCAGATAAAAATAGAAAATATGCTATTCCTTCTCTTTCCTTTCTCCCTGTGATACCAAACTCCCAATCAGCAATAGTTATGTTTCCAAGCTTCTATCACAGACTATGTCTATTTTTATTCTGGCCAAGGCAACCACCCTACTCAATTCCTCTCTTTTCTCTTTCCTTTCCCTCCTAATTATTAGCTCCTAAAAATAAAATTGTTTTCTTTACTGAAGCAAGTAGACCACTGATTTCAAAGTTGCTTTTTCTTTCCTACCCGTTCAAACACATTTCAATGTAAGGAATGTATTTTTTTTTTAAAAAGTGACTTTCTAAATACTTTATAACCCTATTCGCTGAACATGTATATAGGGATACTGATTTCCTAAAAAGATGTGTGAGTTCATTTGATTAAAGAAGGGAGCCACTGGTTCCTGAAACTGATGACATTTAGGACAGTTTTAAAGGTTTTGCAATGGCTGCCTCATATAAATGGAGGCTGAATTGACAGAAAGAAAATTCATGTTTGAGGGGACTTGGTGACTTTCTCAAAGCCCATTGTGTCAAAACTGAAATGGAGTGCACATTCCATAATCTACCCACCTTTCCACAAAGGAGAACAAGATGGATGTGCCGCTACTTCCCTGAAGCAGCAGACATCTGTTCACTAGGTCTTAGGTTTATAATTTGTTATTGGTAAGACATCACTACCTCTGCGCTGAGATTTCAACTGATAGTCTCTGAATTGTAGGTTTCCACTTTTCACTGTATTGGAACCTGCTTAATGAAAATATCCTTTAGCTTTCTAATATATTTTAGGGAAAACAACTTTTAAAAACCCAGCTGAGAATTTATTTTTAAAAAGCAAGGGAGCCTAATCTTTTTTCTTCTTTTGAGAATCCCCACTATTGTGTATTTCTTCATTTACTCTGGTTGGTGTAATGATCTATAACAAGCTCCTGTTGCTTGAACACTATAACTTCAAGTACAGACTGGATATCTACAATCATCCCTTTTAGAACCTAGTTAGTTTTTCTGCATTCTTTGGACATTCTATTAATGAAAATATAAATTGCTTCCTGTATAGCACTACCATTATATTTGATTGCTAAATATATCTCAAAGTTTCAACTGGACCAATTGAAACAAATTCTTCTATTCTTTTTACATCTTAGGAATTTATAATCTGATATTCTTTCTGTTTTTTTTTCTATTAATGCATTAATTTTCTTCTTCTAATGGTATGACCTTTATTCTAACCCAGTAATCTAGAGGTGATGGAATAGTATTTCAAAAGCTATCACTCCATTTTACATTTTAGCCTTCTTTATAGACAAAGTCAGAACTGGAAAAATATTATGTCTGCATGCTCTGTAATTTTAAGAATAACATACTTCCCGTTTGCAACTTTGATTTATTGAGAGAAGTATTTAAAATATATTTTATCATAACAATGCACCATCAAATTTTTTCTACAGTGTGTAGATATTTCAACTAAAGGTTAAAAAAAGATTCTTAGTACGTTAAAATAGCTAGAAGAAAAAAGCTTTCAAGTAAACATAGATAAAAATTTTAGTGGAATGCATACTTGAAAATTATAAAAGGACAAGAACAACATAGACATCTTAATTTTGTTTCAAGCAAAATTATTTATTGAAATATAATAGTCAAGCAGTATTTTTTTGTTTGGTACTCAGAGAAAGTAGTACATAGAATGTGTTCTCAGTTTATGGAGTACCTCTCTTGAAATCTCTTGAAAAAGTGATTCAAAATATTTAGTCCTAACCAGGGTTCTCTAGAAAACACAGCTGGAGGCTAAACTTTTCCTGGTAAAACTTTATTGGAAGTGTATTCTGAAGGTTTCAGTGGTGAGAGGAAAGGAAGGAGAGGCAGAGGAGGATCAGCAAATACCAGGTTGCTCCCTACCAAGCTGTCATGGTGTCAGGAAAAAGACAACCAGTTGTTTGTTCATGTAGATGAAACGTATTGTAGATAACCACCATATAATCTATCAGAGGAGGGAGGGAAGAGGATTCACTCACTTTCTCCCATTATGGTCTCTTATACTTCGGGTTTTGTCATTCAATCCATTTAGACAGCCCCTAGGGAATCTGAATCCTGCATCCTGTGGTGGTGTGGCACTTCATTAGAGTATGGAGAAATGGAAGAAGCCAGATGGGCTTCTTGGAGACTGGAGCTGCTCAGTTCCTGCCTCAGTGGGTGTAATAGAAACTCACATAGCCTTGACCTAACACTTGGAGTATCAGAGACTGTTGATAGTGCTAGAAAGTAAGGCTATTGCAAGACTCTTTGAGCCTCAAAGGGACCAGAAAACAAATCAGGCTGTGGAAATCTGTGAAGACACAGATGCTAGGTACCCTACAGCCCTCCTCTTGTAGCATTGTAGATGGTGGCCATCCACAATGACAATCTCTAAATTAGACTACAATTCCCTTTACTGTTGCCAATCCTGCTCTTGTAATTAATATTCAATATCTTCTAAAGTTTTTTTTTTTTGTTTTGTTTTACTTTGAGAACCCTCCCCAAGAAGAGATCAGAATCCTTAATTGCATTACATTTATTAGGATGTAGTTGCTGCTTGACCATGACAGTTCTTATTGGACATGAAAATAGTGAGAGCGCTCTGGTGAATTCCTTATTCCCCATATTCCACCTGGCTATACTGTAAACTCAGTTTACTGTGGTAATCAGGGTTTACTTAGCTACTCAAATGCTGTATTTATGCCTGCTTATTCACTGTCGAAAGGAGTTCAAATGCAAGGTGGTAACAACAGGCTCCAGTTCAGTGGAAATCTTAGTATCTTCTTGCAGAAGTGGTAACTACCACACTCCTGGGCTCAGGATTCCTTACCTCCAGATCTTATATATTTAGTTTGCTCCAATTTTGTAAGCAAGACACTGGTAATGATGGTGAAAAGATGTCTCGTAATCCCCATGCTATCCAGCTGTTGGGAAGACAACATCATATGTTTGTTTTATATATTGCATCCTGGAAGACAGTGCTGTAACTTTAAAATGTGTTTTCCTTAAGCTAGTATTTTAGATGAGTTTTTAACAGACCATAGTTCTTTTATTAGACCATAGTTCTAGCAATGCTTCCATAGTTTTTAATTCATTTTTTTTTAGTTGTAGGTGTACACAATACCTTCTCTTCATTCATTTATATGTGGTGCTGAGGATTGAACCCAGTGCCAGGTGGACGCTCTACCACTGAGCCACAACCTCAGTTCGTTAATTCATGTTTTTTAAAGAATGAATCTTATGGCCTGAAGTGGTGTTATAAGGGTATCATGCTGAGGGACAAGCATTCCATATGTCATTTGATATTAGTGCTAGTGAGAGTCAGATTTCAGGATTCACAAAAGATACTTCAAAGGAGTCCAGAAGTGGTTGGAGGAATCCAATCTTTTTTTGCTTCCAATTAGGTAGTCTATGGGAATTGAAGATGTCATAGTTCATGCTTCACTGTAGACATAAAAGACTGGCTGCAGCCTGTTCATTTCTTTGGAGTTTAGTTGATGGTGTCAGGAGCTGAAGCTCTACCTTGGGCAGATGACAGAGGATCTGGGAGGAAGGAAGAGCCAAGCAAATCTGGAGACAAAATATAAACTGAATTTTGTACACTTTCTAAAACCTTTTCATTAATTATAAGCCTATGTAACATGTGAAGTGGATAGAAGTCAAGTAGACATTTTGGTTGCAGATTCCAGTTCCAGGTACAAGCTCTTCCATCTCCTCTCCCTGACCTTTCCCCAAGATTGGTGATAGAGTTGGAACCATATAAATGGTGGCACAGTGGAAACTATATAAATTTAGGTATTAGGACACCTGGTTCTAGTCCAAGGCCTACCATTATGTAGCCAGATGTGTTAATCAGCTTTGTGTCACTATAGCAAAATGTCTGACACAACATGCTTAAGAATTTAAGAGAGGTTTAATTTGTTTCATGGTTCTGGAGGTTCAAGTCTAGGATCAGATGGTCCCCGATGAATCTGGACCCCTGTCGGGGTGGCAAATTGGGATGGGACTGCATGTCAGAACAAGTGCTTGCATTTAAAGCCAGGAAGGAGGCAAGGAGGGGAAGGGGGAGAGGGAAAGGGAGAAGGAGGGAGAGAGAAAGGAAGGAGAAAAAGACAGGGTGGGGGGATAAAGAAAGAAAGGGAGAATATAAAACCAGAGTCCTACCACCTTGGGAATCGAGCTTTCAAATATGATCTTTGGGGGACACTCATGAAAATCATAGCATTATGCGACTTTATGCAGCTCTTATCATACCTCTGGCTTCAGAATTCTTACCTGAAATGAAGAATAACTATTATCTCTTTAAGTTCCACGTCACATGAGCTGACATTAAAACCATATTTTACCAGCAAGGTATTCCTTTTAAGGATCATTATTATCTTCAAGTGCTTGTTTCCACATTGAAGAGCCTGATATAAGGTGGAGAAAGCTATTTGTTGTGGAGTACGGACTGGGGCTTACAAGCAGAAAGATGGAAACATACCAAGGGAAGACACAGGTAAAATTAAAAAAAAAATCTATCTATGGAATGAATATTATAAATCATTATGCTGCATGAAGCTGATATATATATACGTATATATAGAAGGAATAATGTTTAAAGGAAACAAGGATCAAGGCTCAATACAGTAACTTTTCAATACCACTCATGCACACTCTTTCAATTAGCTGTGCTAAGTCATTTATTCTGAAACTACTTTTCTCATGAGCTACAGTGTTTGGAGGTCATCTGCAGTGGATGCCTCTGCCATTGTTTGGCAGCTGAGTGCCTCGACCCGGAATCCCTGCAGCCTTTCTCTCTGAGAAGGCCTCATTATGAAGGAAGCTGTCACTTCAGTCCTCAGGTTCTGTTCTTTGAAACAGCCACTGTGGGGACAGCATAGGTTTGTTTCTTTGCTCATTATATATTTATGTTGACGAGAATCTTCAAATTATCTTTTAGCTTCTCATTATCATTTAATATTTCCTTCTTCTACTTTAAGTCAGGCTAGAAAGATGCAGGGAGCCTCTCATCACTTTCCTTTGCTAGTACTCCTTGGATTCATCTTCCAAGCAGAGGCGTTATAAAATAACTGGCCTAAAATTGTTACAGTCAGGTTTTCTCTTGGTTGGTTTTTAGTGTTCAGGCTTAGTTTTTTAGTGAAATAGATTCTTTAATAATTTTGCTTCTGTTAAATTCTGAAATTCTTTGATTTTTATTATTATTTTTTTTTACCCATTTTCACAAATCTTAGCAATTTTTCCTTTGCTCTCTTTTTAGCCATCCACTGAACTTTTAAAATTTAAATAAACAGATTTTTTTTTTAAAAAAATGTTTTCTTCTTGTTCTCTGTTTATTCTATTTTCATTGAGGCTTGTCCTTGATTTATTAGTATAAATTTCTCTGAGGAATGTGTATGTATTACTTATTTCATTGAAATGGTCTCTGTGTCTAACAGGGCTTTGAGTCTTTACTGTGGACACTGGGATGTGATATCCAGAACACCCACAATTATGAGTGTTACCTGTATTGTGACTATTGTCACAGGTAGATTTTTATCTGTGAACCCCTATAAAGTTCAACTGTTAAATTATAAGGATGTTATTTTCTCTCAAATGGACTTATACTGCTCCTTAAAGCTACCTGACTCAGTCTTCCTCCTTGTGATTTTATAATTTTGTTTGAAATTGATTTCCAGTATGCCATTATACTGCTATGTGGTCTACTACTAGCTGCTACTTATTAAACATTTATTATGTGCCAGAAGGTGTTCAAAGTACTTCCCATGCATCAAGCAATTTAATCTCCACAACCACAGAACAGGGCAGGTATTACCAGTATCTTTAGTTTTGTGGATGAGGAAAGCAAAGCTTAGATAAATTAGGAAACTTACTCCAGGTTACAGGGTCACACATAGTGAGGATGGAAATTCATCACAGGAAGCTGACTCCAAGAACACAGTATTATAGTCTGCCTTCCAATACTATGGGACAGAATTATATTCCAGCAAAAAGTTTTGGGGAATTTGTTTTGAGGCGTATTGTAAGGGCTTTATATTATTTTAGTGAATCTGTGATTCTCGTGTACTTTGTTAATATGAAAAATAAGAACTAATTAAATCAGACACAGAAAGTAGAGCTATGTAATCATTGGTTACTTGAATAGTTTACTATATTCAAAAGAGCTAAGTGCTAAACAATGAGGTGTTTAATATTTATTTAACTTTTATCCATAAATACATGCAATGGTGTCATTTTAAAGAACCAGAAGTTCTTTAAGCCAAAATTTCATTACTCTATGACTGACTTTTTTTTTAAGCTATATAGTTGAAACCGGTCTTGTTAAAACAAAAATAACACTATAAACAGTTTTAACTACTTTATATTTCAAAAGCATTAGGTTCAAATCCTAAGTGGTACGGCATTTTTATTAAACTGTCTCAATGCTTTGCTTTCATGGTCAAGTGGCTGACTAAACTTTCAAGATTTATTTTCATCTAGAATTCTATTTAAGGAACATGCTCTTGAAAAAAATTTAAAGAATGTTTGTAGTAGAAAATATTCCAATTGCTTTGTCCCTATGTGTCCTTTTCAAATGTACTTTTAAATACCAGATATTTAGATTTAGACCGTATGGGGCTTCATTCATTCCTTTGTCATTACTCATAGCTTGAAATTCAGAAAACCTGAATTCAGAAAAGGAAGGAAGATAATCAGTTTATACTAAGCTTTAGTATAATATAATGTGAAATTTCCCCCTCTGTGTGAGTAGGAGTAGCTGGGACTTTGTACTGCTGTGAGGCATTTCACATCCAGTCTAAGCATATGCAATGTCTTGGGTCAGGTTGCTGGCCTGCCCTCAAGCTCTAACATGCTCCAAGCTGCTTGAACTTCAGAAGAGCTCCATAAGTTTTTTTTTTTTTTTTTTTAAGAGGAAAATGAGGCAGTAGTTAAATATACATTTTTTCCCCCTGTGTTTCTCAATTATTTATTTTTCTAAAGTACTTAGTGCAGAGAGATTTTTGTTGGTGGTGTAGGATACTGAGAATGGAAAAGTAGATAGCATGACTTTCATTTAATACAACTGTGATGTACAGATATGCAGTAGGATCAGTTATTTCTCTACTCTTTTCAGAATATATAGAAAAGACAAAATAAATATTATCTTTTAATGACATCTATAAATTCTTACTTTTTTGAATCCTTACTCCAATTAAGAAACAGAGATGACATACATTCATTTTTGACTCAGTGCTTCTCAGATGTGGAAACAAAAGAAAGCAAAACAAAAATAAAATGTAAGAACAGAATCCATGATACTGCAAGGTTTCGTTTTCCTTTCAATTTTTGAATTTATTATAGTGTTGTCCTTTTGCTATATTGTATACTTTTCAGGCTGCCTTTACATTCCTTAATATGTTTATTTTATATTATTTATTTTAATTTTGTCATTTAAAAACATAAACTCCTACAAGTAGGATCTACATAGTTTTCCCCCCTCTCCCTGCTTTCTAATATAATGATTTTCATCTAGCATAAAGGCCATTTTTAAATGATTATAAGTTTTGTCATAGTACTTATTTTAAATAATCCAAAGATACTTAGTTCAAGTAATTCTCATCAATTTTAAATATTCTTTATGGAAGTTTCCCATGTATCTCTTTCTTTCAAAAATCTTGTTGAAGTTATATAAAATAGACATCAAGAAAAGAATTAATTACCTATAAGAAAAGAAAAGAACAATACGAGTTAAGTCAGGAATGTTGAGGACTTCATGGATGATATAAACTGACAGGTTTGAATTGATGTGCAACCAGGAGAGACACAACAATGGAAAAAAAAAATCTGTGAATAGTTTTCCCCAAGTGAGCCCCAGAAAATTCCAGGATAGAATAATAAATATAAGAAGGGAATTGGATCACAGATGATTAATTAAAAATTGCTTTCTTTATAAAATTGAGAGTTTTCTATTTCTATTTTATTTTTCATTCTATTTAATAAAAATCTATTAGTGACCTATCATGTGCTAGGCCCTTAACCTATCATGTGCTAGGCCCTTAACTTGATTTTGGAACATGTTGGATTTAAGGTCTTTTTAGGACCTCTAGTACTATTTCCTAGATACTTTTCTACAAATATTTTTTTCCTGTTTTTTCACATATCATTAGCTGATTTTATCATTCTCCCAGATCTATTAATCTTTCTTAATTCTCCTTTTTTTTCCACAGTCTGTGTTCCATCTAACAGCCTTCAAGTCAGCCTTCAAAATATATCTAGATAAGTCCATTGACCATATCCACCTATATCACTTAAGAGTGAACTGCTGAAATAACCTTCTAACTGGTAATCCTTTTTTTTAACATATATTTTCCAGACAATAGAGTAATCTAAAAAAAATGTGCATCATATCCTTCCTTTTACACCACAACTCAATTGTTGATTCATCACACTTATCAGAATCTATCAGGTCACACAGAAAAATGGATTAAGTAAAGATAGCTGAGTGTATCTATGAAAAATGAAGAAATTCAGAAAAAAATTAAAAGACAATTAAAATGAACTTAATACATAGACATTTTTCTTTTAAAAGGAAGATATATATAATTATTTCATTTGGAGGTATACTCATACTACTTACTGTTTTCAACAGTAGTGGAAAGTCAATACATAATGATTTATAATAGTGAAAAGAGAATTTGAGACTTCAGTATATGGTTTAAACTTATAAAGGAAACTATTATAAGAACTACATATTTGTATACATAAACAAAGTGAATAAGTGGTTGGGGTGGGAAACAGCATATAAACACTCCTTTATTGCAGGTATTGAAAGATACTAAACTGATTCATTATGAAAAAAATTCAGCTATATTATTTGTAACTGTAGTGGTAATCCCTAAAGATCAAAACCCACATATTTAATTTAATTTAATTGTTTATTGTACTAAGGATTGAAGGATTGAACCCAGGGGAACTTAACCACTGAACCACATCCCCAGCCATTCTCTTTCTTTTTTTTTGGAGGGGGGTGGTAATGGGGATTTAATTTAGAGGCACTTAACCACTGGGCCACATCCCCAACCCTTTTTTTGTATTTTATATAGAGACAGGGTCTCCCCAAATTCCTAAGTGCCTCACTAAGTTGCTGAGGCTGGCTCTGAACTTGCAATCCTCCTGCCTTAGCCTCCTGAGTACTGGAATTACAGGTGTGTGCCACCGTGCCCAGCTATACCTAGCCATTTTTATTTTTAATTTTTATGCAGGGTTTCAGTAAATTGCTCAGGGCCTCAGCAATTTACTGAGGCTGGCCTTGGACTCACAATCCTCCTGTTTCAGCCTCCTGAATCACTAGGATTATAGGTGTGTGCCATCATGCCCAGCAAAACCCACATCTTTTAAAGTGATCATCTTTGGAAACTAGAACTCAGGGAGAAAGCAAAGAAGATATTACATATATTCTGTGTGGCTATTCTTTTTTCTATAATATGTAGGGATTATTTCCATAATGTAGAAGCTGGTCTAAAAATACTTAAATGAATGGTGAATTAGTTGATTTTATTATGTCCACATTAGAATAGTATCCAACAGTTGGTTTTAAAAATGTATGAGGGCAGTAACAAAAATGACTGGAGGCCTAAAGCCCATAGTAAAGCATTATGTTAATTGGATTTAATATGGAAGTGTAGAAACTGACTGAAATAACCTGTTCAAAATACTTTACTTAATCTATAATATTTAATTCAACAGAGATTATTTAATATAAATTTATCTCATCTATATAAATTACCACCTCCCCTCCCCCAAAGTTTATGAGATAGTGTAGGCAGAAGGCCACAGTTCTTATCTTATGTCGTTTGGGAAACAGGCTTTGGTGCAGGGATTTGCATGCAGGTGATGTATTGGTAGTAATTTTGGAAAACACCTATGAGGGAGAGGGGTCAATTAGATTGGGTAGTGGGAGCAGTTGCAGTTGCAGTGCTCAGTTGACTTCATGGGGATCAATCAGGCTGGGATGAACTTTCATAGTTAACCTGACTTGAGGCAAGGGTACTTGGAGGTGAACCTTGATGCTGACCAGCCTTTGTATTGAAGTTGCCCCCAGGGAAAGGCATAATCTTGCGTGAAATAAGTCTTTGGTTGATGGCAGTTTCTATAGCAGTGCTCAGGTGTGAACCATTATTTGCGAACATGTCTGGCAGCTGTGTGCCTCTGTCCTGAAAGGGGAACCTGAGTAGGATACCAGTATGCATGATAGTAACCTCTACCTGGTGTCTGTTGTAGAAGAGTACCTGGATTACCACTATGGAGAGGATCCTGTCTAAAGATCTCTCCTCAGAGCAAGGTCCAGAGCTTGACAAAGAGTAATTGGCAAATGTCATGCACGCTTAAAGCTCAGGGTTTTATACTAAACAATAAACTCTATTGTCAGATCCAGATGTGAAGTTGTGAAGAGGTTGGAGAGACTTCTTACTTGATGTTAGATTTTGTAGCTATATAAATATTCTTCCAACTCAGACAGTTCTTATGTGGCTCATAAAGTGCTGATAGGGTGTTATGACATGAATTTAAGATTTAATACATATGCATAAATACTCTATCATGGTAAATCTTATGATCTATGAAATATATATATAATATATATATATATATAAAATATTTAATATGAAGTTTATCTATGTAAATTGAACCTCCCCCTGCAATAGTTTATCAGAGGGAAGATAGTATGGGCAGAAAAAAATTGATTGTAAAACCATATGCTGTGTTATTCCTGGAGGGGCCTCATGCACGTTGAGTTTATTCTGTCACTTAGTTGTGTCCAGAGGCCACAAGGAGTGATTGACATGTACCATCTAGGTTTGTGTAAATACACTCTGTGATGTTTGCACAATAAGGAAATCATTTAACAATACATTTCTCAGGTGGTAGCCCCATTATTAAGTGACACAAGACTGTATGTTTATCTGTGTGAATGTGCAGAAATGTGCTGGTTTATGTGGATAAAGTTCTAAAGAAATACACTTAAATTTTAGGATTGATGAAAGATACTAGGGAAGTTCTTCTACATTTTTCCTAATTTCTCAACCTCTTGACTGACTATTGTGATAAGTTGTGTTACTTTTATAATTTAAATAAATCAATTTTTGAGGTAGCAATCAAGATTTATTTAAATAGAGCTAAATAGAACCAATTTCTAAAGCTAAAAACAATAAAAACTATAGCTTCTTCTCAACACTGAGATGGACAGAGAAATGTTGAGGAGGAGAGGGGTTAAGGAATTTACCCTAAGATAGTGAACTACATCCTTCAGCAAAGTTGAAAAGAACATCTTAGTGTCTGAGTATACCATATGTTGTACCTGAGAATAAGAGTCCAAAATAATTCACTGTTGGGGAAGAACAAATGCAAATTTCCTTCACTGTTTGGTGATAGAAATTGCCTAAGCCTTGAAAACAGGCAGAGGCAGAAAGATTAAGACTAAGGGTAGGAATGCCTTTTTAAAAAAATTAAATTAAAATTTTAATTGGTACATAAAAACACAAAAATTGTGCATATTAATGAGTAAGGCAGGAATTCTTAATTCTAGACTCAAGAACTCATGAGATTGCATATATCATTTTATGTGTAGTTGCATATGTAAATTTGAGGCAGAGATTTAATCAGATGTTTAAAAGGTGGATGATGCAATAAAAGCAAGGAATTTCTTTACAACTTTAGCTCAAGACTCTGTCCATAAGCATCATTGTATTCC